>NC_137455.1:164058550-164668037 GCF_964235325.1 Thermobia domestica | reverse complement strand
GAGGAGTTTTATAGCACACTTCGACCAGAATCCAACGCGTGTGGCGGAAATGGCACACCAAACACCAATCTTCTCATCATGCAAGGGTACCTGGTGGATTGCGTGTGGATTTTCTGTCGACTAATACCGGTTGTTTTGGGAATTTACGTACCCAGACAGGTGGAACCACGCCTCGTCACTCATGATGAGCATTAGTGGATCCAAGAAACCACTGGCAACATTGCTCAACAGCCATGAACAGAAATGCACCCTCTTCTGCAGGTCAGGCTCCTTCAGTTCTTGCACAACACTTATCCGGTACGGTTTTAACTTCAGTCCCCTTAAAACGCGTCTGCAACTTCTCTCACTCGCATGAACCTGTTGACTCAATCTCCTGGTTGACTTTCGAGGACTTCTTGTCATTATCTCCTCCACCTGCATCTTTAACTCAGGTGTGCAGACAGATGGTCGTCTGTTCCTGGGAGCATTTTGAACCGATCCTGTACGCCGCCATTTTTCAATCAATTCCTGAATGGTGCTTTTTGCTGGCACAGAACGTCCTGGAAATTTCTCCCGAAACAAATTCTTTGTTTTCACAAAAGATCCAGTGAGAATGAACCCTTCAACAATGGCAACACGCTCGGGTATCGAATACGGCATTATCACACACTGACACTCACCCGGCTTATCACAACGAGGCCTTTTTCTCAACTGGTTTCGACAAGTTTCACTGGCTGCGGCTGCACGTGACTGCTGCAGGTCACGTAAGTCGACCCGACCTCGACACGCCATCTCTTGGTAGGAAGGTAGATTATTTAAGTGTTGCCAAAAACACAATATACCAGAATATTACGACGGGCCGGTTTTACGTGCCGCACCCTGTATATATATATATATATATATATATATATATATATATATATACTTGAAACAAATAAATCCCAAAACTGTAATAGAATATGAGTTACCCACTAGAATAGTGGAAACAAAATCACGACGTAATAAATTGTGCTAAAGACAGTAAAGAGGATCAAGCAAAGTTTCAATTTCATATGGTAGATATCAACCACTGGAGGGTGCTCACTGCCATCATATGTGTAACTTTTAGCATTGTACACTTCTTTGTTTCAATATTAGAAAATGGGATGGGCCAATAGTAACCACCGTTTCCCGTAAAGATGTTAACAGATTGACTCCATTAACGAACTTGACCCTATTGCCAGCTATTGTAAAAATCAAAATTCAAAAATGCGCTTTCGTTCAAGATTAATGTTGGTATTACTCATGAAAGTGTTAATGGATTGACACCATTAACAAACTCGGCCGAGATAATCCCGCTGTCTATTGTTAAAAAAAAAAGGATTCCTGAATTTCGTTATCATATGGATTAACAGACGAATGGGTATACTAACATTACAATGTTATAAGACTTACTTGCGTGATCCTAATAAGTAGGAGTGCTTTCGCAGATGTACATCATCAGATACGGAGGGGAAGAAATGGGGAGAATGTAGAAGAAAAATTAAAGAACAGAGAAACTAAGAAATGTTCAGGTGGGCGACATGTTGGAGTATAGGGGCTCATGATAGTGTTACCAGGATGCAAGTACAGTGGCGGCTCGTGGAATAAAAGGTAGGGTGGGCCAAGCCTCAAGACAAATACTTTATGGTTACTACTACTACTACCACCACCACCACCACTACTAACATATTATTATTGTTATTATTTGATTATTAAGTGAATTGCTTAAAAAAGTCGAAATTACAGTCAGAAAAACATCATATTAATACATTAAGTATAATCATAGGGCAACAACGTAACAAATAAATATTTTCTGTAATAAATAATACTCACGTAATTATCTGTACATACAGTATACTCTGCTTTTCTATGCTTAAAATTGTAGAATTGTTAATATGAACAACGCTACACTCGTGTTTCTTAATTTTTTCTGATAGGTGTTTCAAATCAAATAATCCCGGTTTTGTCCACATCGTTTCACCACCAAACAATAAACAATAAGAACAAAACAGTTTCTTACGTTCTTTACAAGTGGTCGACCAACTGCACTTTTTATATCAATTGCACGAAAAGTTTCTAACTTTTGTTCCATCTTGCTGTGTAATTCAAATTTTGTGTCAATATGGACCTAGTTCTTTCAGCTGGAATTTATCACTTAAACAAAATGTTAAAAATGGCTTTTCTAACAACACGCTTCTTTATTTATTTTCGCACAACCACACGAAAACAGGAGGAAAAATACACTGCTCCACGAAACTTAAGCAACTCAAAGAAAGTAGCAGAAAATAAAACGACAAGATCACTGCACCAAGTATAATCAACAGAAAGACAGTAGAGATACACAATGCAACACAAATAAAGGACAACAATGCAGTTGGATGTACAGGGTAGCCACAAAGTTCAGAACCATAATACCTCGACATGTGAAACTGGATTGTGCGATGGCATAGGCTGTCATAGGGTGTAACCATTACGAACAATTACACAGTCACGACATCTGACTTCCATGCTGCAAATCAGAATGTTAATCAAATCTTGAGATATATGGCGCCACTCCTCGAGGAGAGCTGTTCACAGTTCAGGAAGAGTGCGTGGTGGTGGATTGCGTTGCGTTATTCGCCGCCCAAGAACATCTCACACATGTTTAATGAGATTCAAGTCCTGCGAGTAAGCAGGCCATGCAATGAGCGTAATGTCTTCACCCTCCAGATACTCGAACACCGGATGTGCACGGTTTGGGCGGGCATTGTCATTTATAAACAGGAAGTCCGGACCAAATGCTCCACGGAAATTGTATGGAGAATTTCATCCCGATACCATTGTGCCATCAAAGTGCAATGTTCCACAACATGGAGGTCTGTTGTCTCATACAACATGATTCTTCCCCACACCATCATGGAACCACCGCCAAAGGACAGTCGTTCAGCAATGAAGTTTAGGTGATAGCGTGTTCCTGGCTCTCTCCACACTAATGCCCGACCAGAATCAGGCGACTGACTGAATCGAGACTCAACGGAGAACATAACTTTCCTTCGTAAATTTCTCGTGAATTAATGAGAGCAACGCACGGGAAGTATGACAGGTTGCCCCATTCCGTTGAAAAAAAGTATAAAGAAGAGTGTAAACTGTTCATAACATTCTTTAAAAATTACAATATACACTTTAGTGTTTACTGCTGACTCAAAAAGTATGAGATTCACAATCCTACCGGCAGATACTATGAATTATGTAAGGATTTTCTACGAATCTGGTATTCTGCGAGTTTACGTGCCATGACAAAGAAAATCATGCTTCATCACTCATGAAAAATAGCATCAGATCCATCAAACTACTCGCAATTGTTTGAAGAATCCACGTACAGCAATTGACACGTTTGGCCTTGTCTTCTTCTTTAGGTTCCTAAACACAATCATTTCGTACGGTTTCATTTGTAAGCTGTAAAACACGTTGACACGTACAGCGCGAAATACCCATTTCGTGTAATAACTTACGTGTTGTCTTCAGACGTCTTTTTGACAGCCGTACTTCGTATTTGCCACAGGAGGTGTGCGAACGGGACGGTTTTCTATTCTTTTTGACGTTTGTTCGCCACTTTCTCACCAAACCTTGAATACTGCTCTTTGCAGGAACACCTACACCAGAAAACTTATCTGCAAAAATTTCCTGCGTCTTCTTAAAGGAACCAGCGAGAGCAAATACTCAACTATTGCTATTTTCTGCTGAAGGAAATACATCTTGTAAACAGCCGTCACACAATCTTCACGACCTTATATTGTCGTGGGTATGCAACAACAGTGAGACCCCTTTCTACGTAACTCCCGCAACACACAATAAATAACAACAATTACTGGTGCCGACTGAGCCGACAGCAACAAGGAGTTTCATTGTAAACATGCAGGCGGATTTCTGCACTGTTTCTTCACGACAATAGTAAACTAAATTCGTGTAAATAATTGTTAATTAGTTCTTTTTTTTCAGTAAAACTATTTTTAGCTCAGACTGTCAGATTTGCATGTTGTTAGGTGAGAGTTAGAGAAAGTAATATTCCAGCCTTCGCCCGGTGCTTATCTGGCAAAAAAAAAAAAAAAAAAAAAAAAAAAAAAGATTGTTGGAAAAAATAATGTTTCTTTAATGTTAACACATGTTAATAAGAAGATTTTTATCGGCGATCATACGCTTTTCCAATAGTCAATATCAGGAAAAATCAAATGAAGGACAATGAAATAGCAAAGGTTTTAAAATTTGTATGGGAAACGGAGTGAGTATAGTATGGTAGGGTATTACAAACAGTTAAGATTAGAGGGGTGGTTCGCACACAGAATAGTAACGTAAATATTTTGCCATCTCTTTTTGATGAACGTGGGAGAGTGTGGGAGAAGGATTTTAATTATACTTGTGCGGAAGGAGTGGTCATGGGTTTTGTGCTCTGCGACGGAGGAATTCGAGCTCTGCAGGGCAATCCGTGATAGTTAATTTTAATCGAAAGAGGAGTTAGTTTTGGTAATGTAGAAGGATGTAAATCAAGTTGACAGAATCGAAACTACCGGAATAGCATAGAGCTATGCTTAGTAGCACATAGCTTAGTACAATACGTAACATGTAAACTGAAGAAGGGGATATTTCATCCCCTAAAATATTGCAGAAGAAAACACCTTAAAATATTAACGTTTCCTTGACGACCGCAAAATTTAGTGCAAACCTTGCGGCCGCGTACTTGGTGAGTTTTTAACAGTATATTATTATTATTATTATTATTATTATTATTATTATTATTATTATTATTATTATTATTATTATTATTATTATTATTATTATTATCATCATCATCATCATCGCTTCTCGGCCTTTGGCCCCGTGGTTGCTCATTTCTTTTAAGGTCTTTTCCTTTTTTCTGGCCAATTATCATCAATGAGCAACTGTCCCTTCCTCCACGAGGTGGGGCTGGAAACACCGTGAGCAGTAAGTCGAGGTGCATTAGTGTCTCGCAGCAGGGCTCTATGGTGGCTAAGCAGGGACTTTTCCATCTTCTCTGTTCCTAAGCTTCACAAAAATAGGTTGGGTCGTGAGGTCTTCAGTGATTTGTGATCCTCTGGCAGGTCGAGAAGCTGATTTCATTTTTTTTTAAATTTGTGAACAGATTCCTTTTTGGCCGTTTGGAGTCTTTGTACGTCTGTGTGTGCGTTTATTGTATTTATTTTTTTTCTTTTTTCCTTTTTTTTAGTATTATTATGTTTATATTAAATGGCACCTCTAGCAGATGATTGTCCACAATGTAATCAATGTATATATGGAAAGCAGAAAACTGTCAAATGTAATACTTGTCAGAGAAAATGTCACTCAGCTTGTTTTGAACAAATTAGTAAAAAGGAACATATCCAATTAAGTGAATTTAAATGTAGTGCTTGTGTTCAAAAAGATAATTTTTTTGTTTGTGGTAGTTCAACTAGTGGTAGGCAACTACGCATCTCTGAAAATGAAAAGAGACAAGATGACCAGTTATCTTGTTGTAAGGGTTCTTCTATGGACTTTGAAATGATATCAAAATTACTTGAATTTAGTGTAAACAAGATCAAGAGTGAACTTTTACATGAACTTTTTGAACTTAAAAATGAAATTGTAAGTTTGAGGAAAGAAAACTCTTTGTTGAGAAGTTTGCTAATTGGAGAACAAGTCTACACCCGTAAGATCTCAACTTCTAATCAGGACTTTGAACAAGACTTTACACCGACTCCAAATATCAATGATCAAAATCATTTCCCACATTTAACGGATAATAGTGAAACTGGAAAAGATGAGCAAATATCCTCTAAATCTACACCTTCCCTCTGGTCTCAAGTAATATCCAAAAATAATAAACCATTTCAAGCTCTGAGAGCTAACAATTTGCCGATTTCAGATTCTCGGAGAGAACCAAGGAAACTCACCGTTGGCTGTGGCGCAGGTAATTCAAACCTGGTATCCAAATCAAGAAGAAAAGCACTGTTTGTAACAAGACTTAACCCGTTAGTTACTAGTGAAGAAGTTGAAGGAATTGTTAAGGAACTCAATGTGAAAGAAGTGGTTTGTACCAGATTGAAGACTAAACATAATTCCTATTCCTCCTTTCATATAGAGGTGAATGAATCAGATTTTTCCCGAATTAATGATCCTAAAGTGTGGCCTACAGGTATTCTCATAGGTCCTTTCTATGGTAGATTGCGGAATTATGGCGAAGTTACTAATCAAAATTCTCCTACTAAGCATGATGAACCTAAACCTTAAAATTTGGTATCAAAATGTTCGTGGACTTAGAACTAAAAGTAGTGATTTTTTCTCTTCAATTTCTGACTGTGAATATGATATAATTGCAGTAACAGAAACATGGTTATCCGATATTCATAGAGACTACGATTATTTCCCAGATACCTATACATGCTTTAGAGCCGACAGATTATATAGTGAAGAATCATGTCAAAGAGGTGGTGGATCTTTGATAGCAATAAAGAAAAACTTTATGGTGAATCGCAGACCTGATCTTGAACTTATAAGTGAATGTGTGTGGATTGAATTAAAATGTAATACTGGAAAGAATCTCTTAATATCGTGTGTTTATTTTCAACCAACTTTTTCCCCTGTGAATTTTGAAAATTATTTGAACCTGGAGAAAGCTAATTAGATTAATTAAGATATGTTTAAGTGAATCCCAAAGTAAAGTCCGGGTAGGAAAATTTTTGTCCACGAGCTTCCACGTCGAAAATGGCCTGAAACAAGGAGATGCGTTGTCGCCATTATTATTTAACTTTGTGCTGGAATACGCCATAAGGAAAATCAAAGATAGCAACCAGGGCCTAGAGTTGAACGGCATTCACCAGGTTATGGCATATGCTGATGATGTAAATTTAATAGGGGATGATAGGAGAACAGTAGAAATAAATGCAGAGATATTATTAAACGCTTGCAGGGACATGGGTTTAGAAGTAAATGCAGAGAAAACTAAATACATGGAAGTGCGTCGGGACCGTAATACGGCAAATTGTGGAGGCGTTAAAATATTAAATAATACTTTTGATAAAGTGGATACTTTCAAATATTTAGGATTAATATTAACAGACGAAAATCATATTCACGAAGAAATTAAATGTCGACTAAAAGCAGGGAATTCGTGTTACTATTCGGTTCAAAATCTCTTGTTGTCGCGAATTCTGTCGAGGAATTTGAAGCTTAAAATATATAAAACGATAATCATGCCTGTTGTTCTGTATGGTTGCGAAACATGGTCGCTTACTCTGAGGGAAGAACATAGACTGAAAGTATTTGAAAACAGGATCCTGAGAAGAATATTCGGACCCAAGAGGAACGAGAATGGGGAATGGCGGAAGCTTCATAACGAGGAACTACATAGTTTATACGGTTTACCCAACATTGTTAGGGTCGTCAAGTCTAGGAGGCTTAGGTGGGCAGGTCATGTAGCTAGAATGGAAGAAAGTAGAAACGCTTTCAAAGTCTTGACTGGAAGACCAATCGGAAAACGACCATTAGGAAGACCTAGGCGCAGATGGGAGGATAATATTAAGATGGATCTCGCAGAGATAGGAATACAAAGTAGAAACTGGATCCAATTAGCTAAGGATAGAAGTCAGTGGAGAGCTTTTCTGAACGCGGCACTGAACCCCCGGGTTCCATAGGCCATAGAGTGAGTGTGTGAGTGAGTGATTTGAACCATATTTCTAGTAGGTTAAATCCTTTGGATAATGATATACTGATTCTTGGAGATTTCAACATATCCAAAGTTGATTGGTTAAATAATGAACAGCTTCCAGGAATACATTATTACTCCAAATTGAAGTTTCAGCAATTGTCTGTTTTTTTGGAAAATACTAACCTGTGTGTTGAACCTTCAGTTTCTGCTCTTGATCTTGTTATCACAAATGCTACTTCTATGTCAAGAAAAACCAATCAGTGCATGGTCTATCCTGATATTTTTCATTATCCGATTGAAATCATTGTGTTTCTACCTAAAGGTTGTAAAATAAATAAGTTTTCTGAACGTTTTCAATTTGTTAGAGGTGATTATTATGCATTATATCAACAACTGGCTAATATAGATTGGTATAATATCTTGTTAAAACCAGATATAAATGAAGCTGCTGTTGATTTTGAAAAAGCAATTGTATTAGCTATGGAAACAAATATTCCGAAATCTAGGCCGAGTATATCTAAATATCCGTGTTGGTACTCCAAAAAATCTGTTTCTTTATTAAAAGCAAAGAATTTGGCTCATAAAAAGTATAAAAATACATTAAAACATGAAGACTATTTATTATTTGCTAACTACCGCAAGGCTTTTAAGACTCAGTTAAAAGATGATAAACGTATTCACTATATTAAAATGGAAAATCAATTAAAAAGTAATCCTGAGAAATTTTGGAGATATGTATCTAAGGGTAATAACAAGACTGCAACTGGAGTAGTAGTAAACGATTCTTTGGTTACCGACTGCGAGTTGTTGGCAAATTTGTTTGCAGAGTACTTCGCATCAGTCTACCAGACATTTTCAAATATTAGCAATACAAATAATTGTTCAACATCATCAGAAACTTTTTGTGAAACGAAAATACATCCTATTACAACTAGAAATGTAAGAGATGCTATTAAATCCTTAAAGACTAAATCTGCGTCAGGTATAGATGGAATACCTGTTTTTATTATAAAAGGTGTAGCTGAAGTAATCTCACCAGTGTTAGCATCTTTGTTTAATTGGAGTTTAAATGAAAATATTTATCCTGAAGCCTGGAAAATTGTAGCCGTAACACCAATACCTAAGACTAAAGGTGACAAAATTAACGATTATAGACCAATATCTATAATGAATGTTATTCCCAAAATTTTTGAAAAAATAATGTACAACTACTTGTATAATGCCGTACGTGATCAGTTGGATGTAAATCAACATGGGTTTATAAATGGTAAAAATTAGGCTGCCCATTTCTTAACTGTAGCATATAAACTGGCATTATCACCTAGAGTAGCAACCGTGGGTCTCGTGCGGCTTTAAACCTTTCTTGTATAGGTATTCAATAACAGCTTTCACCTTCAATTTTTCCATTTGGTCACGCTTCACTCACTCTTCTGTCATCCTGAACCTGTAACAATACGATAAAAGCCGATATTAATACTGAATTTGGTATGATATCATAGGAAGGTTCAATAAATACGGCCTAAAAGTATTAAAGTACGGGACAAGAATAAACGACCAAAAATACCATTAAAACTAATGGCATTTTTGGCCGTTTATTCTTGTCCCGTACTTTGCATGTCTAGTTCTAATATTTCTTGGTTAGGTTTAGAATTTATTTTATTTACGAACACAATTACAGATACAGCTGAACGCCAGTTTACACTGGAATATCTAACAAATCTAAGAGATGAAACATAATATAATAATAATAATAATAATAATAATAATAATAATAATAATAATAATAATGACATAGCAATAATAGGAACAACAAAATAACAATATGTAACTGATAACAAGAAGGTTGACAATAGCTGACTTAAGTTTATCCACGAAAATGACGTCGTAGTGCAGAGCTATATGCAGTTTCAGAATTAAAATTATACTGTTGTTAACGATAAATAAACTACTACTGTTTAATTTGCATTCTTATATTCTCCTTCAAACATCCCACCCTAAATACGAGGGGTGACAGAAAAGTTTTGAGCCTTGAGGAAACTATAAGAAGTTCAGATTTGGTAATACCTTTATTTTTCAACATAATCCCCCTTGGACAGCAACACACTTGCTCCAACGGTGCTGCAGTGTTCTTATCCCAACAGAAAAAAAAAAATCCTTGGGTTGTGACCAGAGAAACTCCTCCACGGCTGTCATAACGTCATTATCGCTTGCAAAACGTCGTCCTGCTAGATCCTTTTTTAAATTAGGGAACAAGTGGAACTCTGAGGAGGCCAGATGTGGAGAATAGGGTGAATGAGGAACAAATTCAAAGCCGTATTCGTGAATAGTACCATGGCAACTGCTGATGTGTGGCCGGAAGCATTGTCATCATGGTAAAGAACGCCTCTGGACACCATTTGTGGTTTTCTCTCATGAATTTGCACTCGTTTTTTTTTTTTTTTTTTTTTTTCAGAAGGTCACTATAGTATTGTCCTGTGACTCCTTTGCAGGTAATCAATGAATATCACACCTCGGAAATCCCAAAAAGCAGAGGCCATCACTTTGCCAGCGGAGGGGATTACCTTTGCCTTCTTTGGGATAGAGAAAAAGGAGTGTTTCCATTGTTTGGATTGTTGTTTTGTTTCAGCTGGTAATGGTGCACCCAACACTCGTCCATAGTGATGAATCGACAGAGAAAATCGTCCACATCACGTTCTAACAGCCTCAGATTGTCCACGGATAGGAGGTACCGAGTGAGTTTTTGTTCGGGAGTCAGAAGACGTAGGACCCATCCAGGGTTTGAAAAAACCCGGGCTTTTTTTGAAAAAGCCCAACCCACCTGGGCCCATATGAGTTTTTTCGGGTTTAATTGGGTTTTTTCGGGTTTAACCGGGTTTTTTCGAAATATTTCCATGTTTTTTGGAGTAAAAGTGTTAAAATGTGATTTATATTTCAAGATTGTCATTCTCACAGCTTGCAACAATTTTCTATTCACTGCTGTTTTGGAAAAGTAGCAGCCATTTTAAAATTTTACATTGGATCGCCGAGAAAATCTATACAGCAAATTTAGCTAATCTCGTGCTTCCATCTTCAAAATTTCAACTTAAAAGACTGAAAATTGCGCTTTGTAGCCTGGATACTTTCTATTTTGAAGAAATTGCCTCCATTTTGAAATTTTACGTTGGTATGCCGCCAAAATCTATACAGGAAATTTAGAGTGTCTCGTGCTTGTACTCTGAAAATTTTAACTTAAAAGACCGATAGTTGCACCCTGTAGTGTGTGTAGCAGAGGGAGACAAACGAGTTGAGTTGATTTTGTGTTTAACGTCCCTTTCAGCAGCGAGGCTATATAAGACGGGACCTACTGAATAACGTGTAATCCGAACCACATGAGCTCCCGCCGGGAATCGAACCCGGGTCGCCCACGCCGAAGACGCGTTCGCTAACCGCTTAGCCATGAAGGAGCTTGGCAGACAAACGAACAAATGTAGATCAAGTCATCCAGAAGCCTGACTGACGTTCCCCAAATATGAATACCAAAAGGGGTCTATTAACTTAAAACAAAGATACAATTCATGTTGTATAAAATAAATAAATATTTCAATATGTCTTATATGAAATAAACATCTTCAAGCGTAAAATAAATGGCTTTACTGTTGAAGTTCACTTCCGATAATTTGTGCGTTCAATTACGGGAATATGCCGAGCACTTGTTGCAAGACGGTTCTTTCCTGAAAATTAACTTAAAACAATTAACAAAGATATTCATATTTTATAAAGTAATTGTTCCAAAATGTCTTAAATGAAATTAAATATCTTCCAGCGTAAAACCAATAGTTTTATTGTTGAAGTATTCGTTTCCGATTCTTCTGCGTTCAATTGCGGGAATTTCCCGAGCGCTTCTTTCACCAGGCAGATTTTTTTTTTTTTCTCCGAAAATACAGGTTTCTTTACTGAACATCGAAACTTCCACTAGTACGGAAATTTGAATTCAGCACTTGAAATAGTAAGCGTTACATAGTCTTCGGAACTCCGAGCATTAAGCTTCTTAAATTTGAGAAGAATTTTTACGCTATTGCTTGTGTTGACTCTACAGAATGCTTATTTGGATAGTAGTAACAAATGACTGAACTAAACTGTTGTTGGAAAACCAAATTTTACTGAAGAATACTTGTGTTTTACTTCAAACGTAAGAAATAATACTAATAGTTTTACTAATGTATTTATATATTTACGATTAGTACCGGCACCTATGGCCTTAAACCCGTCAAACGTATGAGTGATAACGTCCCTCGGTGTCACCGAGACCACGAGAATACTATTTGCGGAAAGTATTTTCTAAAGTACAAAACTGCATATTTTACTTCGAATAGGCTATAAGCATAATCCATACATTAATTTGATCTATAACTATCTCAGGCTAAGCTTTTTTTATAAATTCATTCAGTGCATTCAGAACTTTATAAAAGTCTCATGTTGAATGTTGTTGTATACCTTAACGTGAAAGCACCTGATTCTCCCAAGAAAAGGCTAAAATCTGATACAAATCACTTTCAATGGACCTTAGTTGTACCAATAATACACTAACAAAAAGCTCAAAAACCCAGGTTGGTTTTAAAGTGGGTTCTTTCAGGTGGGTCCAACCCGAAAAAGTCCACCGGGGTTTTTCGGGCTGGGCCCACTTGGACAAACCCTGGACCTATCGAGCAGAAACTTTTCATAAACCAAGCTCATTCTTCAGAATATGATCTGCAAGCTCCTGTGATATGCCCAGCCTGTGTGCTATCTGTCGAGTTGACAATCGGCGATCTTCCATGATCATGTCAAGTACCAGGTCAATGTTTCCCGTGGTAGTAGCATTTGATGGTCTCCCAGATCTCGGTTAATCTTCAGCACTCCTGCCTACCATGCTTGAATTCCTGTACCCGTCTTTTGATGGTGGCATATGTAGGGGCAGATTCACCTACGGCATTGACCATATCCTGGTGGATCTTTTTTCCATTTTCCCAACTTCTGCCATCTCATTCACTTCAAGAGCCTGTAAAAGACAAAAGAAATTTCTTAGAACCAAGAGCTTGATATGCATTTCCAAAGGTTGTACTATTCTAATACATATAATTATTCTATTCTAGATTCTCATTTTCTATGTTAAGCTCAAAACTTTTCCGTCACCCTCGTAATATTAAGAACTTAACTAATTACAATTTGAATATGTCTTCGATTTCCAAATTTACTTGATAACTTGAACACATCTTGAACTAACTAAAGACTTATCACCGTTATCAATAGCTAAACTACTGTAACGAGTGTTACGATGTTCAGGGAAATATATTCTTTTGCTTGCTTCTAAATTGAAGTGAAACTTCACCAAGCTAAAGATTTTACAGTGTATTCAGGAAAAATAGTTGTGTATTAAAATAGAATTTTTAATGTCAAGATCATATAATATACCTATATAAAATATATCAAATCGAGAATAAATAATGCGTAAAATAGGTAAGATTAGGGACTCCAATACCCCTTCATCAGAATTTAGTGGCTCAAATCTACCCTGACCTTTGAGCTGTTCCCTACAGAAAATTGTATGTTCTATAGGTAAGTTGTAAACTTTACAAAATAGTAGCTCTCATTGTAAATGCCGTACTAATGTAATTTACACCTTGATCTCTTTTTAATCAAACGCTTTTTAAAATTATATGACCATAAATGTCAATTCCTCATGTACCATGCTGATACAGATAGTTCAAAGGGTGCAGGTAGTTCAAAGGGATAATGTGTAATGTTCTTTGTACGTTTATTTTCTTTAGTTTTGGGATGTTCCGGTCGGTTGAAGTGTTCTTTTACACTGTTCGAGAACAAGGAACTGAAATTAATTGTTTTAATTAAAAAAATAACAAGTATAATGGGACAAACATATATATACACGTTTCACTCTAAGTTAAAAATTATTAATAATAATGGAAAGATCCATGTTCTTCAATACGCAATACTTCTGAACATTTGTGCACTAAAACCGTTTTGGGTTAGTGCTGCATCGGGTGATAGTAAGTAGTACACAAGACAGAATGTGATGACCTCTCCAATTTTTAAAGAGGTGAATTGTAGGCACGAGATTAGTTGGAGCAAGTATATCCAGTAACGAAACTTCTTAAGCAAGATGGAGTAGTGGATGGAAACTGAGCCTAGGTGAAAGGGAAAGATCTAACCTAATCATAAGTTAATGTGGTACAACTAACTGTAGAACTTAATTTATATCTGAAACGACCTGTTTCTTATCACAGCACCAAAACATTCGTACTCAAGTTGCAATTTGAAATCTCTTATCACCACTGTAACACGGTAGCACGAAAAAGATGGTGCCGAGAACAGAAAAGCATCGGTTGCTGATGATTGGAAAAGAGTAATATAGTCCAATGATTCATATTTGTCTTCGTTTGCAAACAACATGCCTGGTTTATGTATATAGCGGATACGTACCCAAAGAGGCATTGCTCTGAACTGTCACATACGTTAAATATGATGGCGGTTCTGCGCTGGTATCGATTGCAATTTTATGACATTACGTTGGAGCTATTTTTACTCTCAAAGAACGAATTGGTGTCATTTGTTATGTGTTGCTGTTAGTAAGTATTCTTCCAAGGTGACAATACGCCAATACGAGGAATTATGTGCTCCCACCAGGATTGGTCCAATATAACATTTGCAAGGCACACGAGCAATAAGAGGAAAAGAAAGAAACACTATGTTCTCAAAATGTCATTTTCAAAAACAAGTGATCGATCCTTCTGCAGAGTGTCATTTAGGGGAAGCAGTAAGGAAGTTGTTACCCTCGGAGCACGAGGATAGTTTAAAAAAAAAAAAAAAGTTTCACCTGGTATCTATAGACTGAACTGTTTATGCAACACAAATAGTAAATACTGCGAAAGTAAAGAACAAGGTTTACTTTATTTTTTCACATAAAAACCAAGGACGTTGACACATTTGTCATATCACTTTAGAATATTTAGAATCTCTCTGGAAAAAGATGTGGCTATGGAAAAACTTCAATGTTATCTTCACTTTATCATTAGTTTCAAAGCGCCTTCCTCTGAGAGCCTTCTTCAATACCGGAAAAAAGATGGAAGTCGCTGAGTGCGAGGTCGGGACTGTACGGCGGATGTGCAATGGTAAGATGATTTTAGCTTCCCACCCATCCATGGTAAGATGATTTTAGTGTGGAGTCGCATTGTCGTCCAAAAAGAGAAAACCAGGCCGCTTCCTGAGAGTATCAAACTTCAGTATTGTTAGAAGTGCTGAACATTGATTGTTCCAACCTCCAAAATGTCCTACAACAAAACACCGCGGGTGTCGCAGAAAACTGTCAAGAACATCTTGCCTGCAGAGGGAGTTGACTTGAACTTGTTTCTCATAGGGGATAACAAATGTTTCCACGTCATCGATACGTCTTTGATTCTAGCGTGAAATGTTGTACTCAAGTTTCGTATCCGACACAATCAGCAACAGGAACTCATTTCCACCCTGATGGTACCGCATAAGATGCTCCAGGCTTACATCCATTCGTTATTTCATGTGGTTTAAGGTAGTTTTCGGGCTACCCATCTGGCTGACATTTTCCGGTATTACAGAGTGTTGTGACTGCTTTCGTGATTTGACACATGCCCAATTCCAAGTTCTTTGGCGACCTCATCGATTGTGACACGCCTGATGTTCTTCCCGGTTGCTGTTGATGCCTGTGCATGCGTCGGTGTGTCTACCACGTGGCACGTCCCTCACTAAACTGCCAGCACCATCTCCGCACTATTTTCTTCGACATGACATATCGACTATACACTTCCAGGCGCTGGTTATATCTTTCAGCCACAATCGTCCAGCGGGCCCATTCATAGGCACAACTACTCGCACTTGATCACAAGTTCAAAACATGTCTTCTCTCCATACTTGGTACACACAGAATACGGTTTTGTCTACTTTCTGAACACCCGGTCAGCGGCGTAGCGAGCATTACAAGATTGGGGGGGGGGGATGAAACTTGAAATTGCCAAGTCTTGATTTAAAACATGCTAAGTCTTGGTAAAAAAATACCAAGTGTTTCGAAAATCTTAGTCTCACTTTTACCAACCCTGCGAAAAACTTTACAGCAACCTTATTTTCATATTCGTCCCATTCCGTGCCCCATCTGAGATACGAATACGAACAGCCCCCGTTTTCGAATAAAATTTCACACCTCAACTCAGAATCATTATCATCTCCCACGATGCACAACTGTTAATTTGACAATTTATGGCTAGTTTAGGTAATCTGCGCCAGTCAATTCTCACCAGAAATGCGTAGTTTTTTCTCTTCTGTCCTCCAGTCTCCTCCCACTTCGATTTCATAATTTCACAGTCTGATGAAAAGTATTAAATACCGACAAGAAAAATACTAATATATAACCTCCCTTTTAGGGCCCCTCCAACTGCCTCGCTTGCTCCCCCATGAGCTACATAAGTAACATACAATGTTTCCGTAATGTTTTGACTTATAATATTATAAAGAAAGGAAGAATTGCAATTTTTGTTTTACTTTCCGAAAGAAGCAACTACGTGATTAAAAATAAAGTAGGAAGGGCAACACATTTGTATGAAAATGAAGTGAAACACACACCGATCTATGCTTTCACCCAGCAGACGTATTATTTGGTCCCCCAAAATGTGACTTTTGGAATTATGCACTTAGGTTCATAGCGGAAGCGACAGAATGACTTGACTCATCCATTGTATCTTTCGTCCATCGAACAACATTTCCAGAAACCTACTGTGCCCCCCTGTGCCGTGCTATGGAAAATCAGCATCCGGGGTGAGAGTATACGACGGCGGCCTCGCACATATGAGTTAGGGCGACACACCATTCGCGAAGCGCCGCCATGGTTGGCGCGAAGCGTAAGAAAATTTTCAAAAGTAAACCCTGCTTTTCCTTGATTTTGAACACCTTTTATTACTTTTTCCTTCCATTTTATATATGTGCACATATATTTTCCTAACATTAGTAACATTATAGGACCACTTCCTAAAGCAGAAAGAGGATTTAAGTACATACTAGTAATATTCCAAATAATTTTTCCTTTCTCTCTTTTCCTGTCATTCTCTTTTTTAATTTTTCTCTCCAATTTTGCGTCCCCTTTCTTCGGCGCCCAGGGCTATCGCCCCCCGTTATGAAAGGCACTGATGATGCCATTCCCAAAACACACTTTTGTTCAGTTCTCCCTACTCGAAAAGCCCTGTAAATAGAAAGTCTTACTGCAAAACAGAACTGAAATAAGCTATTCTTGTCCCCTATATTAATATGATCACCTTTTGTTTCAAAGCGAAAGGTTTATTCACACACAAAATATACACGGTTACACAATACAAAGTATATTCACTCTGGTATCAAAATCTGCTTCCCTTTGACATTTTACTATTAGGAAGAAAAAAAAAAACTTAAATTTGTCAAATTTACATACTATACATAGTAAAGAGTTTATACTAATAAACCTGACATGTTTTCTTTATGGGAATAGGGGACATCTTAGATCCCCTTCCCCCCAAACTTTCCAACACAATCCAATAAACTGTACCTCTGGTTATGAATAACAGTATAATAGGCCGCGTGGCTCAGTGGTATAGCGTTCACTTCTGGTGCATGGGGTCCTTGGTTCGATCCCACCTTACTTCAAGTGAACTTTGTAGTGGAAAAACACCGTGTGCGTGGGTTTCTCGTGGTTCTCTCGTTTCCTCACACTTTCTTCATTCCACCATTTCATTCATTTCTCACCGTCTCCTTTAGCCTAGCCGACATTTATTATGTTCAACAATATAATAGGTGGAAGTTCCTTAAGCTGCAGCTACTTTTCTCTCGTCGTTCCCTGCAATTAACTTTATGGACTAAAGATGTTTACAATCCAACTACAAAAAAAAAATCCTTAAAAACTTAAGATAATGTGTTATAAAAATGCTTTACAGAAAAACAATATACAAACGGTTTAAATCAGTGACACAATCTACATTCAATATTCTTCGCGCGTTTAGCAATATTTATTTACATGGTAGTATTTGCCAAAATTACGTTTGTCAGTTTAATCTGATGAAAAGTTGATTTTTCTCCTTGTGTCGTGTATAATTGTCAGGATCAGATGTACATATTTCTGAGCCCTGGACCAAGCACAATTCTGTGCCCATAACCTCTCAAAAATATTATAATTCTTGTTACTTTATTTAATGTTTCTCTGAAGAAAAAGTCACTCATCTTTCCTGTGCTTGTACTACCATGAGCAAAATAAATGACGCGTCTCTTTATTTTGAATTTTTTTGAAAATATCTCTGTTTTCTTTATATGTTCGAAATTTCGGAATGTTTCCCCAGCAGGACAGGTTAATAACAAACCCGTTTTTAATATTTGTGTTAGATATTAGCTTAAAATAAATAAATTAGAAGCAAAAAACATTAAATCGACAGAAATCTCGAGAATTACCAACTCTGCTAAAGTGGGAAATTTTCAAGAACGCGAGGGAATTCTGCAGTTCAACACGAAGCAGCGACATCTATGTCATTGAGAGAAATGTGGATAAAATCTACAAACGAAACTTTTAACTTCGCTGATAATGCATGTAATAAGACACATTAGAAATGTTTCGTTAAAAGTTTCGTTTGTAGATCTAATCCACGTCTCTCTCAATGACATGGATGTCGCTGCTTTGTGTTGAACTGCAGAATTCCCTCGCGTTCTTGAAAATTTCCCACTTTAGCAGAGTTGGTAATTCTCGAGATTTCTGTCGATTTAATGTTTTTTGCTTCTAATTTATTTATTTTAAGCTAATATCTAACACAAATATTAAAAACGGGTTTGTTATTAACCTGTCCTGCTGGGGAAACCTTCCGAAATTTCGAACATATAAAGAAAACTGAGATATTTTCAAAAAACTTCAGAAGAAAGAGACGCGTCATTTATTTTGCTCATGGTAGTACATGTAGAAACACTCAAAGCCATCTTACCTTTTTTTTATGTTGGAGAGTGTCCGAGTTTCCACGAGGTACAGTCACTCACCTAAGTACTTGGACCCCTGACTTATAATTCCATTCCATTCCTTGGGGTCCAGGTACTTACGTGGGTGACTGTACAATGGAAAAGCAGTGTTGCAAATTTCGCTCGCTATCAAGTCGGACAGGGTATTAAGATAACTTGCTCAAAACTGTTACATGCTACACTTTATTGTTCATTCACATTATCCCAGCCACTTCATTACTTTTCGAATAAGCTTATATTGATAGCAGAAATGGGATGGAATTAAAATATGGGACATTTGCCTGTCCCGACTAAATTTATTGGGACGCGGGAATCTCGGGCCCAAAATCGGAACTGTCCCGTTTTTACGGGACGTATGGCAGGCTTAATACTAACCAGTTGCTGGCTTGTTCTTGTTTTATTAACATCAATTCTGCCAATCACTGCCTGTTGCCTTGTATACGCTCTTTTATCAAATGCTTTTGCGCCAAATGCTCTACTTGCCACCGAAACGCCTCTTCTGTCTGTCTTTGCATGCCAACTCTATTCTGCTTTTGTCAGTGGTACAATTCCCGATTTTCATTAAAGATCCTTCAAAATGTGTACGAATATCAAGTGAACAAAAGTGAAGTGTAATCACTTGCAACAAGTAAAGAAACTTTAAACGAATATATCAATTTATTTTAAGATTGGAAACTACACAAAACTTATGCCAAGTCTATAGGAGAACTGATAATAATTTGCAGCAACTGGGTACCTAAGAAAATGTTAAACCGAATAAGTAAATTGAACAAAACGGCATTCTTCAAATTGCCAACTATGTATTTTAATTTGCCAACTTGTCAAGAGATTGGAAACTTTGGGGGGAGACTCCCCCCTTTACCCCCTTAACGACGCCCCTGCACCCGGTATATATACAGAGAGAGAGATAGTAGATGGATAGGTAGATGGCTGTAACTCTTTTTAGAAAACAAACTATACAAAGTAGACAAGAGCGTTTTTTTTTTTTTAATATACTATAGAGCCTATACCAGAAGTGACAAGTAGATGCCTACACAGCATCCTAATACAAGGTGGTGTGAGGAAATTAGATAACACTGCGAATATCTTGGAAACGAACTGCCCAAGATAGATGGTTGTCAAAAAGTATTGGAAAAGTCTTAATCCAGTAGTGGATCGACAATTGTTGATAATGGTATTATGCGTTTCAAATATAAATAACTCTCATCACTACACTCATGCGAACCTAGTCCCCATTCTCGATATCTGAGCATTTGAAATTAAGAAATAAACGCTTATGCCTTGTTCTGAGAAATCGTGTGTTTAATCCTGTAACTGTAAGGATTTCTAAAAACAAAGATAGTTAATCTAAAATTTACTGTTTCTGGGTAAAATTTACTGTTATGTCTGGATATAACGAACAGTTCTGCGAACTCGAAATATTTTAACAACCGGTTCTAGGAACCGGTGCGACAGGGACGGCGCCAGGAACGCTTGATGGGGTGGGCGGAAAGAGGCGGACCTAGTTGCTGGGTGGGCGGACAATGAAAATGAGAACTGGGCAATATAGACATTTTTTGACAATAATTAAATTTCAATTTTTATACTCTTTAGTTAGCTAAGGCTCAGACCGAAATAGGGGAGAAACAAGGATATGGAAAACAGCTGCGTTGGCCTTATAGAAGGTGCCATTCCAGCATTCACCTGGTGAGACTGAAGAAATGCAGGATTTAGAATGGGCCGCGGGAGTTCGTGGCAATATGCTCGACCTACCGAATTCCGCGTGGCACACACACTACCTCTACTTTCAGTTTGTTTTAAACAATAATGACGGTGTGTACTGTGCAGTCGATGAAGTTCAAGACAGCTTTACCTCCTCTCCCTCCAAGAATGCACGTGAATGCATAGAAATAAAAGGTTCAAACAACACAGACTAACAGATAATACTCTACTTTTCGTTAATAACATAAAATACACAATAAGTAGGTAAAGTAAAACAAGGATAAAATAGGCTGCTGCAAACATTTTTATCTTTGAAGTATTTATTACAAGAAAGCAAAAGACAAAAAATATAAATGAGTAACTTCAGAAGCAACGCTGTCGTCTTCGCTCTCTCCAACATCTAGTTCATTTTCAATTTCTTCGAAATCAAACACTTCAAATTGCGAATCCTGGTTGTCACATGTATTTTTTTCTTGTCTTTTTCCCCATTGAAGAAGAAGGATTATCACTAACGTCAACGGATTGAAAATCGCGCTTCTTTGAACACGAGAATGACACTGAGCCTGAGGAGAAATCGCTGATAAGTTTTTTCGACATATTAGTTGAACAAGCACCGACCGCCAAGACTTCGGAACGCAACAGAGATCAACTCAACAATGCTATAATAAGGGTTTTTACAAATCTGTTTAATGCCACACGGGTAAGACATGTGGTACATTGCTGTAAACAATTGCAAGTTGCAACCCTCTTATAAGAAGCTAACGCGCCGACACAAAGCAAGGGCGCCGATTTCTCTGTAAATTTGGGGAGGTTGGGGGAATTAAGATGCAGAAGGCATGTATGAGGATTTTAAGACAAATTGAATCCAAATTTTGCCAAATATTGTATATTCATAAATAAAAAGCGGGGCGCACATGAGCTTTGGGGGAGCCCGGGCCCCCAGAATCGTGCCCCCTTGACACAAAGCACTACTCTCCTTCCTCTCTTTCTAAAATGAGACAATAGACAATACTGGCCAGTCCTGTCCATTATTTAGTCGACTTTTTAAAAAGTACTTACTTTTGTTTTCAGTGCAGCACATACAAACACTGGCGTTTCAATAGCACGATTGTGCGTGTGTGTTAAACTTCAATTCATTAATCACGACTTTTGGCATCATTATATTACTACAAGTATCTGTCTTAAAATCATTGTTCATTGCAGAGTTAAACAGAGTCCTAGAACCTATTACATTACAATCGAAAGTAATACCTATTGCTTTTGAAGTACAGGATGTTACCTTCAGTGCCGGATTTGCATATAAGCTAAACAAGCTATAGCTTAGGGCCCCGCTCTCTTGGGGGCCCCAAAAATTTAAAAGAAAAAGTGGCTGTAATGTCATTTCCAAATAATAAGAAAAAGCAAATAAGATAAAACGCACATACAACAACGGTGTTCTGTACTGCTATGTATTAAGCTCTCATGAAGCAAGTAATAGGGCCCTGTTTTCCAACCCGCCTGCAATGGGATTTCTGTTGTCCAGCCCCGCTTATAATGGAACCCTCGTTTACCAGCTCCGCTTGTAATGGGGATTTTGTTTCAGAGCCTCATTTGTAATCGGGACCCTATTTTCCAGCCATTACAATTAGCTACTTTAATAAGACTTTACAGCATAAGTGATACAGTATCTTGTATGCGGATAGAACTCTAGTGCTACCCTTTCACGTACTATTTGGAATTCGACAAGAAATTAAGTATGGTAACAGTGGATGCATAAGAAGAAGGCATGAAACGACAAGCTCGCGAAATAATAGTAAAATATAAAGGAATTACAGCCCTAAGCGGCAATAATCTTTACATCGCGAAATTATAGCTATTTTATTTCGCTGTACGTAAGTATGAAAAGTAGTTTGCAGAAGTATTTTCATAACTTTCAGAACTTGGCACTGATTTTCATAGTGATCTATAGAGTTCAGTTGATTTTGAGTTTAACGTCCCTTTCTGCAGCGAGGCTACATGAGACGGGACCTACTGATTAACGTGGAATCCGAACCACATGAGCTCCCACCGGGAATCGAACCTTGACTTCCCACGCCAAAGGTGCGTACGCTAACCGATTAGCCACGGAGGAGCTCATATAGTGATCTATAGAGTGCAATAATGGATCACTAAAGGCAGGAACGGATCCAGGGGGCGATCGCCTCCCGGAATTGAATATGTTTTTATTTTAAAAATAAAACCTATCCTAAGAATTTCCACCTTTGTATTATAAACGTAAAATAAAACTTATTGACTTCGAACGAGTGTCCCCCCCCCCCAAACATTCAGAATGGATCCGCCCCTGACTAAAGGAAAGAATAGGAACACGAATCGTAGTGATTTCATCCATTCGTTCTAGGCATATGACTCGTTCGTTTGTTTATATTAACAGTATTTTATGTATTGTTACGTTCAGAATTGCCCGAATTTACCTTGTGTAAGTTAGTATGCAGCAGACTGAATGTGTTAGGTTATCGGCAAGGTACCAACATCTTTTCACGTCGCAGTAAAAAGATGCTACCTACATTTATAGGTCTTATAATAATTTTAGTGCAACAGTTAGGCTTTATAACGATATTTTTATGATTTTCAGCCAGAGACGTATCTAGCCAGGGGCTAGAGAGGTCTAAGACCCCAGTTTTTTGTGACAAAAGTAATTGAAGCTATTAGTTACATATTTTTGAAAGTTTATAGTAAACTCACGATATATCTATCATAATCTGGGTTTTAGTTGCCCCTTCTCTAGTTTTAACATTCTAGGTTCGCCTCTGCTTCCAGCGAATTTGTGTCGTATTACACCTTGTGTAATCTTCGAGGGTTGCATTCCATTTTGAGTTACTCCAGTAACCTGACCTGGAAAAAGCTCACACGATTAGTTGAGCTTCAGACAGTAATTACCCACCCTGGATGATATTTAGACTGTATTTACTTACACGGATCCCTGGAAACGTTTCAAACTTTACCCAACTGAATAGAAACAACTTGAAATGAGAAATGATGCGGTCTCCACATATTGCAGAAGCATGGCGTGGAGCGTTGATCATAGTTGGTGCAAAAAGAAAACAGAGAAGACCGGCAAGGGGCTTTATTGGTATCAAATTAAAGTAATGCTAATGTTACAAATTTTACAGTTTTTCTGTAATGTGTTCCAAACAGTAAGTTAAATTAACGAAATATTCACGAAAACGTATTTAGATATGTATTAGATCCATAAATTACCATATAGGGCTAGCATATATTCAAACAGAAAAGGCGAAATTTTGTCGCTGAAAAAGAAAGCTAGAAATAAAAGGGCCCCAATAACTTCAATAGCTTAGGGCCCCATCAAACCTAAATCCGGCACTGGTCACCTTCATTATTCTACTTCTGTTGCAGGGGTGTCATTTCAGACTTCGCTGAGGGGGCAAGAACACCAACAACATAAGACTTTCACAGTTTGTACTAGTATATTAGTAGACAATCGATAAAGTATATTCCTCAAACTCTTGTGGGGGCAATTACCCCCTCCTGTCCCCCCTTAATGACACCCCTGTTCTGTTGGGGTGGGCGGATGGGTGGGCAAGGCCATCCATCGAGTGGGCGGTTGCCCACCCTCGCCCACCCTTAACGCCGTCCCTGCGGTGCGAACCGGCTGAATAGCAGCACTGAGTAAAACCAATACCCCTGGCTACCCTACCATATGGCTGACGTCACTTGTAAACAAGGTAACTAGTTCGCAACTTTGCAGCATGCACAGATAAATGAAACGAGTAATGTCTTAGAGCGTAGGAATATTCAACAAACATATTTATGAAATCATTTTTTTTTTAAGTTTTCTATCACATTGCCGATTTAGAGTTGCAGATAATAATAATAGAGCCGATTTTTTATTTGCTTTACTTGCCAGCAACATCAAGATATTTACTTGTTAACTGTCAGCCAGAGCAGCGGCGCAAATCTGTCTTTAACATTGGAAAGGGGTGGGGGGAGGACGGGTAAGACTGTTCCCATAGTATATATATATATATATATATATATATATATATATATATATATATATATATATATATATATATATATATATATATATATATATATATATATATATATATATATATATATATAAGCGATGTTCAAAATATTTATGAAATTGAAAAACAATGCTATGGATGATCAGGGGAGCAGAGTTGTCTTCACATTGGCAGGCGAACAGATTTGAGGCTTTTTCTTGGGGACATCAATTTCATCTCACTTTCCTTTGTGGCAATCGGACACAAATCATCACATTTCTCCCCCAAAACACATTTCAAATCGGATTATTGGTGGAAGAGTCCCCACAGTTCCAAGATTGGATGGGACGTGTCCCCCTGATCCGCACTGGATTTGCGCCAGTGAGCCAGAGCAGTATTGTATGGTCAGCTAAAAGGATAAAATTTCTTTACAAATGGCAAGCAAAAAAAAAAAAAAAAAAAAATCACTACTACCCGTAGGTACAAAGTTCCTCTTCCTTGAAAGAAAAAGAATAAAGAACAAACATGTACGTGTACTCTTTCGTCTAGTAGGGAACACAGGAATTATAAATAAACTCTTTCCCGAAAATTGAATCGATTTTTAAAACTTCTATAACTGAAATAAACATAGGTTTTTATCAAAAGAAAGTGCGGAGAAATGGTGCCAGGTATGGCAACATGAAACCTGATAAATTCCCATCTCGAAAGACAGAAATTCCATTCCCATTTTGCTCTTAAATTTCCCACGCAATATACTAATTACAAAATTTTCAAAATTTATAAAATATGAAAATTGAAACTATTGTATGTCACTTACTTTCTTCAATATTTGTGTGAATTATTCGTAAATTCCGATCTTCTAAACTCCTAATAAGTATGTTCTTTAATTAAAAGAGATTATTGAAATTTTTGATAAAAAACAAGTACATTTTGTTATTATAATTTAGTATTTTCATCACGCTTTTGTGCTACAATCTTCTACTGAATATATGAAACTAGACAAGTTCATTCTCCAGTTATTTCGTGTAGGAAGTTTTCAGTGGCGTATTTACGATTTTGTTTCGGGAGGGGCTTTGCTATCTTTCGGGGGGGCTTTGCCTGGGAATGTGAAAATTCTGCAAGATATTTCATTTACTTTGCTATACTAAGTAAGATTTCGGGGGGGGGGGGCTTAAGCCCGGAAGCCACCCCCCTAAATACGCCACTGGAAGTTTTAGAAATTGGCTATTTGTCATTTGGTAATTTACTTTCCTCCGTTCATGATTTAAAAAAAAATCCAGAGTATAATTTACATCTCTTGGTGCTTGCTTTTGAGACTTACAAGTTCCTGCATAAGTCACTTTCATACTGACATACAATTAAAAAAAAAAAAAAGAAGACAATTAGCACTGATTTCTCGTTTATTTGCGTCATTAGCCTACTTCTCGCTCATAGGTGTCGATAAAATAAACATATGAAAAATCCCATATATGCTTCCAATTCTCAAGAAAATTCCCTTTATCGCTATTCAGAAAATTGATGTCAAAAAATCCCACAAATAGGGATTTTCCCCACGGGTTGGCATCACTGAAGGGTACTCGAAAATAATCTCTATTTAACGGTGTTGAGTATTTCCGCCATTTTCTGTTCTCTATTCAAGATTGATTTATATGGGGAATTATTTTTCTATTTCTTTTGAAAAAGAAATGGAATTTAGTAATGTGATTTTACTGATCCAGTTAAATGTCCCTCTCTACCTTTTCAAAATAAATTTCCATCGTAGAAATATATAAATTTAATGTTGCTGAAATTAAAATTTGATTATTATATATGAAAATTATATAAAAATTTAATTTCCACGAAATAAGGAACTGTAAATAGAATTGAAGAAGAAATTATTAAATGCAAATAATTAAAACTGCAGTTCCTTTAAAAAAAAATAATGAAAAACAAAGATAGTACAGGCATCCAATGCTCTTAAGAACTTCTAAGTTTTCTATAAACCATAATAATACGTTTGAAATGAAATATTTCAGTTTAACGTCCCACGATTATGCATATAGGCTAAGAGAAAGGATGATTAAAGCAAATGGACGATGAAGGAGGAATTGGTTGAATGAAAATGTGGGAGGAAACGGGAGTACCCCGACAAAACCCATGGACACAATGTTATCCACCACAAGCTTGCTCCGCTGCGAATCGAACCAGAGACCCCACGCACCAGAGATAATCACTCTACACCCCCTTTTTTTTTTACTTGAACTACTTACTACTTGAATTTTACGTGCTTTACTCGTTTAAGTTCCTTTTCTAATTACTTAGAACGACAGGAACACGAACACAGTAATATCAAGGACAGTTAAAATCAGAAAGGCTCTCCCACCTGGAATGGAACTCGGGACCCCGTACACCAAAGGCTCACGTGCTAGCCATTAGAACAGCGGGAAGGACACCACTGAGCCACCGTGTCCGTATAATAATTAATTTGATTATGGGTGGCTCACAGATACAATATTGAATCATGATCTTTCTTTCCTGTGCGTCAATTCTGCAAAAATACTTTCAAAATCTATGATAAAATTTGATGCAAGAAAATTGCTGTAAGGAAACAATAGATCATGACAATTCAGCTTACCGAAATATTTTACAGTTATAGAATAATCTTATCCTTAACCAGCCCTAAATATTGAAACATATATACCGTAGTATTTAGTTTTCTTCGTAATTTCTCAATAAGAAGTTCAATGTATTTTAGTGGTTAAGAAAGGTAAGATATACCTTTGGTTCTTATTTGTACGTATTTTTTCTGTTTTCATTTCTTTTATACGTATGTGGTTGAAATAATTCAATTGGAAAGGACAAATTTAAAAGATTCTGTTACAGTTAACAGGCATATTGGCTTATAGCTATATTAACGGAAACGCGTACTAATAACATTTTCTTGTGTAAAAATGGTGAGAGTTTGGGGCGGAACTTTGGATGTAATCGTTCTCTGTCTGAATGTTGAATGGAAAGCAATTTAAAATTACATAGTTAATCCCTCATGCTGATTACACACAGGCACGCCTTTCGGATGCATAAATAACCGCACTTGAAAGGGATTCGTTCTTGTTTGCGGTATATATTGAAGGTCAATGGCCGCATCACAGGATGAATAGTGTTCAACCCTTTCCGTCTTAACATGTGGAATAAATAAACTTTTTAACCATAATATGGTTATTTGACTGACTGAAAACTTATTCATTAAAAAAAAAAAAATCCACCCAGGCATTAGTAATTCATATTTATCTTTAGGTGTGGTACAAAATAAATTACAAGTATTTCTTTAACTCTGTAGAAAGTGGCGAAAGGTCATTTTATTTACAAATTTACATTTCCAGTTTTTTGGATGTGCTTTTATGTATACGTATATGTTTATCAATACGTTATTAAAATTGCTTAGTGGAGTTGCTTAAGATTATCACAAGAAAGAGACCCGTTCATAATGAGATAAACATTTTCCAACAACATTAATCTAACTATAAAAAAATATATATATATATATTTTGTACTTACTTATTTCATATACAGAAATAGATGGGTTACTTGTGAAATCGTGTTACAAAGTACAATATATGTGGGGAAACTTTTAAGAAAAAAATCCCAGGACACCCTTGTATTGTGAAAAATGATAATTCCTTAGTTAAATATCTCCATCAAAGAACGGAGGTGGAAGCCTTTCTTTGAAAATTATTCTGCAATATGGCTGTCGCCATCTTGGATCAAGATCAAAGTTTTCAATTGAATTGGGAAATATTTAGCACACCAAACAATAGTACACTAGCAGAACCCTTCATTTAGGTGAAACCTGGAAAAAAATTGGTACAGAAATAATTTATACTTTGTTTGAAAGTTTTATGTTTGTATTTCAACATAAGCAAAATCTACCAAAATTCCCCTCGGGAATATCAAGATATGACGTCATCAATTTGGCCACCAGTAAATTTCGCCTCAGTACATTGAAAAGTGCATAAAGCCTCTACCGTTCAATAGAAAAGTTAAATTTTTGGTTCATTTCTTAGAGAATACATCAGAAACGAATTTATGTGAAAAATATCATGCATACATTGCCGCCATTTTTAAATATGGCGTCTAACAATAAAAGAAATCGACTTTCATAGCGTGTATTACAGTGTTTAATGGTAAATAACTTTTAAATTCTCAGATATATGCGCAAATATATTTATATCAGGATTTGA
This sequence comes from Thermobia domestica, assembly GCF_964235325.1. Taxonomy (NCBI): domain Eukaryota; kingdom Metazoa; phylum Arthropoda; class Insecta; order Zygentoma; family Lepismatidae; genus Thermobia; species Thermobia domestica. Next base: position 164,639,415 of record NC_137455.1, on the reverse strand, counting down.
GGATTTGAGTATATCATGAACATTCAAACGAGCCTAGTACCAGTATTGTATGCCTTATGATAGCAGAAATGTAATCTGTTTTATCGTGCAAGGTGTATTTTCTCGTTTAAAGTATTAAGCGAATATGACTTCAGTAAAGTACTTGTAGTGGACCCACAACTCCAGAAGTACAAAGAATTTTTTTCCAGAAAATTCCCGGATATCACGACTGTGGTTGCGGTATCTCGAGTATGTGGAAACTGTGAAATTATTTGTTCATGCTGAGCGTATTGGTGATCGACACTTGTAGTTCTTTGCTGTCAGTCGTATGCTTAGTGTTTTTGCAGCAGCTGGACACATACAATACGCAAAATGTGCTCGCCTGTACTTGCAATTCATGTACAAACTTCCGACATCTCATCCGTGGTTATATGAACAATGCATATCAAATGCCTGTACAATCTGTCGATCGAGTTGCGAATGGGCTTGCTTTTGGTAAACCTTGTCATTTGAACAAACGCTAATTAAGAGGCGGTCTAACTCAAGGAAGGCGATTCTCTGACAATGTAAGATTGCTTTGGGCCACATTATGCATATGTGCTCCGCTGTGCACGAAGTTATGACTTCGCTAACTGTAAATCGTCACATTTCCGGAGAACTTGGGATGCACGCGAGACGAGACGAGACGAGAAATGGAAAGTCTCGTCTCGTCTCGCAGCCTCAAATGTTGGTCTCGTCTTGCGTCTCTCATAAAATTTTGAGTCTCATCTCGCGTCTCGCGCGAGACTTTCTCGCATGGTCTCGCAGTCTCGCATATATTCTGGGTCAAAATTTTGCAATGTGTTATTCTATGGCTGTTAATGAATGATGATGTGATATTCTGTCCGAAGGCAGGTATTTGACCTAAAAGTCCCTTGGCAAGGTGAATCCATGGTGGTTTGCCATTGCTTTCCATGGGATGAATGTTCATAACATCCTAAGGAGACGGAACTTAGAGTTCAACATGGTATCCGAACTTGTGTCCCCTCCGCTCCAAATTAAAAGAAAAGTAGTGCTGGAATTTGATTGCTGGACCATTAATTTTCGTCAAATTAATAGCATAATTTACAGCAAAACCAGCATAAATTGTTGCTGGATCCAACATTGTTTTCCAGCTTAGAGGTCTCCAGCAATATTTTCCAGTATGCCATGCGGGCACATTTTTGCCCCGAAAAAAAGTCGGCAATGTGATTAGGATATAAAGAATATAACGTTTCTGTATATGCTTTTTCTGAACTCATTGAACCAAACCCGTATCCTTTTACTATATCTATATGTTTTTTTTTGTCGTCTACCCGGTTAAAGGGTTGCGCCCTTTCTTCGGGGAAGTGTTGTATTAGGAATGTTGAGGCTAGAGAAATTGTGGTTGGTCTAAGGGGTTTTCCTTTATTCATTCATTATTTTAAGTAATTAACATATATACAATAGAGATTAGTTGAAACAGGTGACACAAAAACATAATAATAATAACAAAGGTAATATGTGCATGGAGGCTATTAGAAATATGAAACAAGAAAATAAACTGTCAGTGCATGAAGGTTAAGTGCGTGAATATAATAACAAATAAGAAAAACAGTAACAGAAATTATAACTCAACGAAATAATATTTAGAAATGATGATGAAAATGAGGATGAATTGTACTGGACGCCACAACACTAGGTTCTGTTAGTGAACGGATGCTGTTATCTTCTGTTCCTGGGGCTATTCAGGAACTGATGGAGACAGAGGAGGCCCATGTTAGTTGGTTATTACTGTGCATATGATGGATAGATGGAAGATGACAAATGGCGTGGATGATATATAGCAAAGACTTCTGGGTCTCGATTGACAGGATCCATTTGCAAATGATACAGTGTAAGATAGTGTTGGAGCGGAGTGTCGACGTATCGTGGCGGTGCATCATTGTCTCGGTCATATCGTAGTATATCCTGAAGCATGGGGTGTCGTAAATCAAAGCGTTTCGTGATGTAACGAATGCGAAGCTGTTCTAGATGGGTGAGCAGTGGTGGAAAGTCTATGAGATCGTAGAGAAGTCTGGTTGGGCTTGGTAAGTGAATTCGATAGGCCAATATAAAAGCATGCCGTTCCATTATAGACAATTGTTTATAAAATTTGTCGGGAGCTGCGGCCCAAGCTGTATGGCCATAGGTTAAAGTAGTCCTCATAAAAGCTTTGTAAGTGTGGAGGACAGTAGGTGGTCGTAAACCCCAGCTGGTGCCAACTAAACGTTTAAGTAGATTTAGTCTGTTCTTAGCTTGAGTAACAATTTTCTTAAGGTGCGGAGTCCACGTAAGCTTTGAGTCAAATATCACCCCAAGGTAAGTGAGAGATGATGTGAAAGGAACTGGCGTGTCGTCCACGTGAATATTTAATAAATTCGGATTGCGAAACACTCTGGATCGTCTACGTGGTGGTAGAAAGACTACAGATTGTGTTTTTGCTGAGTTAATACTCAGTCTCCAGACCTGACACCAACGGACAAATGTGTCGATAGCTGGTTGCATGAGTCGATTAATACGCTGGATAGTGCGAGCTGTTGTGAGAAATGCTGTGTCATCGGCGAATTGGTAGACTTGGACGTGAGGAGTCAGTCTGAGATCAGCAACGTACAGTAGATATAACAAAGGAGACAGAGAAGAACCTTGAGGTACGCCAGAATGTAAGAATATGGGGTATGATAAAGCGTTGTTAATAGAAATATATGCAAAACGTCCTGTTAAGAAAGTATTGATTAATCGTATGTAAGATATGGGCAGCATATAGTTGTGTAATTTGTGTATCAAGCCAGGATGCCAGACCTTATCAAATGCCTTTTCCAAATCAAACGTAACTAAACAAGAAGGAAATCCCTTGTTGCATTGGTTATAAATAGCAGTGGCGAGTCTTAAGAGCTGATCGAGTGTACTGAAGTGCGGTCGGAACCCGGCTTGATGGATCGGCGGAAGAATGTGCATGAGGAGGTGGTCGTGGAGCCGAAGAACGAGTATACGTTCTAATAATTTGCAAAGACAACTTGTTAAATGGATCGGGCGATACGACTGTACGTCGGATGGTGGTTTCTTAGGCTTAGGAAATAAAAGAACTTTAGAATACTTCCAATCGAGCGGAAAGAAGCCAGTGCGCAGAATAAAAGTATAAATATGGCTTAGAATCAGAATGAAAGAAGGAGGTACTTGTTTGATGAGAGCATATGTGATGGAGTCGAATCCAGGTGCCGTACTGCGTTTGGTTGCTAAAATAGCCCTGATGTCATCTGGGTCTATAGCCTGAGTAAGTGGATTATCAGGTTCCAGAGTATGGTGGTCAGAAGGCTGTAGATGAGGAGCGGTCGGGTCTGCGTGACGATTGATCGAAGTTTGAAGGCGGTGCGGTGTGTGCCCTCCAGAAAGAGGAGTGAAGACTTCTTGAAAAAATGTAGCAAAAATATTAGCCTTGTCGATGTCATTATTAAGAGCTTGTTGGTTGTGAATAAGAGGATAGGGTGTACGAGACGTTTTGCCAGTAAGTTGGTTGAATTTACGCCAATATTTGCTGGGATGAGTTTCTGCAGTAAGAGTATTACACGTTAAAATCCACTGTCTTTTCTTGTATGCTACAATGTAGTTGTGTGTTATTCGGAGATATTGGCGGTGTAAGCGCAGTGCCTCCAAGTTGCCACTGGTTCTATATTCACGATAAGCTCGACGTGAAGCAGAAATTAGTGCAAGATATCTTGGTGGCAAAATAGGTTTATGCGGTTGTACATGAGTAGACGGAATAGAATGTTCCGCTGCTCCTTGAATTGCTGCAGTAAGTTCAGTGATAACATGATCAAGACTATTCTGCGAGGTAGGTATAGTGAGTGTGCTAATGGCGTCGTCTATTGTGGATCGGTATTGATCCCAATTAGCCTTATGATATAGATAAATTTTTCTAGCTGGTAAGTGATTTGACGACTTCACTGTACATTGCAGTTCTAGTTTAACAGGAACATGATCGCTGCCGATGGAATCTAGTACAGTAATGTTAATAAGATTAGAAAGAGAAGACGAGGTTATTACTACGTCAGGCGTTGTGTTGCTAGCTGGCCTCGTAGGTTGTGGCAAGATGTGAAATTCTCCTGTAGTGGAAGTTTGTATAAAATCAAGAAATTGCTGTTTGTCGCGCTGTGTTCTACTATGGAAATTCAAGTCTGCCATGATAATATAATGCCGGGATTGCGTATCAATGAAACGAAAGAAATCATAGTTGAGAATCTTTCCTGGCCGAACATAGATTGTGGCAAATGTGACTGTGCGACCCCGAAGGTAGAGAGTAGTTACATTGTATTCAGGCAGATTGAAAGTTTGAGGCATGGTAACAGTGCGGTATGGTAGACGAGTGCTAATGCCGATAGCTGTACCGCCGTATAGACGGGGTCCGGACGGAGCATCATGACGTAGTAAGTTATATTTTGGTATGTAACACTGTAGATAAGGAGCCAAATAAGTTTCGTTGAGTGCGAAGGCTGAGATGTGTTCTTCCTGTAATAACTGCGTGAATAGTACTTGATGTGTCAATAGTGAGCGTATGTTCATAAATAAGAAGCTATACGCCATTATGAAAATACAAAAAATATTGCAAATGGAACCTGCCATATTAAACGTAAACTTCGATAGGTTGGATTTGAAAATGAACTGTTGGTCCAGAATAGGTTGCATGGAGCTGAAGGTTAAACAGAAGTTTAGCTGCATGGATGATTTGGTTGAGAATGTGAGTGCGAAGAAACGGATGAATGTTCTGTAGACTAATCGTAAGGAATCGGAGCAGATCTTCAACAGTAACAGGATGAAGTAAAGAGTTTGCAGGTGGAGTGGGACGGTCAGCAGACCTTATGGGTGCAACAAGTTCTGGTTTAGAAGGTTCTGGTTGTGGCTTAGCTTTACATCTGTAACTATATGTTGGATGCTTTTCAGGGCACGCACTACACTGTGGTGGCGCCTTGTGATTGGGGCAGTCCTTCGTAGCATGTTGTAATGAACAATAGCCACACTTATTATCATTAGTACACTCGGATGTGGGATGTGCATTATACAGTTGACATCTCTTGCATCTTAACGGAAGAGGAGGGGGTGTGCGAGAAGGTTCTACTTTGTAACGTCTTCGATAAATGTAAGCTCCAGTGGACAAAAGCTGGTCTATCAACTGTGGCTGATCGGTGAGAACCCGTACAAGATATATTGCACCGTTAGCGTTCTTTATCCGGATACATCGCTTTACAGGAAATCCTTCCTGATGTAATTCCTCATAGATTTCCTCATCGGTGAGATCTGGTTCAACTCCTCGTATAACAACGGATAGCATTGGCAATCGCCTAGGAGGAGGAGGAGTTTTACGTGCACTTGGAGTTAGTGCGGAGATTTTAGCCTTTGGTCCAAAGATCTCAAATGTGGCTTTGTTTCGCACATGCGATACAAAATTTGAGTTGGTAGATTTTAGTATAATGCCTCTGCGAGTTTTAACGATTTCGCGTATCTCAGGACGAGGCACATATTTAATCAACTGCTGAAAAACTGCTCTAATGGTATTATACTTTTGGTCATAATCTGTCAGCAGGAAGTTATATATTGGTTCTGGTTGGTGATGTGAGTTTGAGTTATCGACGGAATTAGATGATGCCCAATCCATGTTATTGCTCATACTTGGATCAATAATAGATGTAACTCGCTGTTTCTTCGGATCTATGGATTGCTCACCATCCGAGAGAGATCGAGAGCGAATGCGCTGGCCTTTAGTAATGCAGTCAGCGTAAGTAGCAGAAACAGTGGTAGTAAGTCCTGACCGTACCGTTCCGGTAACAATCCGGGGTTGAGTTTTCTGTCGACCGTTTAGCCCTATATTAGCTGGAGTTTGTTGACCGAGATGCGATGATCCGGAAGCATTGCTAAGATACGTCATGATACGTAGGGAACCTAGGGCCGAAGCCCAAATGAAGATGCAAACAAAAAGAAGGATGATAGATGAGATTCAAAAAGCAAGCGCCCTCCGAAAGTGAAAACTTTCGTCAATCCTCTAAGTGCTCTAATTGTGTTATGCTCGCAAGTACGTGTTGCAATACTTGGTCCTCGCTGACACCGTAAGAAACACAAGAGAGGCTAGGCTTCTTGGTTTAGTATCGAACATATATCTATATTTTTTTTTTGTTTTTTTTGCTAGCCTCGGCTAGCTACCCGTGCGAGGGTTACGCCCTCTATGGGAAAGTAGACGTAGGAGAACTGATAGGAAGAACAGTGGGAGTTGGTCTATGTGATATTTGAATACTGATATGTGGATGGATAAGGATAAAGAGAAAGGAAATGGTGAAACAACGAAGGAAGATTGTGAATTGCTATTTTATTTATTTATTTATATATTTATTATTCTCACTTTTGGAAGGGACATTGTGATCTTTGGATCACAATCATGAAGTGATGATGGAGGTGATGAATATGATGTGATGAAGTGCGATACACAGCAAACAAAATACAGGGTTATGTTAGTGGACAGATGCATGTTATTCTTCTCGCTTGGGGGCTGCTCCAAGCATTGATGAATAGACAACGGGAGCCCAGATTAGTTACAAAGGTGTTACTGTGCGAATGATGGACATATGAAGGGTGGGATGACGTCGGACTTCAATTCTGCGGCTAAGAGGAGATGGTGGTGATTTGGAGGAAGAGTGTAGCGATAGAGTGTAAAAAGCAGCGCCAATGGTGTATGGACAGTATGAGCACGAAGTGGAAAGTCGATGTGTGCTGTCATCGTATCGATGAGGAGTGGGTGGTGATCCTCAAGACGAGTAGTGATGTACTTAAGACGGAGAGACTCAAGATGGAAAAGTATATCTGGAAAGGTCATGCGTTGATAAAGTTCGTATGTCGGACTGGGTAGTTTGATTCTGTAAGCAATGCGGAGTGCATGTCGCTCCAATATCTTCAGTTTATTGTAAAATGAGAGGGGTGCGGCAATCCAGGCTAGATGAGCATATGTGATGACCGGACGTAGAAAGACTTTATAGGTATTGAGTACAGTAGTTGGATTGAGGCCCCAAGTAGTGCCTGTAAGACGTTTCAGTAAATTAAGACGATTGTAAGCTTTGGTGGTGATGTGCTGCAAATGAGCCTTCCAGGTGAGATGTGTGTCTAAAACAAGTCCCAAATATGTTACTGTTTTGCTGAGTGGAAGACGTGTATCGCTGACTGTGAGATGAAGGAGTTTGGGATTCCTCCGTACTTTTGTGCGTTGTTTAGGGTGTAGGAAAACTATAGTTTGTGTCTTGAGAGCGTTGATCTTTAGGCGCCACACTTTACACCATTGGACAAATGAATCTATGGCGGATTGCATAGAAGTATTTAGTTGATGGATGGTTTTTCCCAGAGCTAAAAATGCGGTGTCATCTGCGTATTGGAAAACATGGATATTATCGGGCAGAGTTGGAAAGTCAGCTACATATAGAAGATACAATAGTGGAGAAAGAGACGATCCTTGCGGTACACCGGAGTGAAGAAATATTGGATGAGAGAAGGTATGATTAATGGTAACGTATGCTATGCGACAGAACAGGAAATTATATATGAATCTGATGTAAGTAAGAGGAAGACGAAAGTTGAGAAGTTTATATACAAGGCCATGGTGCCAAACCTTGTCAAAAGCCTTTTCAAGATCAAAGAGAGTTAAACAAGATGGCCAGGAAGTATTATAGTGATTTGTGATGTAGTTAAGAAGGCGAAATAACTGATCATTAATACTGAAATTTGGACGAAAGCCTGCTTGATGTGATGGTAATAAATTATATCTGGAAAGATGTGTATGAAGACGGTGTACTAAAATCTTTTCTAAGATTTTGCTGAATACTGGAGTTAATTGTATAGGTCGATATGAGGAGACACAGTCGGCGGGTTTGTTGGGTTTGAGAAACATCAGTACCTTGGAAGTCTTCCACTGTAATGGTATATAGCCAGTGCGGAGGATGAATGTAAAGATGAGAGAAAGAATGTATAATACTGCGTATGGACTTTCCTTGATATGTCTATAGGAGATGTTATCAGTGCCAGGTGCAGTGTTTCGTTTTCGTGCAATAGTTGTGCTGATATCTTCTGGAGTGATGGGCTCTGTAAGAGGACGTGATGTATTAAGCGGATGAGTACTGTTTGGCTGAAGATGAGGTGAAGAAAAGTCGAAGTGATCCACTGGGTGATTGCGAACTGGATGTTCGGGAGTGAGCGGTGTAAAGATATCTTGGAGGTAAGTGGCGAATGCGTTTGCTTTGTCCAGATCAGAGTCTAAAGGTGAGTCATTGATGATGAGCGGGTATGAAGTTTTGGTATATTTGCCAGAGAGAGCGTTTAGCCGTTTCCAATATCGTGTAGGATGAGAGGTTTCTGAGAGAGAATTGCAGGTTTTGATCCATTGCCTTAACTTAAAGGCTTTAACATAATTGTGAACAGCGCGCTGGAGTGCTCGGTGATGTCTAAGTGCCTCACGATTTCCTGTGTGCGTATATTCACGGAAGAACTGCCGGGATCGTTTTACCATGGCAAGATATTGTGGTGGAAGTTTAGGTTTGTGTGGTGCATATTGGGATTGTGGTATATATTGTGCAGAAGCTTGATTGATATGATTGGTGATAGTCTCTAATGATTGATATAACTCTGACTCTGTTGTAGGAGGATTTAGACCTTCGAGATGTTCAGTGAGGTATGTTCGATATTTCTCCCAGTCCGCTTTGTCATATCGAGGAATCATGCGAGGTGGGGGTGCGTCGAGGTGTCGAGGGGTACGGCTTTGGATACCGAGTTTTATGGGTACATGATCGCTTCCGAAAGGATCGAGGACATCGATAGTGGAGCGTGGCGTTACAGAGGCAGACGTGATAGCTATATCGGGCGTGGTATTTGATTCAGGTCTGGTTGGTTTAGGAAGGTGATGAAAAGTGCCCGTCGTATTGGTGAGAATGAAATTCAAAAAATGAGTTTGGTCTCTATTGGAACGACTATGGAAATTTATATCAGCTAGAATGATGTAGCGCTGAAAAGTGTTTGATATGTATTGAAAAAATGACAGAGGAATTGGATGCCCTGGGCGGACGTAGATAGTGGCCACTGTAATATAATCTGATTTATAGTAAAGAGTGATTACTAGATTTTCTGGGAGGTTCTGAATTGCTGGAGTGTGGATACGATATGGAATGTGAGGTGAAAACCCAACAGCTACCCCGCCATTTGCCCGACGTGCTGGTAAAGTATTGTCTTTGCGAATGATCGTATACCCTGTTATTTTGCATTTCATTTTAGGAGTCAGATGCGTTTCATTAAGGAGAAAAGCATTGACTTTCTCCTCGAGTAACAGTTGTTCAAATAGAACTTTGTGGGTGCAGAGAGAGCGTATGTTAACAAACAGAAAAATAATACCCATAATGTCCATACTGTGATGATCTTTAGAAGGTTTGTGAAGATGGGAATGTATGAAAGTAGGCAGTTGGACCATTGTAAGTCGCCTGGAACTGAAGATGGAAGACTGATTGAGCAGCATACTGGACGTGTTGTAGAACTAAGGGACGTGCAAACGGATGGATATTTTGTAGAGTGAGAGTAATGAAAGCAAGAAGCTGTTTAACAGTTATTGGTTGATCGGATGTGCTGGGTTCGGAAGTTTGATTCTGTGCGTCATGCATTCTAAGTGGAACTACCAGTTCAGGTTTTGCTTCTTCTGGAGTAGGTTTGGCTTTGCATTTATAGCTATAGGCTGGATGACGTTCATGACAGGTTGAGCACTCAGGTGGCCGTTGCAGATTTGGACAAGAGCGGGTAGGATGAGGGCCACCGCAGTAGCCACATTTAAACGGATTTACGCATTTTGGTGTAGGATGAGTGTATTCTTGGCATCGATCGCATCGTATGGGAAGAGGAGGCGATGTTTTGGATGGTTCCACTCTATGTCTTTGCTTGTATATGAATGCTCCGTGTTCAAGCAGGTCATCAATAGTTTCCTGCGACTCTGTCAGTACCCTAACCATGTAAGTAGCTCCTTGATTATTCCTAATTCGAATGCATGTTTTGAAGGTGTATCCCTCGTGGTGTAGTTCCTCTTCGACTTCGTCGTCACTGTAAGACGGATCAACACCACGGATAACTACGGACAGAATAGGAGTTCGTCGAGGTGGTGGCATTTGTTTCTTACGTTGGTCGTTCAGTTTTGTGAGTTTTGCTGTTTTTCCGAATATCTCAAAACTATGTTTGTCTCTAACTGTTGTTGCGAAGTTAGGTAATGGCGATTTAATGATATAGCCGTTTTGAGTTTGTATGATCTGGGTGATTTCAGTCCGTGGTCTATATTTGAGAAGTTGCTGGAGTAGAAGTTTGGTGTTCCGGAATTTCGGATCATAGTCCTGGAGTAGAAAGTTATGAGTTTCTATCTGTTGTTTCTGAGGAAATTGTTGAATGCCATCAACAATCATAAGGCGAGAGCTGTCTTCTGAACTGGCGATGCTGATATTGTCATCGTGATGTTTTTTATGAGGAGGAGATTTTGAATGAGATGCTGGGTCGCCGTCAATAGGATTACCCACTAATCCTTGATCGTGATCTGAAGTTACAAAAGCGTCCTTGTAACTCTTGCGCTTCTCTACCTTACTAGTGACAATAGAAGCTGTAGGAACTGCAGCCGGAAGACCAGGATGTTGTCCACTGGCCATAGTAGCCGGACAAGATGATTTCTAGAACGCTGTGTATGTGAGTAGCAGGTGTATGTTGCAGTATAGATGATGTGATGAGATGATGAATGATGGAGCAAAAGCTCCCAAAAATTAGTACACTAATGTGCACGGTAGTGCAGCCTCCACTCGGGTGAAACCCTTGGTCTCTCTCACTCTCTCGCCCAAAAACTGAGAACTGCCACGCTTGCGTCCACAAACGCGTAATATTCTCAGCCTAGACTTGACACTACAGGAATGCCTCTAGTGAGAAAGCTGGAAACCAGCTAAGTATGTATATCTATATGTAAATTTCTTCGTCTTTATTTAACCGGATTTCAATCTTGTCTTTGCCTGCTTCTAGTCCGAGAAATGCTCTAACGTCACAATATCCAAAATTGACACGGATTGTTCCCTTAGAATAGGTTTGTATTTTCTTTTTAGAAAGTTTAAACTCTCTAGCATTAAATTTGTGGAAGCAGCAGAGCAAATATAAAAATATATTACTTGTGTAGAACAGTGCTGCCATCTATTGTCGCCTCCCTTTACACCAACCATCAAGGAATAACATTACTTGTGTCAACGGACTTGTGGATAACGCAATATGTTAACAATTGCGAGAATCAAAGTATCCAGCAAACTATACTTGATACGAAAAAAGCTTTCTGGATTAATTTCCAGATCATACAGTTGAACTAACTGCAGTGTTGCCAGAATATCAAAACCTGAAAAGTTTTGGTTAACCCGACAGCACTGGTGCCAAGCCACACAGACACAGACCACATGTCTTTTGATCCTGAGCTAAGTAAATTCAACCTTGAATAATAATAAATCTCATAAAATGTCTATTGCCCCAATCACTTTTTTGTTTCTGGAGGCATTAACGCTCAACTTAGAAAACTCAATAAATGTAAAATCACTAAATATACAATTAAATGTAATTCATAAATGTTGCGAGACTGCGAGAAGTATCGCGAGACTTCTCGTGCGAGACTTAATCGAGTCTCGTCTAGCGTCTTGTCTCGCATGGTTTAGTCTCGTCTCGAATAAAATTTTCACTCTCGTGTCTCGTCTCTCGTGCATCCCTACGGAGAAGAACACATTGAAATGAGGACGACTAGAAGGAACCGTGATGAAGCAGATCTAAATCAGGTATCTGAGTGGTTAGAAGTTCACAATTCATTTGACATCAGTGACGATTCACTTTCGAAATTAGTCATCAGGTACTCGTGCTATTTTGGAAGATGGGATTAATTGCGATGACGCTAAAGATATTGGCACAAGGATACAGAAGACGTTGAAGAACAAGAAAGTGTGCAAAGCATCAATTCGAAAAGCAGACCAAGTTCAAACGCTAATAACTTCGCAGAAAGAAATCTATGTTGTCCACACAGTGCTCCACATTGATCCGTCCGTATTGTCCGTGTTGATTTTTTTACCATTGCTGAACGAAATGGAAATGTGGCTGAGCAACTCAAATATAAGCTTACTGCTGAGTCTGCAGCACTGTTCAAAGACGACTACATGAGAAAGCCCGACAAGGCTAATCCAATAATATTAATGAAGGACATGCCTGATGCTCCACAACCTAAAATATGTGACAGATATGTCTTAGATGATGGAGCTTTTCTTCATCACATTCAATGGCCTACAACTGGAATCTACTTAGGCATCTGCCAACAGTAACATTTTTTGCAAATATGGAAGGTCCAATCAAATTATAGTAGTATTTTATAGCTATGGTGACCAGTCTTCCATTAAAGACCATAAACATCAACGGCGCCCTGCTATAGTCATGTCAGCCAACGTAAAAGTTATTGAAGACACGAAAATCCAGAGAAACCAAAATGATTTCCTTGCAAATCCATACAACAAAAGACAGTTCATTTCTATACTCTGCAAGCATCTTTCAGACGATGGCCAAAAGGTGATTCAAGCTTCTGGTAACGCGGACACAGAAGTCGTAGCACCCTCACTTCAGATAGCTTTAGAAGGTCACGAGGTGACCGTAGTTGCTGATGATATAGAGATTTTCATTATGCTACTTTATCATCTAAAATCGGAAATAGTTAATGTCTGCTTCATGTTTGGAACTAGACGGAAAGGTGCAACTAAACATATTACTGTGCACCATATGTTACAGAATGTGGGAGAAAATCTTCAGCCGCATCTGTTGTTCATCCATGCAATCACTGGGTGTGATATCACATCCGTTTTCTTTGGATGTAGAAAAGGAAGTTGTGTAAAATCTACTCGCAGCATTAAAGGATCGTCAAATCCTCAGTGAACAGGTTAGCAAAGTTAACTCTACTCAAGAAACTATTGCATCCAGTGGCTTGGTAGCGCCTCAGACTCCCTCAGTGTTCCCATTTTAAACTACACATGAAGATACTTGCAACCGGTGGTTCTCTGCCTCAACCTGAGACTGCTACCCATAGAAAGAGCACCGCATTTTCACTTAATTGAGTGCATCTTCATGTTGTTTCTTGGAAGCAACTTTCACTGTCCTCTTGAATGGAGCTGGAAGCTCAAGCATGGAAAGCTGGCACCCATTATGATTGGCCAGGCACCTGCCCCCGATGACCTGCTAAAAGCGATAAGTTGTAAATGCAAGATGTCCTCCAAGTGGCCACGTGGAACAAGTGTTTGCTCATGTCGTAAGTACGGCCTAAAATGCGTTGTGGGTTGTAGTCATTGTAATGGTGAAGGTTGCCAGAATACTGAATTTCTGCAACTTGAAGAAAATGGTGAACTGCTGGAGGACTCAAATGAAATTTGGTATAACTTTGTCTCTCTTTTGCTTTTTGTGCTACATGTTATATTAAGTTATCAGAGTTTTTCTTTTATTAATCTATATTTTCTACTTCAGGATTCATAGATAAATAAATTTTAAAAAAAAGAAGAAAGAAAGAACATAAACAACGAGTGTCAATGATTGAACAATGTACATTTGTTGTACAACAGCGCTTATTGTGAGGAAATTGTCTGTAAGGAAATCATCAGTGGCGATGAACATACAAATGTAATTACTGATGTGCAAATAAATAGTTTTCTGCAATGTGTTTCTTGAAGTTTATGAGCAGCAAAAGTGTCGTTACCCTTGACGGATTTTGGAGAACTTTGGATATTTTGTTGATGATAGTAAGTATTTTGATTTTAGCTGTTAAAAGATTCTGTACCATTTTGTCGGGTAGAGATGAAAAACTACTGTAGATATTTCCGTTAATTTTCCTTAAACCTTTTGAAACAAAGAAACAAGAATAGAAAAGGTATATTTCTTTAAAACAGCTACCATATTAAAAGATTTTGCAGAATTGTGCTAATTTTAACACACAACTGAGACATTGTATATATCCATCTTTATGCTAAGTTTGGTTTAGTTAATAATTGCGGAATAGGTTAAGAATTGCGAAAATTACGAAAAGTTCCAATTTCCGCCATTTTGAAATTTATCATACGATCTTGCTGGCTAAATAAAATGTTCTAGGGAGTGACGAACAGAAAAATTACATAGAATTTTTCACTAAATTTCTGATATAAGGGTTTCTGCAGTAAGTAGTGTTGTAAAGAAATGTTCCTTATACAAAGCGCACTTAGAAAAGTCGATTTATTTTATTGTTAGACGCCATATTTAAGAAATGGCGGTAACATAAGCAAGATATTTTTCACAGAAGTTATTTTCTGATGTATTCCCTAAAAAATGAACCGAAAATGTAACTTTTCTAACGAATGATAGAGGTTTTATGCACTTTTAAATGTACTCAGGCGAAATCACGGGTGGCTATTTTGATGACATCATATCTCGATATTCTCGAGAGGGATTTTGTTGAAGTACAAACATAATCCTTTCAAACAAGCCATAAATTATTTCTGTACCATTTTTTCTGGGTACACCCTTTTTTCTACTGTACTATAAGAGACGTGTTCGTGTATCATGTATTATTTGATGGAGTAAATATTGACTTATCAGATATATCAATTTCCTTCCATGATGGAAGTAAAAAAATGTTCAGATAGTTTTGACTCACCTTGTATATATTTGTGACTTTTATTTGCTTCCTTAGTCACCTCATCTAGGTACTCGAAAGAAAACAAATTAAAAATAGCAGCTTGCTTTGTCAATATCTCACTATCAGCCATGGATAAAGTACTGTCGAGATTTAAATGAATCTATGCCGAAAGAAAATTTTCGAGAGGGAAATAAGAATTTTCCAATTCTGTATTATTAGTATTATTATTACTACTACTATTATTATTATTATTATTATTATTATTATTATTATTATTATTATTATTATTATTATTTCTCAGCATAGTAAAACGCATAATTTCTAAATTTAGTACAGCGAAATATGTATTTAACGGAGTGGGAAACTATTCTTGACGGAAAGATAGGGTGTATCAAAAGTATTTGGACAACCTTTTATTTTAAAACCTGAGAGGAAAATGTGAAATCTGTTACTGGGAGCTGGTGGTAGAGGAAGGACTGCGTACTACATGGCTATCATGGGCACCAACTTAAAATCCTCCATTTTGAGTCAAGTTTTAAATTTTAAATGCGAAGAAGGCATGTCGCACATCAAGTAACATCGCTGTAAGCTTAGGAATCCAAAGGGTAATTGTTTCTTTCATAACTCGTACAATTTGTACACTATGAACACTGAAAATTTTAAAATCACCTATCTAGCACGTTATTGTGTATGTTCTATATGGTTATCATTCTATCTAATGCACAATTCTAGTTGCCGAGTTAGCTTCGACTGCACACGCAGAATGTCATATGAATTGTGGTCACATGGGCGCTGAATGCATTCTTGTAAGTGCCTTATATTGCGGAGTTTCTTAATACACTATCTACTTCAGGTAGCCTCACAGATAGAAAATAAGAGGTGTGAGGTCGGGTGATCTGGGCACCATTCCACGAGACTACAACGACCAATGCAC
Source organism: Thermobia domestica (assembly GCF_964235325.1). Lineage (NCBI taxonomy): Eukaryota > Metazoa > Arthropoda > Insecta > Zygentoma > Lepismatidae > Thermobia > Thermobia domestica. The sequence continues at coordinate 164,623,765 of NC_137455.1, read as the reverse complement.
TTTCCTAAAGTTGTGCGTCGAACCATTGACGCACACGAACACCATAATGGAAGGAAGCCCCATTGTGTTGAAAATAGTAAGGGAAGTTGCCATCTGAATTCAGAAGGGAAAGAAACACATATTCCTGCAGGAGCATCAGGTATTGTTGTGCCGTTGATAAATGAACTAATGATGTAGGTGTCCGTATGCTGCACCACATCATTACCTTTCAGGACTATGTTCCTTACTCAGGTCAATCCAGCTCGGATTACTGTCACACTAGTACCGACAATTATGCCGATTGACCTCTTCATTCAAACGAAAACAGGCTTCATCGCTGAATAGTATACCACATGTAAACGAGGGACCCAGTTTGTGTTGGTTCGTAGCCCACGTGCAGACCTGTACCCTTCCATCTGGGCTATCCTCATTTAGGTGCAGTTTATAAGGATGCAATATCCAGATAATGCAGGAAAACCTAAGAAAAGAGGCAGGTCCATGCAGACTGCATGCTCTCTTGCGAGTAGTTGAGTATTTGGAGATGAACAATGATGAGTAGGTGCTATTCAGAAGAGCAAGCGTACTCTGTCAGACACTCAAAAGCTAAGATATTGGAGTTATTTGGGGAAAGAATCACTATAACTGAAATAAATTGTAAAGTAGATGTTGCTTTCAAAGAGACATCTGCTAGAATTCTTCAAGACTTTTATGAGGAGATCAGAAAAATAATGTGCAGGAGGAGTTGAGATTAGTGAAAACTGCAGCAAAGTTAATAAATAAAGTCCATGGGCAATAAAGTCCATGGAAACATCAAAAGAGTACCTTTCCGCTGGCGGATACAATCTTGAAAGTTCCATGTCATTTTTGCCTGAGGTGTTAAGATTATTTCTGAAAGAGATCGCTATAGGTGCACACACTGATACCGAAATCGCTTGCTTGGATCAGTGTATAATTCAGTTAGCTCGACCAAAAGTGATGCAAGATGATCCACTACAGGTTGGTTTAGGCGTGTAGATGCAAAATTTTGTTTCCCGCTTTCTATTGGACATCCTGCACTGTCATGGGTATTGCATTTTATATTCTGAAGTGCAGTATCCTTTCTGATATTCTCCTCATAAAAGTTTTGAAAGATTCTAGCAGATGTCTCTTTGAAAGCAACAACATCTACTTTACCATTTATTTCAGTTATAGTGATTCTTTCCCCAAATAGCTTTTATGTGTCTGACAGAGTACGTTTGCTCTTCTGAATAGCACAGCTCCTGCTCCATAACCTTTACTAAAGCACATAGGGTAACCTACTCATCTTCGTTCGTTTCCAAATACTCAACTACATGCAAGAAAGCATTCTCTCTTTCCGTCTGCGTGGATCTTCCTTTTCTCTTCAGTTCCTATTCACCTGATTACATCCGCTTCCTCATCTATCCTGGAATCCCCTTTCCTGTTCTAAAATTTAAACTGCAGTTGGTGTGGTACATTGCGTCTTTCGAAAAGAAATCTTTGGCATATTCAAATACGACTTTTTACAGTCATGACCAAATCACCATTATGTTCTTCAATGTTGTTTCTTGATTTGTTCTTCTTGTTCCTTGACTTATTCTTCAATTTCAATATTGTTTCTTGAAAAGTATTAATTTTTACTGGAATTAAACAGTGATCCTCACACTTACCATCATAGCTAATAGGCTCACCACAAAACAAACAGTTAAGAGCAAAATTAAATGCATGCAAATTTGAACGCAGAATACTTACAGATGTTTCTTCATCTGACGGTAATCTTGATTGTGTGTACTTCTTGATTTGACTGGGATTCATATACTTTCTTCGGCATCCTTGATGTACTTTTTCTCCAGGTTTGGCTGTCAGTGCAGCTGCACATAATTCGCTCGCTTTCTGAATTCCTTGGTATCCCTTCTGAGATAAACATGTGGGTCTTTCATCTGCTGTGAACACCTTCTTACATATATTGCAACTCTCCATGACAAGTGAGCAGTATCTTATTCAATGTTTTTAGTACCTGTAAGACACAAAACCAAGAGGACCAACATTTAAAGCTTGCATTCTAAAATGGAAATCATCAGTTACAGTTCAGTATTCAACCATTCAGCCATTGAAAACAATAACCACAGAGTTACATTTACACTTACAAGAAGCATAAAGGGAATCCTATGTGTAGATAATGAATAAAGTATATTAGAGGCGTGTCCAATGTCTCATTCGAAAGGACACATAATGGTGAACAACTTTTATAAGGGGTGTTGAACCTGTAATTTTGTTACAAGTCAAGTAATTACTCCCTTTGTTATTATGTCTGCCGTAAATGACCACCAACGGCGGCCATATTTAATTTAATGACGTTGCAGACTGTATATTCTTGAGGACTTTTTCAGATTTGCTTAGAATCTGCTCATCATCATTTTGGTGCATGTTTCATTTCTATTGCAATTTGTTCAAGGTCAATCCTTATCTTGACTGGACTAGAAGGCAAGTTGAACGATGATGGAAGAATTGGGGAAAGCAGAATGTGGGAGGAAACCCCACGGACATGATGTTGTCTACCACAAAGTTACTTGGTCGGAGATCGAACCAGGGACCCACATACCAAAAGTAAGTGCTGAGCCACCGTGTCCTCAAAATAAATTATCGACTTGTCTTTGCATATAATAATAGTCAAATGATAGTGTGTCAGGTATCATACGCACTATAATATCTGCTGTACGAATGGAGATTATGTATATGACACATTGTTGTTCTGAAACCACTTAGGAAGTTATGGAGTGTCTCTTCAATTGGTGCTGGGATATTGAGGATTTAATTGACTCTTTTGTTCATCAGCTAACCGAAGACAGTTTCAAAGTTATTTTGCGGTCTTTTGGGGAAAATAATGCAATTAGGTAGGTAGGTATGTTGTTTTTTTCTTTTCCCAAGCTTTCATTCCTTCTTTCCTTTTTTTTATGTGTGTCTGTACGTGTTTTGTTTTCCATTCATTTGTAACGCTTCGTTATCAAACGTTAAGCAGAACTGAACTAGGTTCGCAGATAACCACCTCTGTCATCAATTCATTCTCCAATCATGAGCCTAAACCCTGCAATTTGTGAAGACACGCATGAGTGTTGACATTAGAAACAACCCCACCCTTTTCACATCGCACATCCACTCTTGAATGAGACAAATTACACGTTAATATTGCAGGAAATGGATGAGTTTATAACGCAGTCCTATGTAAGTCAAGATGATTTTTTTTTTAAATCATTTTTCTTCTTCCTTTTATTATAGAAAAAATATGACATGGTTTATTCCTTTCACAGAAAATTTCAGATGTAAATAAGCCCTGATATTTGCATAAAATGACTTGTAATAATCTCTTCAGTATACAAATAGGCAGGTTGCTTTGGTCGAGTTTTTCTCTTTTTTCTTTCTTTTTTTTTTAACATCAACACCAACAACTGAGATGGTCCACTTCTGAACTTTTACTTTCGAAGTTTTTCATTTTTATTTTCTGTCTTTTTTTTTTTTTTTTTTCTTTCTTGCTATTTCAACAGTCTGCCCAACGATCAACACAAACTGGATTTAGGTAAACAAGATCACTATTGAAACATTAAACACAATCTTTTTCTCTTCCTTCTTCTCTTCTTATTACAGAAGATCAAAACGATAACATCTAGAAGAAGAAGAAGAAGAAAACAAGAGCAAGATTGAGATTATTGAGATCACTTATCTTTTGAGTCAGCACTTCATGCTTCAATGTTATGTGGTCAAAAAATAATCTATCAATGTTAAGAAACAAGTTTTCGAGTAATCTTACAATTCAGAGACTTGAAAGCTTGAATGATGGGATGATGACATGGTCTAAAACAAGCAGGGAAATTTTTGCTATGTCAGATTTACATGTAGAGTCTTAAAAGTTGTCTGTACAAGACACGAAGCACACGGCTTCACAACAAAGAACAAAGTGACTTTAAAGAGAAACATCTATTAATCACCTAATTATAAATAAATCATTTTTATTTCTTTATTTCAAGATTAGGTATAGATATGTTACTCTTCCCTCAGAAACTACAATACTACAAAATGATTTGATAATAGGCAACAATTTAACATAATTCTCTATCTAGTATAATAAAGCAGCATTTTCTTTGTTGGTATATTTTGTGTGTTTCGAGAAACACATGCCTGCAGATGTGACCGTTTTCCGAAGATCAACTTACCGTCCTCTTCTATTCAAACAAAGCAATATCTACTCTACTCAAGCGAATACAAGTCAATATTCAAGTACCGGTATTTTACTTTGAATTCACTTTTCAAATTTTTTTTACTGTTAGACAATTGGAGTATGGCTATCAGATTTTCGTACCAAATGAAACCAATATATTGAGATTGATGGTTTAAGTGTCTTAGTTGAAGTACACTTGGCAGATTTTCTTGTCAAATGAAACGCAATATATCAGTATTTTACTTTGAGTATCAGTATGTTTAATAAGTTTACCTAGTCAATAAAACTCCGTACTCACGTATTTAATTCGGAGTGTGAGTAGAGCAGATATGTTTAAGCTAGTGGAACACAGTGATTTAACTAACTACACTACTTGGAGTGCACACAGCAGATTTTGTACAAGGCTTTCGATATCTAAGTACTCTACTGCAGGGACGTACGCAGTGGGTGGGTTCGGTGGGTCCGACCCCCTCCAGATATCTCGACTTTTCTGTAAATTTAATCTAATTTTACAGATGATTTTATAAACTTTAATATAATTTATCTTCATATTGAACTGAATTCCCCCCTTCAAAGTTTTGGGCTTCTCCCGAAATAAACCCGAACATATGTGGCTGTTTTACTTGGAATATACCTATCAAGTTTTCTAATATAACTGGGTAATTAAGTACTGATTTTGAGATTTCCTTAGCTAATGATACTCGGTTTCACATGTAGACGCCTATTATTTTGAGTATACTTATCAGATATTTTTTTTTTCGAATGAAACACCGTATTTTTGAATGACAGCTTTGCTTTGAATGACTATTGTTTTGGATTTTCTTGGCGAATAGGGAGATAAAAAAAAAAAAAAAAAAACAGGGGCATTGTTTAAGGTTCGCAAGGAGCAAATTGACCTCCTGACTTTGAGAAATAATATTTTTTTAATTCAACAAATGTTTCGTAGTCATTCACTTTCATTAGTCATCCGTTTCCTTTAGCCTAACGAGTATGACGGTGGGACAGGCGCGCACCAAGAAATTTTTTGTTGGGCGGGTCCAAACTTGGGGGAGTGAATTCAATACAAGCCACTACGTCCATGCAGTATTGAACAGGTATTATTCTGTACCCAGAAAGACGATAAATAAATGTAAAATACTTCTACCTATATTTTCAGAAAAAAGTTAGAACTAGATTGTTTTTAAAAGGGAGAGAGAGTGTAACATACGAGTAGATGAAGTGTTACATCAAATTTTCATTCTATATCAATCATTTCCCTGCTAAACAAGTGTAGTTTTATTGAGAGTGTATACAAATGTATGTTGAGTTAGGAAAATTTGGGGGCGGACCCGGTGGATCTTCCCGGTGGGTGCGCCCCTGCCATGGAAGTAAAACTTGAAACTTCATTCCATTTGTTTCAATAACTATTTTCGAACTACCTGACTGCAGAGGAACGTTAAATTACTGAATATCTCTGCTACTTTATAATATTTTGTCTACGTCTATGTTGTGTATGTATTCAACCGTAGACTTCAATCCGATTAAAGCTTTGGAGGCAGAAGGATTTAGAAATATTACATAGGCCTAGCGGCGCCACGTTGTATCTGTTCTTTTTAAATTAACAAAAGAGAATAAAGTCAACGACCATAGTCACTAAAGCTTCCAAATTCTTTTTATTTTTCTTCTATTTTGGCAGACTTACGCACGCTTACCGTACCGTGCGTATTCAAACAAATCGTGGAAGTGTGTTTTTATATCTCCGTGTGTTTATTTGTCCAGATGCTCTGTTGTAGACCGCAGGGTGGTATAATTTCTCAAAGTTAAGACTAATACAGTTAACCGGAAAGAGAAACAGTAGCCTCTTTTGCATGCTCTAAAACAAAGAATGCTTAGTTGCAACTGAGAAAGTGATCGTAAATATTTGACAGCCCTCGACTTGGAAATAAACAATCAAAATTAACAGTCAGATACGAAATGGAATAAATAAAGAGAAGAAATGAAAAAAATGTAATATTGAACTCTAAAGCGTAGCAATATTGTACTGGATAAAAACATTTATTGTTGATAAAGTAGAGCTCACAATCATTCCCGCATATAGACCGTGAAATATCTCAACGGGTGCAGTGTTAATACCGTATATCTATATCTATCTATCTATCTATATATGTAAGCGAGTCGAATTGAGAACGTCTTCTTTTTTGATTGAAATGAAATGAAATGAAATCTTTAGGTTTACGTCCCACGGTTATGCCGGTTAGGCTAAAGGAGAAATGAATGAAATTGTGGAATGAAGAAAGTGGGAGGAAACGGGAGAACCTCGAGAAAACCCACGAGCACGGTATTTGTCCACTACAAAGTCCACACGGCGCGATCTGGGATTGAACCAGGGACCCCAAGCGCCGGAGGTGAACGCTCTACCACTGAGCCACCACGCCCCTTTTTTTGAAAATCGAATATAGAATGAGCGAAAATAGCAGTATCCTGAGAAATCTAAGAATGAAAGGGATTGGAATTTATTGTCCTGTTTCAGCACCGACCTATATAAGACATATCTGTTAAAATAGAATCCGAACCGCAGTAATGTGTTCATATCTTTCAAGGTTCTTCCACAGGGGATCGAACCTGTCACTCCTGCATCAAAGGCGAACGTGCTAGTCACTATACCTGCGGGGAGGGCAGAAATCTCATATATACAATGTTTGCTCACCCATAAGCTTACGTGACACAAACGGGTATCGAAAACATGGAACTATGCTTCAGATATGACTGTTTTTTCCTCTTTAAATCGGCTCTAGGAGAAAAGTCAAAATAACAGGATGAGCCAGAATAACGACAGTCTTTTCAGAAATCTCAAAACATCTATTTGTGGAAAATATACACTTTGACTTTTTTTCTTTCTTGGCTGATTCAAATATATGTTCGATCTTCATTTTACAAGTTCAAATACTGGATACAGATCATTCAACATTTCGAAATAATAGTCAAACAATTAATTAAAACTTCTCGTCACCTGGGTTGGGTTAGGGCAACTCCCACTTGTGCAGTTGCCTGGATCCAGGTCGGGCTTGTATGAGGGAACATGTGTCTTTTCGGGATCACTTCATACTTGATCCTCAAGTAATAACGTCAGTATCAGCTTTGGAGAATTAGGATTAATTAACAGCTTAAAGTTGTGAAAATAGTATTAATGTTCTACCATTTTCTAATACGAGTGCGGTCCATAAAATACCAGACGTTTTGGCCTACCAAATATAAATCACCTTTTAATAACTATTCAAGTTCCTTTACCATGTCTCCATAATTATCCAGTAATCCTTTATGCCTAGTTCCTTCTTCTTTCCTCCTTTTCCTCTTTCTCTTTTCCTCTCTCCTACCTTTTTTTTCTTCCTCACTCTTCCTTTCCTCTTTCTAATATTTAGTTCGTTCAATAATGATTGACACTCCCCCCTATAGCTGGTGCCAAGTAGCAGTTTGAAATGTTCGTTTATGTATGCATTAAGATAGACTATAGTACTATCAAACCCCACTAAATGGTTTTGTTTCTTTCCGTAGGTAGCACATTGTAGCAGCAGTTGTTCCAATTTGCCAGAGCGCTGGTGGACAGCAAAAAGACAGCATGGAAGCAGACACACATGGGCAACGGTGGACAGTGTGGTTTCTCTGGAGGGAAGGTGTGAATACTTCAGACATCCACAACAGATTATTAGCCGTATGTGGGGACACAGCACCAAGTCGCAGATTCGTGCTTCGTTGGGTACCCGTATTCAAAGAAAGCAAAGACAGTGCTTAAAAAAAAAAAAGCACTGGGCGTCCTGCAACTGCACGCAGACCAAGCAATGCCGCACGAGTGAATGATTTGATAATGGAGCACAGGAGAATCACGTTTGATGAGCTAGAGAAAGAAACAGGTCTATCACGGGGTACCCTCTACACTATCATTCATGAGGATTTGAAGCTGCATAAGGTGTGTGCACAATGGGTGCCTCATGACCTCACCGTTGCACAGAAACAAAAACGTGTGGAGATTTGCCAGTAGTTGATGCAACAATACACTGAAAATCCGACCGAGTTCTTTGAGCGTCTGCCCACCGTCGACGAAACTTGGTTCCTCTACGAGACTCCAGAAAAGAACCGCCAGTCCATGAAATGGAGGCATACTGGAAGCCCTCGTCCCAAGAAGGCACGGATGGGACTATTCGTACGGAAACAAATGGCAACCGTTTTCTGGGATCAGGAAGGGATACCGCTGGTGAAATGGCTCCCTCCCAATACGTCCATCGACAGTGCGAGCTACTGCAGTTTACTGCGTAGACTCCGCCGACGCATCCAACAACGCCGACAAGGAAAATGGGGCGTGGCATTCTTCTCCAATACGACAATGCACGGCCACATGTCAGTCGCCAGACAATTGCCCTAGTGCATGAACTAGGTTTTAGTGTACTGCCGCATCCTCCATATTCGCCGGATCTGGCTCGTAGTGACTATGCTTTATTCGACACAATGAAAGAGGGCATGAGAGGTAAAAAATCCAACACAAATGATGAACTCTACGCATTTGTCCCCCAGTGACAGAAAGATACCCCCAAGGATTGGTTTGCTACACAAATAAGGAAGCTTCCAGAACGGTGGCAAAGGTTAATAGACATTGCCGGGAAATACCTCTAAAATAAACTATAATCGTTTGTTCAAAAAATGGTTCCTGTGAAAACAAATTAATTGTAGTGCCAATCATTTCTGAACGCCCCAAGTAGAACTGAAGAGGGGTCGTGACTGGGAGTTGTCGCTATTGACAAGGTCATAAAATTGTTTCGATGTTTCTCTTCGGAAGTCCGATATGAATTAGTTAATACTTAAAGCATACATAGGAATTTCAAGTATTTTCAAAATTCATTTATTTAGTTTTAATTCCGTATTTGATTAAATTGCAAGAAATTACAAGATTACAAAGCAAAAGCTCGCAACACCACATTTTTCCCACTCACAACTTACATTTTTATCTCTTCACGGTCAGACTGCACACCTTTCATTTAGTCTTTTGAACGAACTTCAAAAAGTTCGTTACTGAATTCTCTATGTCTGTGTGTGTGTGTTATTTGCGAATTTTTCAATTTTGAGCTCTCCATTCGATAGAGCATCAAAAACTATCTCAAAGAAGTGATGAAACTGTTCCCGATACATTGGTCAAAAAAGTTCCCATTTCGGGAGATTTAAGGAGCCATATCTCGGAAACCGTAAGTCAGAGAGAGATAATATTTGTGTTGATCAATACCTAAAAGGATGGTGAACATTTTGGTACCAAATAGTAACCGGTGGCCACTGATTATATTTGCATTTTCAGTATATATATATACGGTGATAAAAAGTGACAGCTGAATATGGCTAATTCAATAAATCCCCTAATATACAGCTTCCAAATATGTATGTGTATTATCTATTGAGTTTAATCAACTAAATTTAATATACAATTTCTTTAGATTTCGAATAAAATAATTCTTTTTAAATTTGTTCTGGCAATGCTCTTCGAGGATTCTCAAATGGTTATTTACTACAATTACGCGTATGTTTTTTTAGTAAAAATACGTTGATTAGCTAATTAATTTTGTAATCAGGTTTAGACTTTATAGAAATTTGTTACAGTGGCCGGGAATCCAAATTTAGTGAACATTGTGCATCATCATATTTACTATTCCATCAAGCAACGATTACATACAAAAGATAGGATGAAGCACGTATAGCGTAATAATAGACTGCTAAACTTTTAGTGTATTTCCGTATCTAGTGAATTTTTAGAATATTTACGAAAGATAAGATCTATATGAAGAGTTTGATTTTGAAAAAAAAATGTTGCCAACGAGACGAGATTTTCAAATTTGAGACGAGACGAATGATTTTTCTAATCTCGTAGGAAATACTAGTTCACCCGAGTCTTTAGATCTCAAATGTCATTTACTTTAACATCATTCATAGTATAAAAACTATAAATTGATAAGATGGTTGTGCAAACATAATATAAATCTTTGAGTTTTACGTCCCATGGTCATGCCAGCTGGGCTAAAGGAGACAGTGATGATGTGAAACGAATGAAATGAAATGGTGGAATAAAGGAAGTGGGAGGAGATTGGAGAACCCCGAGAAAACCAATGCACGGTATTTGTCCAGTTGGCGCAAGCTCCGATCGAACTAGGAACCTCATACGCCAGAGGTGAACACTCTATCACTGAGCTACCGTGGCATCTGTGCAAACATAATGAAGATTCAGTACATAAATTTACAAAACCAGACGAGACGATAAAATTTTTCGAGAAACAATAAGGAATTCTTCGAGAATCAAGACGAGACGAGGGTTCTATAACATTTACAACAAAACAAGAAAATTTTATTTCTAGTCTCGTTTTGCCCCGTGAGCAACACTGGAAATAATTATAAATTTTGTTGCAAAATGTTACTAGCTGAGTAGTAGGCTATTTCTCCTTTTTTTTAGTTAAGCAAAATTGAAATATAAAACTTTATCTATAAACTTAGTGTTATTTATTTTAATTTCTTATTCCACTGATAACATTTAAAATTTTACGTTGTGTTGTAGCACTACAAGAAGAAAACATATTTATTTAGTAGTCTAAGTATCAAGCAGTCTATAAAATTAACTGACGTTTTATAGTTTTGTGCAGTTAGACTATAATCTTTGTCAATAATCTCATTTGATGATCCAAGAATGTTTTTTTGAAATAACAGCTTTATTTACCCTCTTAAACTTATTTAATTCACAGATAAAGTACTCAGAACTAGAAAAGGTATATGATAGTTGAACGAAAATGTAAACAGCTATGTGATTTTTACTGTTGTTAATGAAATTGCACAGTATAATAATGTAAATTGTACTATAAGTTATTTTTGTACCATCAAGTGAAAAATAATAAAAGCAATACCAAATACATCAGCTGAAATTATTGCTGATGTCAATATCCTTTTTGTACTTTACATAAAAGTAGTTGGGGCAGATCTTGATTTGTGTGTTTGTGTGAAGCTTGAATTTCACAACAGTATAATAATAATAATAATAATAATAATAATAATAATAATAATAATAATAATAATAATAATAATAATAATAATAATAATAATAATAATAATAAATCTCTATATAGTCATAATTATTTCACGATTAAATTCTACAAATAGTCAAATATTACTTTCTATGCTATAAGATTATTGTTACTCATTACTACTACTATTATTAGTATTACTGGTACTATTAGTAGTTCTAATGCTACTACTAATAGTCATACTGCTTTATTATTATTATTATTATTATTATTATTATTATTATTATTATTATTATTATTATTACTATTATTATTATTATTATTATTATTAATAATAATAATAATAAATAATAATAATAATAGTAATAGTAATAATAAGTTAATTAATCTACTTTCTAAATCTTATAATTAAACCATAAATTTGAAATATTTAGAAAGCTAAAGAATAACACGTGACGAAGACACCTTTAAGAAAGCCTAAAAGTTGATGGAACTTATGAAGGCATGAGTGACTTGATTAAACACAAGTTTAAAAATTAAATAATATTAAGAAAACAAAGTTTAGTAATTTCCACACTACATCAATTCTTAGTTCATGTACTGGGTGTGGTCCAGCCAGCACTAGAGGGAGCTGGATGCTGGGCGAGCCAGGATCGACGGGAGACATTTGAAGGCGCCAGGCGCGTGCTATCTGTGGAGCGTGAAAACAATAGGCAACTACAGAGATCCTGAAATACCTTAGAGAAAGAAAGAAATAGAAAAATAAGATAGAATACAGTACATGTCTGTCACGGGGTGAAATTATGCACGATCCGGTTTCTTTGGAAAGAGAGAAAAGAAAAGAATCAACATTCCTTCGTTAATTTCTTTATGCTTTCAATGTTGGTGGCTTTTTGCAACAATCCAATAATAACATACGTCTGGTTTAGATTTCATGATTCGCTGAAGTAATAGCATATCACGTCATTAACACTTTTATATTTTCTTGAATGTATCTCCTAGATATTCGTTCCGTTCAATAAGCACTGATGAATGGACATTGATTATAATTATTTGCCTTGTAATCAGCAGTTGATATTAAGTCTATTCTTACTAGATTTTCTCCCTCGGTTAAATTAGGTAAATGTCCCTATGGAGCCTTCTACCCATTTTCTTTCACCACTATTAATTTTTCCCCAGACTTGCAATTTTAAAATGATTGCAAACAACAGTTCGGTTTGAGTTGCAGATGTATTCAATTCAAACTTTGCGCATAATCGCACGAACTTAAAGAGTAGATTTACTTTATTTATTTCTTAGTACTATTCCCTTGGTAAAATTTGAGGCAAATTAATTCCTAATGAAACTGATCTTTCTCTTTCTGTAGTAGTTGATTTTAAAATTTTCTCCTAATTTGTGAATACTGCACTGAGGGCTGTATTTACGCACAGGCCAAGGGCGTAAGTTTCCAGGGACAAAATATTTTTTGAAAAATCGAGATTGAAGTATGATATGCGGATAAAAGAGGGTGTCCACGAGATCGATTCCATCCCATCTCGCCTAATCCCACCTCGCCTAACGATTTATCAGTCACTGATGTCTCCAAGATAAGAATGTCGGCCACTTTAGGCGAGATGGGAATTCCCATCTTGCCTAATCCCATCTCGCCTAAAATGGCGGTAAGGTGTAGGGAGGGAATTTCTGCACTAAAGAGATAATTTCTCTACTAGCATTTTAACCAGATATTTCAATCAATGTTTGCAATCTCTGTCAGCTATGACATAAATATATAATAAATACTATAACACAAGAAAGCATAAGGGGGAAGGCGATTTAGTCACTTTTGGTTTGTTTTGAGAATACTGGAAGATGTCTGGCAGACAAGAGCTAATCAATACAACACAGACAATTTTTGGCAGCTGATTCCTAGAACCAAGATAAGACAAAAAGTATAGACGAACCTGGGCGCAAAAATGCTTCCTTCGGCACTATGACCAGCCGAAAATCTGTCGGAAAAATGAAAACCAACCATAACTCGAGAACAAAATGTCGAATCGAAGTCGGGGGAAAGGGAATGTCTATTATTTTTAGCCGTAGCTTCCGTTAATGCAAAACTCGATGTGGTACAGGGACGGCTCAAGGGTCACCCAAAGAGGTTGAAGAATTCCTGGGATATTTTATGAAATGTTGACTGAGACAAATTAACTACAAAATACGATATTTCAACTAACCAAAGTCGTAGAACGTTGTCCAAACTACAAGAACATCCTTAGAATTCGAAAAAGGAAAGATACATAGACCCTATATTTGATTGATCTACTTTTTCTCAGTACAAAATTAGCTATCGACGAATAACCGAAATTATATGAAGTCTAGGCTAATGAAGACAGAGAGATTACTCATGGCTATGTGGATAGCGTACGCGACTTCGGCATAAAAGACCCGGCTCCGATTCCCTGTGGGAACGCAAGTGGTTCGGATCTCACGTTAACCCGTAGCTTCATGTCTTACGTAACTTTGCAACCGAAGGGATGCTAAACTCAAATACGGTACCATCCAAGTACAAACGGTCAGAATGTGGAATTCATAGTTTCCTTCATTCTGAAACGTTAAGTATGTTTTTCTAAGTCAGTTATTCTAACTGGCTGCCCGCATCTCTCAAGGATTGTGAGGGGGCACGGTAACTCAGTGGTAAACTTGCTTGCCTCTGGAACGTGAGGCCTCTGTTCGACCCCCAGTCAAGTAACTTTGTGGTGTACACCGTCGTATCGTGTCTATGAGTTTCCTCGGGATAATCCAACTTCCTTCCACATTCTCATTCCACCAATCCTTCCATCACCATTCACTTGTCTTAATCATCCGTCTCCCTTAGCTTGAAGAGCATAATCGTGGAGCGTTAAATTGAAATATTTAAAGTTTGTCGATAGGTCACCGTTCGAATAGTTTTTAATAGTTGTATTATTGTTGTTATTATTTGTAAGGAAGAAGGAGTCTATAGAGCTCATAATTTTCGAAAGACTGAGAACTACAGTTATAGGCTGATTTAAGAAATACTAAAGATACGAACTTAATTTGATTTGTGAGTCTTTTAGCATTATCGATCGTATTGTGGACAAGTAGTAGTTCGATTTTCTATTGGTGGAGAAATGGGGGAAATAATTCTACAATGACTGAGGAAAGAGGCTCATACCCAGGTGAAAAATTAAAAAAAAACGTAGTAGTAGGATAAAGGTGTATGTGAGGATATGTATTGAGCACCCTTCTTATTCTGCTATTTCACATTACGATTAAATAGGCGTTTCCATGTCATTTCTACAAGACCTACGTAGTCAACAATGGTGAACTAAATTGCATCGATTGCTTCACTGACTCAGTAACTATTTCTTAATCTATAAAATATTCAGTGAAAAGCATTTTAAATTCGGATGAAATTGATACAGGAACTCACTGAAAGATTCTTAACGGTGACGACGCCAGTTAATTGGGTGGGGGTAAGAGGAGGGTTAGAAAAAATGGGAGACAGCAATTTTTTGTATACGAAAAGGGTAATTTTATATTAGTTCACCTATATCATAATACAAATTGTCTGCGGGGGTAAGGCGTCGACATCCTCCTATTCCCTCTAGTGTTGTCAATGATTCTTAACTTTTACATAATTTGGGGTGTCACAAACGTATCAGGACATGAAAAATGGAAGGGCACCGCGAACGAAACGTGTGTATGAAATTTCTACTAGGAGAACTTATAAGAGTAAGACGGAAAAGACAGTCAGATAACATATATAATAAAGTTAGAAGTTCGTATGATAGTAAGTTCAATAGTGAATTAGGTGAGGAATGTAAACGCGCTAAGGATATATTCTAGAATTTAAAATAATTGAAAAAAAAAGAAAGATAAGAGAGAGATTAAAGTAATGGATTGGTTATAAAGTACAACGCATTCTTAATAATTACACTTACAAAAACTGTGCTCTCTCATGCAACATACATATTTCAGTATTTTCCAAAACGATGTCATTCACTCAGAGAATATGTCTATCGGAAGGGCAGTTAGTTAGCCCTCGTTAAATTTATTCTGCTCTGAGGCAAACTAAATTAATCAAACATGTGTATCTCTTCTTTTTATGAATTCTAACAGCGTTCTACTAAATTGGACAAAGTGGCACGATTTTTGATCGTTGACAATGTATTTGATTTTAGCCAATTTTCCTCAGTCAACTTTTGATAAAATATTCCAGGAGTTCTTCAGTTTCTTTGGGGATTACCCTTGCTCCACCCGTGTACTTCATCGAATTGTACATTAATGGAATCTACGGCTAAAATTAATGAACTTTTCCTTTTACTAGACTTCGATGCGACATTTTATTCTAGATTTATGGCTGTTTTTACATTTTTTCGACAGATTTTGGCTGGTCATAGCGCCAAAAGGATCCATTTGTGAATCCAGGTTGGTCTATACTTTTTGTTTTAGCTTTGCAAGGGAAGAGAGGGAGATTATATATCGAAGTGGAAGATGGTTTATATACCAATCGAAAGCACTAGTGACGCCTATTAGGAAACTGCAATAAAAAAATTCCGAATGCGTATACTGTGCGAGTTATATGCCCAGAAACTTATAACATAACAGAGAAATATACAGGGTGCCCAGAAAATCCATTTCCACACTTAGAAATCACAAATGATGAGACAGATGTCAAAAAGGGAAACACGTGTTTGATTATTTTAAAAGTACAACATATCAAAGCAAAAATGATGTACCAGGGCCACGCGCAGGGCCCCAGGAGGGGTCCAACTCAAAAATTGCAAACGGTAAGGGGTCAAGTAGCATATTGTTGGAAACCTGTTGGGAAGTGAAAGAAGACGCAACAAGTCTCGACTTCCTAAAATTATCCTGTGCAAAATGGCGGCCGGTCAAAATGTAAGCAAAAACGTCATTGTAAAGTCTATGGCCACCCCTGAAAAAAAATGAAACGGTGAGATAGATGTCAAAACAGGAAATCATGTGTGTCATCTTTTCAAAAGTATAATTATTGAAAGTAAAAATATTTGTCCCTTTGTCTTTCACAGGGTCCCAGACGAGGTCCTACTCAAAATTTTCAAATGACAAGGGAGGGGGGTCAAGTAGCATATCCTTTAAAGCTGTTATTAAATGAAAGGAGATGGAACACTCTACGATAACACTGTGCAAACATCTTGCGTTTTAGTTCTTCTTTCTGTAGCCGGGTTTTAGTTTATTTTCACTTCAGGTCTAATTCTTGTACTCAACGGAAAGGAAAGAAATGCCCCTAGTGTGAGATTCTGCTCTTCTCATCCAGTAATGTCTAAACAAATAAAAAAATATAATAAAATAAAAGCAAATTAAAAAATAAAGAAATGAAAAGAGGACATAACATTTGACATCTTTGAGTATAGAACTGACTAGTTGACATATAATGTACAACCACGAACATAAACAAGTAGAGGTTGGAGCCATAGGAAATAAAGATTCTTACCTCTAATTATTTATGTTTATGACTATACAATAGTAGTACTTATGCTCGTTGTCTGGGTTATCAATTATAAAATGATTCAAACAAAAAATTTCTTACACCAGGAGCAGTGAATACGTGCAAATGTCTCAAAACGACAACCATAGTGTCGATTGCAAAATGGAAAGTGAATGCGCTCGGGAATCGAAATGAAGATGTACATTTTGACCAGCCGCCATGTTACACAGGGTAATTTTAGAGAGTCGAGACTTGTTCCGTCTTCTTTCATTTTTCCAGTGTTGGGTAAGTTACTTGTAAACATGTAACGCGTTACAAGTTACTTTACTTTCTCTTAAAATGTAACGCGTTAGTAACGCGTTACTTGTCCCCAAAAAGTAACTGTTACTTTACTTCGAAAGTAACGCGTTACTAACGCGTTACTTTTAGGTCCGAAACTTTAAAAATGTGAAAATAATTATGACTTCAATTTTCCGTACTACTATTACTACCGCTATTATTATTATTATTATTATTATTATTATTATTATTATTATTATTATTATTATTATTATTATTATTAATTATAATAACACTGTATATAAAAAGCAAGGTAGGCGGTTTGTATTTGAATACTAAAAAGATAGTTGATTGCCAACCTTAGTAGTCGTGAAGTCTAGGAGTCAAGGACATTGTTCACGAGCTTCTGAATTTGGGTTGAGGGTCTAGGTTGAGTATTCGGGCTCGAGCCGAACACTGTTAAAAGTTATAGGGCACTGGCCAAATATCTTCAAAACTGCTCGGCCCGGGTTTAGAATTGTCAACGACTCGAGCAGCTCGGTTCACAGCTCATTCACTATCGACCAGAACCGAGAAGTAAGCCGAGCCAACAGCTCACCCAACCGACTCGGCTAGAGCCCTCTGCTCATTGAGCCGAACCGAGCTGAGCTTGTTATAAAAAAAATCTCTTGTGGTCTCGTTATCAAGACGAAACGAGATGCAAGTAGTGTCCCATCTCGTGAGCAACACTAAAAGTTTCCCGTATTACTGTTTAGCTTACATTTCTCATGGCTTTCGTTTCCCAGTGTAATCAGGCCATGATTTCAAGACGACTTAAAACGAACGAGCCATTTATCAAACTCGACTGGACTCGAAACTCGACGCAAAAAAAACTGAATCGGCTCGGAATTCGACTCGAGGATATTACCCTTGACTTGACTCGAAACTCGACTTGAATTCGAGTCGAGTCGAATTTTAGCTCGACTCGTGCTCATCCCTATGCGTTAGAAAAAATGGTTGCTTATAATTATTCTGCTAAACTAATTATAGAATAATAACAATGTTGTTATGTAAAATTAAAAATAAAGAATATAGAAAAAAATTACACTACTCTATAATCAACGGGACTCTAGGATAAGCAAACTGATCTGAAAGAAGTCCAATATTACATATCATCAGCAAACTATTATGCCCTTAGTCTAGTAATAAAGTAGGTCTGCTCATCAAAACAGTTTATTCATATTAACCCCTTACTGTAAATCGTTAATTATGGAACCCTAGTTGTTGATAAATATTTTCCGCCGGGGCAGTTCAGACACTTTACTTTTAAATTCTGTCCACCATCATTCTCAGCTCTTAAGAAAAAAGTATTCTTTCAAATGTTCGAACAGTAAAATATTTTCGTTCTCCATCTTTATAAAAACAACACCAATTAAAGTAAAATAGACTACCGGTATCATTGCACTCCTAGTTCACTCACTGAATGTATTGATTTGGAGCTGCCAAAATCTACGACAAAATCTTCCAGGTGCTTGCAATCAGTACACGTGATTTCCCTAAGGCTGTCCTCATCTTCAAAAAACAGCAAGTGGCGCTACAAATTTATCTGTTTGTCTGTGACTGTCGGTCACTGACATACGTAGTTCATGCTCGATTGTTTCATTCTGAGAAATTCACTTACAGGAAAGGAACATTTGTTTCCGAAAAAAAATATACATATATTGTAGTTACTCATCCGAAATGTAAAGCGAAAAAAGTAACGCAAACTAGGTACGTTACTTAAAAATTTGTAACGCGTTACCGTTACAGTTACTTTGGAAAAAATGTAACGCGTTACTAGGAAACGTTACTTTAAAAGTAACGTGTTACAAGTAACGCGTTACTTGCGTTAGGTTACTTCCCAACACTGCATTTTTCAACAGCTTTCCAACGATATGCTACTTGACCTCCCTTGCCATTTGAAAATTTTGAGTACGACCCCGTCTGGAACCCTGTGAAGGACAATGGGACAATATTTTTACTTTCAATTATTGTACTTTTGAAAAGATGACACATGCTTTTCTGTTTTGACATCTGTCTCACCGTTTCAGTATTTTACGGGGGTGGCCATAGACTTTACAATGACGTTTTTGCTTACATTTTGACCGGCCGCCATTTTGCACAGGGTAATTTTAGGGAGTCGAGACTTGTTCCGTCTTCTTTCATTTCCCAACAGGTTTCCAACAATATGCTACTTGATCCCCTTACCTTCTGCAATTTTTGAGTTGGACCCCTCCTTGGGCCCTGCGAGTAGCTCTTTCACATCATATTTTGCTTTGATACGTTGTACTTTCAAAATAATCAACACGTGTTTTCTCTTTTTGATATCTGACTCATCGTTTGCGATTTCTAGGGGTGGAACCGGATTTTCTGGACACCCTGCATATTAATATAACTCGCGCAGTATATGCATTCGGAAATTTTTTTATTACAGTTTCGTAACAGTAGTCACTAGTGTTTTCGATTGGTATATAAACCATCTTCCACTTCGATATATAATCTCCCTCTCTTCCCTTGTTAATGTCATGAATCAGCTCCCAAACATTGTCGGTGTTGTTTTGAAACGCCCTGACTTAATGAATTGTGCTGCTGATATATGAAAGTAGCAGATACTCTTTATGAGATTGTTTTAGTTAAACATGGCTTTAACTTACTTGCAGAGTATACGCGGTGGAAAATTAACAGAATAGAAAACAGACATTTCCAATATTGATTGAAATATACTGAAACTAGGTTATTGATTCTCTTATGTACGAAAGATTAATACATAGAGTGTTTCTTTTCTGATATGTGCGTATGATTTCACAATTTGTTAGTTGGTGGTTAAATACTAGTACAAGAATTCCCTTTCTAGTGTAGAAATTCCCTCCTTGCATCTTACCGCCATTTTAGGCGAGGAGGGATTAGGCAATATCGGAATTCCCATCTTGCCTATAATTTCTGACATTCTTATCTTGGAGACATCAGTGGCTGATAAATCGTTAGGCGAGATGGGGAGACACCACGAGATCTATTCCGAAAACTGATTAAAAACTAAACTGATTAACTATTCTTGGAAATTTATCGAGAATACTATTGTATTTTTTGTAGACTAGTATTTAGTGGTTTTTACTTTTATTTTGGATTCTAGAGACACATAATGATTTGTATTTTGACAGTTTTTGTGTTGTTTTTGCTTAGCTATAACTTACTAAGATCAATGACGGGAGGTGTAAAATTTTCTTGGACCAAAATATCAAAATATCGGCCTGACTGTACTGTTAGTTGAACATAATTCATCTTATGGTCGAGGCTAATGGCATGCTCCTGTAATCTAGCTGCTTAGAGGCGAGCTAATTTGTTAGGAATATGTCTATTCTGTGAGCGTTGGTCTTGCATGATGGTATGTACACCCGCTAACCACGGTAATACTAGAGCATATGGTAATATTACTAAAGCCCACGGTAATATTAGATCCCGTCCTTCATCACCTGTGTATTTTATAAGGACATAAAACTCAGAAAAATAAAGTAGGTCACACTCGTAACACAAGAAACAAGTGCTTTACTTTGGAGAAATTATGTAAATGGAAAAATGAACTGATACTAATAGCAAGTTTAATAGTCGAGCTTTGTCAGTTTCATTCGTAAAATAAAGTCACGCAGGACAGGCAACATTTTGGGCGGATACATCGAAAATACACCGTGAGTATAAAGCCTTGCCCTTATTATAAAAATTTATGACGGAATAACAGTTGGACAGAATAATGTAAATTCTGGTCCGTTACATAGGTTAGTATTACAAGTTTTTTTAAATACCAATAGATGGCACTAGTGCTACCCAAGAGTGACGCAGTACGTTACTTGGCGCGCGGTGGTTAGTTTGCGAAATGGCATCGAAGCAGGAGAAAGCGCAATGCGTGCTGTGGTATCACGCTCTCCCCGCCACAGACATTACTCTACTGGACTTTTTTTTATGGGGCTATATCAAGGACAGAGTCTATGCCACACCTGTTGCTGAAGTCGAGGAACTGAAGGCTAGGATACAAGCAGTTGTGGGTACTGTGGCAGAAGGCATGTTGCAAAATACCTGGCAGGAACTGGAATACCGCTTAGACATTCTCCGAGCTACCAAAGGGGCACACGTTGAAGTGGTGTAACGTGAGTGGTCTTAAAAATAAATTGTAATACTAACCTATGTAACTGACCAGCATTTACATTATTATGTCAAACGGTTCTTCTGTAATAAATTATTGTAATCAGGGCAAGACTTTATGCTTACCCTGTATATAGTGTAATAAAAAGAACAACATTTAAGAATAGGATTGCCATAATTTGTTAATGTTTCGAAAAGTAACACATTTATATATTCCTGTGTTTAGGCTAGACATTTATTACTATTATTATTATTGCTAGCAAATATCACCCTGTGTTACGGCGAACAACCTCACTTGCATTTTCAATATTGAATTACCTGCAAAAAGTACCATATTCGAGTTCTATGAAGCGATAGTATCGTTCATATTAAATTTTGTATCGGTGTGTTCAACGGTTAAAAAAAAAAGAAACATAATAATTGTGGAATTTCTTTCTTTACGAAAATTTAGCAAGGTAAAAACTTCCTCAACTGATGACTTGCCATGACTATTCATTGACTATTCATTGCTAAAACAAAAAATCGCAATATGATTTTTTTTTTTTTATTTCAACTTGAAAATTTGAATGGTTTTGTCCACATTTTACGAGTAGTACAAAGTATGTGCTTCATTGTTAGGTGTGTGCGTGTCACTGTTAGAAGAAATAAAACAACAGGTGATACAATGTTATACTTAACAGTCTATATTTTTAATACAATATATACATAAATAAACTTGTTCTTACATGTATGACTCCATCATAATGATGCTATCCTTGTGTACAGTGTTACCAGATCTTTTTGTCCTAAACAGTTCCGATTCTTTAGAAACGATTCTTTCCTTCGCCTTGTCAGTTTCTTCACTGATCTACAAATTTTTATATAATTAAAAATTAACAAAATTTCCAAACTAAAATGTTTAAATTAAATTTTTCAATATTTTTCAACAAGTGCAAACAGTTTTCACACTAAAACATTTAATTTTAAAAATTCAAAAGTTTTCAATGAGTGCAAAAATTTTCAAATTTGAAATCTTTGAAAGAAAGATGTTAAAACAAAATTTAAAAACTTTTTAAAAATTTTAATTTAAGATTTGAACATACTAATTACAAAACATTAAAGTATTTTAAATGAATAAAAAATTAAACCAAATAGTAAAAGTATTTCAAAAACCTTCAATGGGCGCAAAATTTTCAAATCTGAAAAATTTTAAACAAAAAGGTTCAGAAATTTTTGAAAATGCTCAGCCAATCAATTTGGACCAAGGATAGCTTTCCACCAATGACCTTAAACTATAAATTTTGAATAAGGTTCAAAGTATCAAATTGTTGTTACATATCAAAAGGTTTTAATAAATAGTATCATTTTTAATCCTAGTTTTTTCCACTAATGACCTTAGACTATGAGTCGTAACTACAATCCTAAGGTTCAACGAATTTCAAACAAAAATTTTAAAACAGTGATCAAAATTTTGGAAACAGTTTTAAAACATTTTAAAATTTTAAAATTATTATTTCAAGTGATCAGCCAATTCAATTACACTAAGGATAGTTTTCCACTAATGAACTTAGATTATGAGCTGTGACTTAAGTTCAAAGTGTGAAATTGTTATTGTTACATACTAATCGGTTTTAATAATTACATATATGATTTCAAGTACTAATTTTTTTCCATCAATAATCTTAGACTATGAGTCGTAACTACAACACTATGGTTTGAAAGTTCTCAAACTAAAAATTTTACATAAAACTTCTCAAAAATTTTGAAAAACTCTAAACAAAGATTTGACAGTAATTGGTCAATCAGATTACAACTTCAAATCAGAATTACTTTGAATTAATGAGCTTACACTATGAGTTGTAACTACAAAATTAAGGTTCAAAATTTTCCAAACTGAAACTAAAAAATCAGAGATCAAAAAATTTTCAAACAAAATTTAAACAAAACCTTTCAGAAAGTTTTAAGAAAAGTCCGAACAAATATTTTAAAGTGATTAGCCAATCAGATGGCATCAAAAATAATTTTTCACCAACGGCCATGAGCTATGAATTACAACTAAAGTTCAAAGTGTTAAATTGTTACTGTTGAATATCAATTGGTTTTAATAATTAATTATCAGGTCCAAGTTCTACAATTTTACACTAATGACCTTAGACTACATGTCGTATATACAATCCTAAGATTCACACTGTGAAATTGTTATTGTATATCAACAGGTTACAATAATTAGCCAAAATTTGGAGTTATAGTCAAGCGATCAGATTTCGCCAAAGATAACTTTCCATCAATGATCTTAGAAGATGTCCTGTACTCATACATATGATTATATCAAAATCTCTCATCTTAAATGTGGTGAAAATCCCGAAAATTTAAATTTTGGAGATGTTTTATCCATGCAAGGGATCAACGTGAACCATCCAAATTTACAAAAAAGTATAGGTCTATACCCAAGTCGTAGAGAACAATTACCAATTTTTATTTTCGAAAAATTCCTAAACTTAAGGGTGAAGTAAATGTATCCCTCCCAAAAATTGAGAAGAGTGATTCAAGGTACTCATGTCCAATGAAACAAAATGAGATCCTGTATTCGCTCATATAATTATATGTTGTAATAATACCACATCTTGGAAGATAAGTTAGGTCACAAAGCTCCCAAATTGAATTTTTTGGCATTTTTTTCCCATAGAAGGAAGCAATGTGGGTCATCTAATTTTACAGAAGCATATACCTTAGTATCAGACATAATTTACCAATTTTTAGTTTTGACAATTTATAACATTTAAGGATGTCTCTCTTTCAAAATTTCAGAGGGTTGTATCATGGTATCCATGTCCTAGTCAAGAGAAAAAATAGTAAGAAATATCAAGAAGCGTTTTTTTCTTTTTTGAGTCGATTTACCATCCCAAGAATAAGTTCCATCTAATCCGTTAACTCATAATCATCAGAACTATAATGATTTCCACCTCAGTCCGTGTGGAAATTTCTAAATTCTGTGGAGAACAAATGGCCTAAGGTTTCGGTGAATTTACGGAGCTTTTTTTGGAGCAGTTTCTTTAAATTATCAAGTGAAATTCACTAAAATTTCTGTTGAAATATCTAGCTTAAATATATGTAATTATTCTGGTAAAATTACTACAAAATTTGTGGTGAAATTCATGGAATTATCCCAGTGAAATTACTGCAAATTTTCCGGTGAAATATCTGAAGATGAGGTGAAATTCATACAAATATTCCGATGAAATCACTAAAATTTTCCGGTGAAATATCTAAAGATCAGGTGAAATTCATGGAATTATCTTGGTGAAATTGCTGCAAATTTTCCAGTGAAATATCTGAAGATGAGGTGAAATTCATGCAAATATTCCGATGAAATCACTAAAAATTTCAGGTAAAATATCTAAAGATCAGGTGAAATTCATGGAATTATCCTGGCGAAATTACTGCAAATTTTCCGGTGAAACATCTGAAGATGAGGTGAAATTCATGCAAATATTCCGATGAAATCACTAAAATTTTCCGGTGAAATATCGAAAGTTCAGGTGAAAAAATTCCTGGAATATTCCGTTGAAATTACTGCAAAGTTTCCGGTGAAAATATAGCATCTCCGATTGCTATATATTTCACCGGAAAAATTCCGGTATTTTTTAAAGAGTGTGTATTCAAATCGGAAATAGTAAAAATCAATCATTTTAGATGTCAACATTGATCGCAATGGATTGAAAACTGTAACATATAGCGACAAACGGTTCTTTTTCTTTTTAAATTGGTTTGGCATTTTAAAAAAATATTGTCTTCACCCGCATCCCTCTTTACTAAAACGGGAAATTATAGAATTTAGTATTACTCCCCGTTTCACTATGAATTTATATAAAGCAGAAACTGTAAGAGATAGCTAGAAGTTTTGCACGATCGATTAAGCGTCCGAAGAATATGTTCTATTCTCAAGTAAACCGGAAGTTGCAGAAATGTACTACTACTTTCGGTTTGAATATTGATCTTGATATAACAAAAACAGCAAGAGACAGGAATAAATTAATTTTATATATACTTTTATAATTTTTATATATAAATTAAGTTTTTATATATTTTTTATATAGCGTCCCAAGAATAAAGTTCTACCTCTGACCTTATCTCTGTATTACAACTGGAAATTATACAGGGTGGCCCAAAAGTAGGTATACAGTACCGTACTGATCAGATCATTACATTTTATATAATTTCTTATTGTTATACATCAGGCTCATTTAGTTTCTTTATTATTTCTTCTTAATATCTTTTTCCTTATATTTTAAGCTCGGAACAACCGAAGCAAATAAACTTATAAGCTAGAATGTTATATTTGATCAATGCAGGGGTGTATACCTATTTTTGGGTCACCCTGTAAATCTACTACAACCAGTCTCAGTGTTGACTTTATATAGTTTGGCTACCGTAGTTTCACAATATGAGGCGAAATTATTTTCTAAGGTATTCCAAAATCAATATTCTCGTAAATACAAAATATTATGCTTTTCGGTAAACTAATTAATACTTTCGAGCATGTAATGCACGAACGGAGAGAACTTGGCTGGAATAATTTAATACATCCATCGCATAGCCCCGATCTGATACCGTCAAACTATCATTTCAGTTTCGGTTTTTGCATAACCCTGAATGGTGTTAAGCTAGTTTCAAAAGAGGCTTGTGAAAACCATGTGTCACAATATTTTGACTGGAAATCACTAGTTCCACAGAGATGGGATTATGATGTTGCTGAACAAATGGCAGAAGTCATCGAACAAATGGTGCGTTTGTGATTTCATAATAGTCTTTTCAAATCATAATAAATGCTTTCTCAATTTTGACCTCCAAAGACTAAACACTGTTCAGACAACCTGGTACTCGTATACAGTGCCGGATTTAGGTTTGATTGGGCCCTAAGCTATTGAAAGGAGCCCTTTATATGTCAAGCTTTCTTTTTCAGCGATAAAATGTCGCCGTGCTTTAGGTTTAATTATATGTTTTATGATAATTTATTGACCTAACGGATATCTAAATGGAAATAGGGCCCATTACAAGCAGAGCTGGGAAACGGGGGCTCCTTTATAGGGAGGGCTGGATAGCAAAGGACTCATTACAAGTGGGGCTGAGAAATAGTGTCCTATTACTTCCTTCATAAAAGTCTAGTACACAACAATACAAAACACCATGTATGTGCGTTTTAACTTTATTTCCTTTTTCTTATTATTCAAAATAACATTACAATCAGTTTTTCTTTAAAATTTTTGGCCCCCAAAGCAAGTGGGGCCCTACGCTACAGCTTGTTTAGCTTATACGTAAATCCGGCACTGCTCGTATAACATCATCATCATTATTATAGGTATTCCACCAGTATTGACAGGTCACTTGCCGGAACTGTGAAGCTTCCATGCTCCACTGTCTTCCGTCTGCCGCTAATCTCTTCGTCTTCACGAACGATTTTTACTGTTTTGATATCGTCCCTTAATTGTAGTCTACTTCTCCCTTTCCCTCTCTTTCCTGCCA
Organism: Thermobia domestica; assembly: GCF_964235325.1. Classification (NCBI taxonomy): domain Eukaryota; kingdom Metazoa; phylum Arthropoda; class Insecta; order Zygentoma; family Lepismatidae; genus Thermobia; species Thermobia domestica. The sequence goes on along the minus strand of NC_137455.1, from coordinate 164,597,157 downwards.
CAATACCCTTTACCACGTCCCTCATGATTCAATTTCTTCTCAGGCAATGTCCCAACCAGTTTCTCTTTCTCTTGTCAATAATATCTAGAAATGCTCTTTTCTCCCTCACCATTTCTAACATCCTCTCATTTATGTTTCGCTTGACCCAACTAATTATATTCATTCTTCTCCACACCCAGATTCCGAAAAAGCTTCCAGTTGTTTTTCGTCATTTTTGCGTGGTGTCCATGTTTCTGCCCCATACAGTACAATACTCCACACGAAGAAGCATTTTATGAGTCTTTTCCACAACTCTTCTATATATATGTTTATTAAACCAAACTCTTTAATAAACCAACCAAATCAAGAAAATGACAATTGCTCATCCAAGGAAGAAAAACCACAAAATTAACATGACCTTGAGGAACTTAACCAAATAACTAAAGAACTAAAATCTGCAACTAGAAAATAAAAAGGCAGAGCGCGTACGAAATACGAACAGCTAATTTACTTGACTAAATACACCAAAGTTATTGTGGACTTTCAGTCTTCAACCTTCTGAAATGTTAGTTAATCTTGAAAATTTCATGCCTTAAATGAACCTAGACACTTTGTTCTAAAATCTTCAACTTTTAACTATCTAACAAACTTCATCGTGGAGCTTGTCTTTTTGCACAGGCTCTGAACGTCCGGTGTGGCAAGTTCCATCCTGTCATATCATTATTACTATCTAGGAACCGCGATGGCTCAGTTATACAGCGTTTGTTTCTGGTGTATGGGCTCCCTGGTTCGATCCCAGCTCGTGCCAAATAGGCTTTGTGGTAGACACCTCTTTGCGTGGGTTATTTGACGTTCTCACGTTTTCTCCCATTTTCTTCATTTCACCATTTTCATTTATTCTGATCATTATCGTACTTATCCTTTAGCCTCCGCTGCATAATCGTTGGAGGTAAAACTGAAAGATTTCATTTTCATATACATTTATACGCTGAATTGAATTTTACACAAAATAAAGAAACGTAACACCAAAAACAAAACATTCCTTTGCGAAGAATTCTCACAAACAAATTCCACATCACTAAGATAAATCAACTCGTACTACTAAATAAATAAAGAAATAAAACAATTATTCAGCACTCAAAATGCTAAAATGTAATCATTAAACCTCCAAAAACCTGAAAGTATCAAGCCATAGTATATACAAGGTGTTTCAAAATAACACCGACAACGTTTGGCAGGTGTTTTCTGAAACTAAGATAAGATAAAAAGTTCATATGGGCCTGTGAGGAAAGTGCTTAGTTTCGTAGCTAGGACTGACCAATAGAATGGAAAATAGTTTGGGCAGAATATTTTTTCGGAATTTTGATTGGCCAGGTTGCGGAAAAGTTGCCTTGTGTCAGTGATAGTCAATACACAAAATTTGAACTTTTCTGACCAACCCCTTCCTTTGCCTCATGGGACTTGATATTTTTATAGCTGCATCTATGCAACCCGCACGACATTACGAAGAAAATTGTCCTGCACAGCTATTTCCTTTTCTAATTTCGACTGGCTGGATTGCGGAAATTGCATCGTGTTAGCGGTAATCTACGCAGAAAATTTGGATTTTTTTTGGTCAACCCCTTCCTTTGCCTCATGGAACTTGAACAGTTTTATAGCTGCTGTTATGCAACCCGCGCGACACTACGAAGAAAATTGTGCTGCACAGCTATAACCTTTAGTTTTTTTTTTTTACACTGAAGCATTCTGAGGCTGAAAAGAAAACGCAAGAGGAAAGTGAAATGCGATATGATTCCTATGTGGTTCCTATAAGGTACGATGTTCTTATGTGGTTGAAAATTATAATCAATTAGACCTTGGAAATTGTATTGATGTTTTCAAAACATACTATAAATATAGATCATGAAAAATTGTTGATAAACTTTCCCTTCCAGCTTTTAGCTCATTTCGGAACATACACTCCGAAACTCCCCAGAACCCATCACGAGGAGGTAGCTGCAAATCGAGTTCCACCGCCCACCCACTTGCTTCCGTTTTTTTTTTTTTGGGGGGGGGGGGTCATTTACATTTGATAGTCCTGCTTGGAGTCAACTTTTTCATTTTTTTCGAGACTAATTTTGCCCTGAAAATTCCACCTCTTCGATCCGCTCCATACCCTGATGCTGACGCTTCTATAACGACTTTTATCATCCTCTCCATCTCTTACGTGTGACACAGAAAACATCGAATTTCCTCAGAAGCTGTAGCCGTCGTTCTAATATTTTCTTCTATCTGGCTCGAAGAAAGTTCTCTTGTTAATGGTGGTTTGGTGAAGTCCGTTGAGAACCAATCGATCATTTCATGATATTTAGTTGCGTCTAAGTTTACTTTCGGAACAACGAATTTACGTAGACTTGATTTCTTTCTCTGCCGACATTTCGTTATTCTTCCCCATCCTAAAACTCGGATGTCCTTGCGCCTGTCGGTGATCATTGCCAACAACAAGTTTTCCAGAATGGGCAAAGTAAGCGTTGGAACTAATCACAGTATACACGATTCTTCTTAGTTCCTCTGAAAAAATGGATGCAGATCGAGAGAGTAGCCACAAGTGTCTCGTCCCGTTGATGAGAGAAGAATTTCGCTTTATTTCAAACCAAACCACTTTGCTGACATACTGTGCAAACCAACGAAGTGCTCCTTCGGGATTTTTCGTACTAAATATAATCGGAGAATGCGAGAAGCTGTCGTCAATCATCGGGACATGACAATTAGTCTAGGCTTTTTCTTCAGAAGGTCTGGCTGACACAAACATTCTCTAACGGCTCGGCAAATATCCCAAAGGCATTTATTGCTGATCATAACTGGACTGTGTACAAAATTACAATGTTTCCGACTTCTTATAAAACAATGTTTTATGTGTTATTTTTGTAGACAAATGTACAACGTTGTAGATAAATGTACATTTTGTATCATTGCACAGCCGATTTCAAAATTACTTGATATGAGAGCACTTGATTAAAATTTTCTTTATAATATAAAAGGGTCTAAGAGAAATTGTTCACGATATACGTGAAACAAGCTGCAATGTAAGGTTGACAACATATTTTTCATGCTATATATGGAAAACATGAATTGAAACATAAAAATACAGATATTCGTCTAATTGATTATGATTTTTAACCACATAGGAACAATATCGCACTTCACTTTTCTCTTCCGTTTTATTTTCAGCCTCAGAATGCTTCAGTGTAAAAAAGAATCAAAGGTTATATAATAGCTATGCAACATAATTTTCTTCGTAGTGTCGTGTGGGTTGCATAGCCGTAGCGATAAAAAATATTTAAGTCCCATGAAGCAAAGTAAGGGGTTGACCAAACAAATCCAAATTTTCTGTGCAGACTACTACTAACACGAAGTAGCTTTTCCGCAACCCGGCCAATCGAAGCTAAAAAAAAGAAAAAGCTGTGCAGGACAATTTTCTTCGTAGTGTCGTGTGGGTTGCATAGCCGCAGCTATAAAAATATTCAAGTCTCATGAGGCAAAGCAAGGGGTTGACCAAAATAATCCAAATTTTCTGTGTTAACTACCATTAACACAAGGCAACTTTTCCGCAACGCATTATTTCGAACTCGAGAAACCGTGGAGTGGCAGTACGTATCAGCTTAAAGAAGTAACATATACGCCAGCCCAAAATGTATATTCCAGCAAAGTGCAGAGTGTGCGCAAAGGATTCCCTACAGAACATAATTCCCAGACACGAGCTCAACAGAATTCACAGGTAACACTCTGACTTAAAGGTGGGTATAAAGTACGCAAAATATATGACTCGACAGCAGTGAATATGGAATGCATCGGTGTAAAATTGGAAGTGTTAGGGAACAATAGTTCCCCGATTCCTTGTGTTCGAAATAATGCGTATTGCAATGTAGTTTCTACACTCTTTCGAACATCCCTAGTTCACTTTTCTCCTTAGGTCCATATTAACTTTTTTTCTTATCATGATGTCAGAAATTATCACCCAAACATTGTTGGTGTTCTTTTGCAACACCATGTAGACAACAAGAACATAGAAAATATCCCGTGGAAGAATAAAAGAATCAGCACCAATCACAGAGAACATGCCTATACAAGATCTTTGAAGATCATGGTTAAAACAAAAAAAGAAACCAATGTTAAAACCACAGCAACATTACCAGTTACTCCTGCTATGCATCAACACGTTGATACCAATCACATGCAGATACTATTGACTTGATAATTGATCTTCCAGTAAGAAGCTAAGAAAGCGCAAAGGGAAGGAGAGAAATGGATTTCAAGGAGTCCATACCAGATAAATGGCCACGGATAGCATATCAGGTGCAGCAATTATGTGTAGAGTTCTGGGAGTGCTGCTCAGGAACTTCTGAAGTTCAATTTCCTTTTGGTTTTACTCGAACAAAATATAATTGGTAACATTTTGAAAGTTTTCGTTAGCACATGTGCCTTGGGTTCGCCTTTACCATTTTTACACTTCAATGAGTTATTTTATGGATCAACATTGAAACCATAAGTGAAAAAATCTGCCATTTCCAGTTTCAAGACATTAGCGGAGATGAAACTACTTGGACGTTGAATCCATATTCATATCTCAAATTTCTTGCCATGTCTTTCTTGTCGGTTTTGCTTTTGTAGAATCCAATACTGGAATCGGAAATAGTACATCTCTACTACTTCCAGTTTCAATAGAAAGTTAAGAGTAGATATAGAATCTATTCTTAGGATGCTGAATTCGTACCAGAAAATCATTTCTCGCTATGTCTCTTATTATTTTTGTTCTATATGGATCAACATTTAAGCCGGAAGTGACAGAGTTCTATCACTTCCGGTTTTTATAGAATTATAAAGACAAAGATCGAATCTATTGAAAAGTCCCTTTCTCGCTGCCATTTACTATTTTTGGTGGAACAGACTTTAAACAGACTTTCTATAGGACCTTCATTTTTATGCATAGTATAATTTGAAAGATTAAAAAGAAAAGAAAAGGCAAAGGCTGGAAATAAATGCGGAATTTCCTAGCTGCTATTAATACCTTTGTTCCAAGGAGAATTGAACCCATTTATGTGCAAATCATCAATGTTGAGTGTTTTTGCCTAAGACTTCTAATGAGATCAATTTAATTTTACGTTGATAGATAAGGAAATAAAGACTCTTAATCAAAATTTTTTCGGCCTAATTTTGTGACATCTACCATATAATATGATATTTTTTATTAGTTTTAGTGAATAGTTTAAATGTACACATCCTCAATCCTAGATGTAAGCTTGAGATGAGCCTCCAAATCTCTCAAAACCTGAACTGTGCACTATGTTTTGCTTTGCTATTGCAACATAGCCTGCTATAATAGCTTCTGAACCAAACCAAAAAGACTAAAAACTAAAAACACTGCCAAAATCGCTATATTTCTTATTATAAGTAGACTCCTATGTTCAAAATTTTAAATAACAATTACTATTTATAAAATGTGCTGGTTTAAATAAAGCAAATATGCAAGGACATCTACAACGTAAGTTTGGCCTCAGGACCTCATATTACGTTTTTGTTACTTATGATATAGGGTTATTTAAAAAGCGCACCGGTTTTGTTACATCAAATTATGAACTTCATTTTTTCAGAACACACTATCAAAATTCATAAGCATGTTCATCACAGTCCAATTTCAGGTATGGTGAATGACGTCGAGCATATGACCTCCTGTACTACGCTGGCATGCAATAACTATTCGTGCAGCCACACTGTCACGAACCACCGCAATGTTTTGCTCAGAACGACCACTAGACGACGCCCAGGACTTTTAATGTTCACAGTTGAACCCGTTTCAATAAACTTTTTCACAAATCTGCGAACTGTTGATTCATTCGGTGCCTCATTTCGCCCTAGAAGCGCGCGAAGTCGCTTGACAGTTGCTGCATAACTTTCTCCGTCTGATAAAAAGTTTTCACTATTAGCACACGTTGTGCTATAGTAAACTGCTCCATGGCTAGACACAGAGTGAAGAAATGCGAGAATTTCAGACTAAGGCGACAATCGGAGTGGGTAGAGCCAAGGGTGCCCATCAGGGGGGAAGGGCAAGGTGGGTCGCTCGCCCTCCTAAGAGGAAATTGTACTTGGGAATATCGAAAACCCAATAGAATTTTTACATTAATTACAGCAAAATTTGAAACTATATTTGAAACGTCGCTTATACTTGCCCCCCCCTTGGAAACCACAACATGGGCGCCCTTGGGTAGAGCAACAATAGAAAACATGTCGGCCACCGAGAAACAAAAAATTGCCAGACGATCCAAAACCGGCGCGCTTTTTGAATAACCCTTCATTCTGATTGGTTATTTTCAATGATAATGGACAGTTTTTTGGGGGTATAAAGACTGTTTCGTAGTATATTGATAAATGGCGCTAATTGTTGTTTGAAGGTTGTAGATGATTTTCTAAAAATCATAAAGTTTGCGTGTAAATAATAATAATTTTTTTCCGTTTAAGCGGTTGTATTAACTCGTTTTTATCTCGTTTATAGTGTTTCTGACGTGACTAGATTTGGAGCTGTCTCGCCTCGAAAAAAGTACATGAAAATGCTGTATTGTTTCAAGAAGTGTATACGTTTTTATTAGAAGAGCTGAGACTCGACTCGCATCTCATCGCGAAAATTATATCTTGTCCACCGGCCGCTGGAGTCACTCTCCTCTCGCTTGCTCTCTATAGAGGATGGAGCGGGCAGTGGCTTTGTCTCTTCTCGTAAGCAATACTACTGTTTTATATCTTAGAAGCAGTGGTAAAAGTAAAGGGGAACGCGGAGGGACGCCGTTTCCCCACTTCCAAAATATATATGGCGTCTATCCGCTTTCTAAAAATACAATAGGCAAAGATAGGCTCGGAGAACGGCGTGACGTCATGTGTTTCCTTACCTTTTCAGATCCACTATTTTACCTCGCTTTGAAGGTTAGTATTCTCAAGGACCAAACTTCGTATTGAAATTTGCATTATCTCATTTTATATATACTGTATATATATATATATATATATATATATATATTCCTTTCTGCAAATAACTTTTCAAAGTACAATGTCCACTTCTTTCTAGATTTGACGCTTTATTGATGGGTCTTTGTCTCTCATTACGTGGTTGCATTCGTTCCAATGAGAATTTTTCTTGTTACTCAATTTACTCGTGTGCATGTCCCACAACAAGATTACTTATCATGTTGGTGTTAACACCAACAATGTAATTTTCTCATTCTCTTTTTGCATGTGTCAAATTGCTCTTTCATGCTGCTTTAATTCTCTCCTTATTACACCAAAAACATTGGAAGCACTTTCTGCGTGCTCTCAAAAGACTTTCTTTGTCTCCTATATTGTGTTTGCTATGTGTCAACTTCAATTCTTTTTTCTTTTTTTTCCTTTTTTGTCACAGCTATTTGTTTCAATTGTACTTTGTCATAGTAATTTTCGTTTTTTTTTCTTTATGCAGAAATAGACATGACATCGAAATATTCACTACAGAAGTCATCACGAGAGCTTTATTTATTCGAAAGGAAAAATTGAAAGCTGTTCTCTCGAAACTATACTTTTTTTTATGATCATCGAATTAGTGCAACGAATTGGAAACCAAAATTTAGGGGATATGGTGACAGCGTTTCCTTTTTTAAAAAAATAAAATTAGTACAAATTATGTTTCATAAAAACAATCAGGATTTCAGAGTTGCGAACTTCGTGCATGACTTAATTTGAGAAAGTAGTTTGTGTCATTCGTTGCAAATTTATCCTTATGAGCATTAAAGCTATGTAAGATGTGGACTGATAAGTAAAGATAGCATCTGAAACACTTGTATTCTTACTGGGAATGGAACATGGTCTACCTACACCATTCAGTTATGAAACAATTCTGTAAGAGATTTTCATATAAGTATGCACATGATTTTTGTTATATAAAAAGATGTTTTAAATTATTTATTCATGTTATCGTAGATTCATTACTATTATTGCTATTTTGATGTTTTGATTATTATTATTTGTTTTTTTAGGGAGTTTGGTTTACCAGAAGACTTCTCTATATGTATTTATTCTGTCTGTTTATGTGCTCATCCGGAAGACACGAACATCTCAAGAGCTAACTGATAGATCACCAATTCGCCAGGTTCTTGACGGTCAAATATTAGTAATCGAGTTGGTTGATGGGAGTGACACGCTCAGTTCTTCACAAAAGACATAGGCAATCAAAGATCAGATTTTGATCCTGTAAATCCTGATCAAAATTGAAGGTGATCCATCAAGTAGTTCTCAAGATTTTTGTCTCCTAGACGGAAACATACGGTAGAGGTCTGCATGGGCCGGAATTTTTTGCCCGGGCCCGGCTCGGCCCGTGAGTTTATAATGTGAGGCCCGACCGAGTCCGAAATATGTTAGGCCCCAGTCAGGCCCGAGTTCGTGTGATAATCAAATGAGTCCGATATAAGCCCGAATTACAGAAACTTAATAATTAACGCAAGATTGTGTTTTTATTTACAGGAATAAAAAAGTTTAATTTTGCAGTTGTGGTTTAAAAATTTTTCAGAAAGAATGGTGCAATAAACATCGTTGTATAGTATATTTACTAAGTTGGGCCCGAAAAGGTCCGAGAAATATGGTTGTATATTTAAAAAAAACTTACGGCTCGGGCCCGAAATGATATATGTTTTGTAGGCCCGAGTCCGGGGGTCCCGGATTGCCAGGAAACTTACACACACACACACACACACACACACACACACACACAGAGTATATATATATATATATATATATATATATGTCAACTATCTGATAGAATGGAAAGCAATCAAATGACCGCTTGAAAAATACATGAAAGTTAATAGACCAAACACATATAATCTAAATTTTAATATAAAATTGCACACATGTAAGCCTGTAGGTAACTAACAATATTTGTGTATATCACCTCTGAAAAGTACATGGTAACTGTGAAATAATTTCTTTAAAATATTTATTCCTGTTTAGAAAAAATGAAAATTTAAGTGTGCTGTTAGAAACCAAATTATCTTTCTTGAGCTACTACAAATCACTTAATGTTTGTAAGTTTTATAGATGAGTTATTTTATTCTTCTTTTTTTTATTATGAGAAAATTATTTTTATTGCTTTCTTTCTCTGCAAAGTCTTTTAGAATTTTGTCTAAGTCCAAACTTCTGCTAATTTCCGATTCAGTGGACGAAACTCTGCCAAACTGTACGAACTCTTGTTGAATTGATGATCTCAAGTAACTTTGATCAGTTTCAATTTGAAAAAGTCTTTTCTCGAGGTGCTACAGTCGCTGGGATTATCAAGAAAATCGTATATTCTTATGTGTTGTTGTGTGTATTTAACAAGCCGAGAGTATGATTACATTCTAGCGCAGGGCCTTTTTAGGTGCTGGGACCGATTGGAAATGATCAGTTTATGTCCGACTCTGAAGTTATATGTAACATTCTTATAATAATAATAAAAAATACCATTATTAAATTTTGTATTATCATTTACTACAATCTATATCATAAAGCTCTAAATTCTTTATAGGAATTTGAATGTCGAATTAGTAACTTTATTTGCAAATAATTCCAGCAAAAAATTCACGAACTATCAAATTTATATTATTATTCATTATTTCCTGGAGGTTTGATTCCATTAAATTGGTTTCCTCACCCCATCTCTCTTTTTTTTTAAATTTCTTTTACGTATGCTGTTATTATGGAATTCAGTATATGAAAATGAAGAGTTTTAGAGGTAATAGTTTTATAGTTCTTTTCTCCCCGCCTTGTTTTATACTTCTAAAGAAGCGCCATTAAGTTGAAACCACAAATTAAGACTATAAAGTTCTTTACTTTCGAAGAAAATGATCAAGGTTCTGTGAGCTGAGTTGATCAAGTTGTAGTTTTCGCTGAGCAGTATATTAAATATAATGAACTTGAAATATGCATCATTACTGCTTTTTCTCCTTGATATAAGACGGTTCGGTTTGTTTGATCATTTCCTTAATGAACTCGAATTAAAGTTGAACTGAAATCTAGTAAATAATATGTAAAGAATATATATATATACAAGGAATGCATAAATAATATTCTTTACACTAGCACTATGGATAATTAAATTCAGAGAAGTGTTTTTCTATATTGTAATTATGAATGTTCTTCTCTCTGTGTGTTTTGTTTTCGTTTTCTTTTTAGTGACACATTGACAATCACTGTAGCCATCACGTACTACATAGTCGCCATTCTTGTCTTTACTTTTTTCTCTAATAATATCAGGTCGTTCCCAGTAGGTTATCGTTTGATTGTCAAATCCAGTGTCCATAAATTACTCGTAATGTAGGGAATCAAATATTGAGATTACTATTCATTTTTCTCGGGGGGGTTAAGTATATATATATAGATATATATATAAACTAGTTTTTCCAATGTTTGCGGAGAAGTGCCACGAGCATAACAATTTTCACTTCGTTTTGTGCCGGATGAGGCTTATTTGCATACATGCTTATTAGCTAACCTTGGAACCACTGATTGGGATTTGTACGAACCCGTTAGTGTTGCCATATGATTATATTAATATACTAAGACGCATTCTTTTTTTAATGTGCGTTTATGTTTGTGTACTTTGATCTGCTATTCACAAGTATATCTTGCATGAAATTTTTAAAACCAAATGTTTCGTATTTCAATACACATATTTGTAATTCCTTTAATACTTGTATACTACATTGTTTGGTTGTAGTTTAATGTTCCTCCTTAGCACCGAGGTTTTATCAATCGTGAACCCACAATTTAAGGTGGAATCCGAATCACCGTAATGCGTTCAGATTTAAAAATACTTGAATCGAACGCAGGACCATGTGCACAAAAGACGCACGCGCTAGCCACTAACCAGTGGGGAGGGCTAATTGTATACTGGAACAAATGTTATAGTAAAAAAAATAGAATATGTAATCGTGCTTTCTTTGCCTCTGGTACGTAATGTCCCTGGTTCGGTTTCAGCTTACGTCAATTGGGCTTTGTGGTAGACAAACTCAGCGTGTGTGGGTTTTCTCAGGGTTTCCCGTTTCCCTCACACTATTAATTTCACCGTTTCGTTCATTTTTATCATCACCGTTTCCTTTAGCCTATACGGCGTAACCGTGAGACGTAAAGCTGAAAGATTTCATTTTCATTTCATTTTCAGAATCTTTAGTCTGCGTGTCTTTGGTGCACCGAAATTTGATTCCCGGTAGAGGCGAAGGTTGTTGGTATGGACCAAGCAATGTGAGGCAACAGGGGAGAAATTTAAATTAAGATACACTAAACTCCAGTCTACAAGGCTAGAAATAACAGAGGTAGTCAGAGGGTGTAATTTAATTTATTTGACGTAATAACCACATATAGAAGTTGTAATGAAATTAAAACAGAGAGAACATTTTGATTTATACAATATATGTTAAGACGGCTCTGCATACCTCCAATATTTACTAGAGAAAAAGTTTTTTTTTTCTCTCGCTAATAGCGAAGCAAATAGAAATGTAAGAAACAAACAACATTTATTCATGCAGAAGAATAATATTTATATTTTACTTTCAGGGATATCAGAGTACTTCTAAAATATTTCCATAAAATAGGATATTATACTGGTTGTGCATCTGGATACTGGAAACAAGATAAATATTAATTCGCGCTTAACATATCTTTCTTCCATATATTTTAATTTAACAAAAATATTAAGATAATGGTCTCATAATGATTTTCTTTTAAAGTGTAAACTTTCATACTGTCAGTTATGTAACAATTATTATCAACTTTGCCAATCTAATAAACTTAAAAGAACAGGTTTAGAAAATGATAAATTTATCTTTTTTTTAAAAAGAAAAATAGGAATCTTTAGTATTAAGGTGATAAAGTGATAGCATAAGGCAAGAGTTTTCACTAAGGTTTATGCACAATATAACTGACAGAATTAGAATTTAGGAGCGTAGAGTCACCCTTAATCTCTCTCTCTCTCTCTCTCTCTGATATGTGACATGATATAGGGGTATATATCTAGCTGAATACTAATATTGATTTTATTTATTCAGCTTTATCTTGCATGTAATTTTGTATAGATTAATGAAAACTAGACCAGGTTGTATCATAAATTCAATAATAGGATTGAGTACATTGATTCGATAAACGAAATCCTAGTTTTACGTCCCACAATTATGCCCTTTAAGTTTAATGAGATGTATTAGTGGCTGATCTAGTCTGGGACCGGGGAGGCCTAGCTCCTCCAGTTTTTTTAATTACAAAAATAATTGAATCTATTTATTTATATAGTTTTGAAAGTTTATAGTAAGCGCTACCTTTTATTCTTTATTGGAAAATTTTTGAAACATTACATATAGTTTCAGTTCCAGTTTTTCTGTTATGCAATGTGTAAAATAACATTTGAAGCCCCCAATATCAACGTCCAATCTAGCCCTAATATCCATCGGGAGCAAGTTAAGTTGGAAACTTCTGCAAGACTCTTGGAAAATTGTAAACTCATGATATACCTATCATAGTCTGAGTTCTGGCTGCCCCTCAGTTTTTACCTTCTAGACCCGCCACTGAGGTAGATGATTAATGAAAGTGAATGATTATAAAACAATCGGTAGAATGAGAATGTGGAAGAAAACGAGTCAACCATAAGGTAACCCACGAACATTGCATATTGTCTACCTAAAAGCCGTGTGGCCGATGATAGAACCAGGAACCTCTTGCATCAAAAGTGAGCGCTGTGCCAGTGAGGTACCATACCCCCTACCATTGATCCCTGACTTAGTTAATATTTTTTTGTTTTCGAAAATGATACGAGTACTTCTGTTTTTTTACATTCTTTTGGTAGATATGTTTCTTACAAGAGAAAAGAATGGAATACGTTAAAAGCATCTCAGTATCCTAGCTTGCATAAGGAACGTTCATAAAACTCTCTCAAACAGCTGTTCTGAGCAGGATTCGAACATATTAGATTTTGTCTTGATAGGATTTATAGAGAATCCATGGGAGGTCTGGGTAGGCCGGGTCCCCCTAAATTTTTACCGCCTCCCTTAAACTGTTCACATTAGGCTTACAAATGAACTATAATATGGTGATGAACTATAACATGATTGGATCGACCCCCCTAATTTCTACCGGGCCCCCTACATTTTTGGGCTGGCTACCGGCCTGCAAGTATGGTAAGTACTGGAAAAGACATGATCGACCTGAGTTTTGGAAATAAGATTAAGATTTTGTATATGCAATCTCGAATAAGTTTAATAGAAACTGAAGATGTAAATAAGGTATTAATCATTAATTGTATTGTGATATAAGTAGAATAAGTTACTTTTACATATATATATGTGAATATAGCTGGTATTTCTAAAATTCTGGGCTGGAAACATTGGTAGTGACTATTTGGGAGGAGTAACTGGGCGGAATAACAACACACTGAACTCATAATTTCGACTTTCTTTTGTTTGGTCTACCAAAGGTAAAAAGGGTTTTTACTGCTACAATGAAGAGATCTATACCCCTCTTTTAAATCGTGTGGTATGGGCTACTATGCTTTCTCATTTGGAAAGGCCGAATTCAAAGCATCTCCCCTCTCATTCAAAGAGGGCGGATGTGGAGGATTTTACATTGCTGGGTCTGAACGTATGAACAAACCACATTCGTAAATAGGTGTTTCAATTTCAGGGTTTGACATAAGAGAGAGAGAGAGAGAGAGAAAAGGGAAAGAAAGAGAGAGACAGAGCGTGAGCGAATAGAAATAAATAAAAGCGAAGGTAATAGAAATGAAAAGCGTGCAGCGTGGTGTAAACTGTGTTTTGTTAACGTTCAGAGTAACAGAAAACAAGTGCAATATTCTGTGAACTTAACAGAGTATGTTGTGGGCTTACTACGTACATTTTCTTTTCTTCTTCTCCTTCTCCTTCTCCTTCTTTCGGATCTTGTGTTACCGCAGACTACTCTATAATTTTTAGTCAGTACTTTTTTTTTTCCCTAAATACTATGCTATAATATTCGTATCTTTTCTTATTTTCAATTAGTAGTCTGATAATATTTTTCAATTATTGCTAGAAGCAGCTTTTGTTTTTGTTTCTTTTCGGTAGTAAACACGTATGCTCATACTAATACCAATAGATGTAAAAGAAGTAAAGCATTAAAAATAAACTTTGTATTGTGTTTATATAGCCCAGAACAGTTATGCGATTCCTAGTATTTTTACCAGATGAATTCAAAATTAAAACGCGAGTAGTTATTAAATGTTAAAGACTAAGCAAACCTAGTTCATTAAACCCAATCTTTTTTCGAAGCATTGTTTTTTTTTAAAGTTAGGTCGTTGCCTTACTACTAATATCGATTAATTCCAATTCCATTATATATATATATATATATATATATATATATATATATATATGTGTGTGTGTGTGTGTGTGTGTGTGTGTGCGTGTAAGAGCTCACACAGTGCAGGGCAAGAGCATGGCCCAGCTAGATTAATTTTGATGATCGTGTTTGATTCAACACACTGATTTCGATAAATATTATGTGAGCATATTTTCATTGACCTCGTGCAATGAAAGAAAATATCGTAGCGTGGAAATCGATAATAATTCATTGGGAGTTAAATTCAATTGAGATAAAATTTTGATTTGCTTTTTAAAAAGTAATATATATATATATATATATATATATATATATAGTATAGTAGGTTTATATAGTAGTATATGTAATACAAAGAATTGAACAAGTACTGATACGATTTCTTTACAAGTCTTATTTAGGTAATATAAAAAAAGTTTGTTTATCTGTTTAAAAGGGTCCTATGGCTGTCAGCCGATTTACTGATACTACGCACCTTTTAATTTAAATGCTGTAATTTAGTGTCTGTAAATATTCTTCTTGCCACAATCGTATGGTCGTCATTATCAAAACTAAAAATCAGTAATCCTTTCTTTTCCTTATATTTGACGAAGTTTGGAGGCGGATAAAACGATAATCGGATTGTGAACGTGATGCTAACTTTTGTTTTGTAATTTTATGTAAGAGAGAAGTCATGAAGGGTAAAATAGAAGCCGACTATTGCTTGGATTGGGGCATTGTATTCTTTACAGAATTTAAATCTATGAACACACTAAGTAACTAAAAACTGACTCTATGTTTTATGGCAGGGTTTTTCGACCTGGAGGCCGCGAAGATCAACGAAAGGGGTAAATATAGTTAGAATCTAATACCGAAAAATATCTTAAAATATTATTTGAATTTTGAGTTATGAAGTTTTAAATTTTTCAAACGGCCTCTATTTTGAAACAGTATGACGGATCGGATTCGATATTTGTAATATGAATAAACTGACCAAATTTGGTTTCAATCCATTCGCTTTTAGAGAAGTTACTGTATCCACTATATACAAGAAATGGGTTTTACTATTATAGAAATAGATGGACATCGTGAAATCTCCGCAATAGGTATACTAAAAAAAAAAATATTACAAACCAGAAATTATAAGGGGCTCGCTGGCAAGATGATGTGATAAAATGGGGATCGTGATGAAAATTAGATTGAGAACTACTGGTCTATGGAACCCAAAGATTGAAGTGCCGCATTCACAAAAGCTCCTCATTTACTTCTGTTCTTAGCCACTGGATCCAGTTTGTACTTTGTATTCCTATTTCTGAGAGATCCATCTTAATATTTTTCTCTCAGCTACAGCTAGGTCTTTCTAAGGGTCTTTTTCAGATTGTGTTTTCAATTAAAATTTTGAAAGCGCTCCGTATTTCTTCCATTCTGGCTACAGAGTATGTTGAGTCCATCCCACCCCTAACAATGTTTGGTAAACCATATAATTATGTAGTTCCTCGTTATAAAGTCTTCATTATTCCTTATTCCCCATTCCCTCCCTCTTGGTTTTGAATATTCAAGGTTAGCGTACACATTTTAGGCAAAATTAAAAATTCTTTTGGTCAACAATTTTACGCAAAAAATTTACAGATACACCTAGGTAGGTAGATAGATAGGATAATTAATATCGGTGGAACCCTGAGAATGCACGCATGTGGCTGAAAATGCAGAGAATTAGTGCGAGTCCAGTATTTGGTGAGTCGCGTGAAGAATTAATACTTCCTTATAAATCGAACTTCTCGTGTTAAACATTGATAATGAAGTCCCAAATTCACGTAGTAACTAGATTTTATTTTATTTGCTTATATTTAAATTTTATGATGTTCCATAGCTCGTACCGTACTACTTCAAATAAATTTATAAATTTATTTTTATGAACGATTCAAATATTTTGGACATATTCCATCTTAAGAAAATCTAATTCTTTCTTTCTTTTGATTGAATGATTATTTAACTAAATAATTCGAGTTTTGGGTCTATGATTGATTGTGTAGTCTATGGTTTGACAGGTATATTATTCGTCGATTCATGACTACACTGCCTACACTTGTTCATTTCACTGTACTATCTCGCTTATTTTCGAGTCTCTATTGCATTTGTCATAAATGCAGGCATCTACGTCGTACTCGGCCAGTTAGAAATGGAAATGACTGGTCTAAATGTTTTTTCCGTGCCTTTCTGCTCTCATCTGATCCGTATGTGGTTATTCGCTCTTATAGTATCTAAAGCGAAGGAAGAGTAATTTCTTTAGCTTACGGAAATTAATTTCTCGTGAACATTATAGCTTACTTTTGTTATGAAAATTACTATGAAATAGACAGACAAACACACAATACATGGACATACTCCGTTTTTGAAGTCACACACATATGAATGTGTGCCGTGTGCATTGACATATTGCTTACTCTCGCCTCAATTAGTCAACATTCTCTAGCAGTTATACAACCCAACAAGAAGCTATGTGTAACGGGTTGTGTATGATCTAGGCGTAGGCTTGAAATGTATTTATGAGCGGATACAGGATTGTCTGTCGGTAACCCCTGTCTTCGAAACCATTTAAGGCTCTTCAGTATGGTCTCCATAATTAAATGTAGAAAGGAAACTATATTTTACCTGAAAATACCGCTAAATAATAAAATGAGTAGAAAGGAAACCTTTTTTGGTTCCTTTTCACTCTAAAACTGTACTTGAGAAGTTTATAACGTTATAGTAGTGCGGCTATGTCTTTTTTTGCCCTTATACAAAAAATCATAAAGACTTTGAGATATGCTCATATTTATTTCATTGTTTATAAACAAATGTAACAAATGCTCAAATTTAAGAGACGCAACAAATACCATTATTACTGGAAGAATTACTTTCTAATAAGTTATAGCGTCATAAATGAGCAATATAACTATACATTTTAAAAACCAACTATTTTCTTAAAATGAAAGTCGTTGCTATTAATTACAGTCTTGTTATATGTCAAATGTATTCCAAAAGTCAGTGTATTATCAAATATTATACCAAGGACAATTATATATTCCAATTTTTCAACTATGTTGCTTCATTGTGTCACATGTATTCCAAAAGTCATTATATTAGCAAATATTATATCAAGAACTAGTTGCGTATTTAAGGGGGGCTTTCAGGCTTAACACCCCCGAAATTTTATTTACTATATTAAAGTAAATGAAATATATTGCAGAATTTTCACATTTCCAGAACTAAAGTTAGCGAAGCCTCCCCTCGAAACAAAATCGTTAATATGCCACTACAAGAACCTTTATATGTTCCAATTTATCAACTACATTGTTTCTTAATCTGTAAGTCATTCAAAAGTAATAAGTATTTCTTGTAAAATATACGTGTTCACCTTTATTTCTGTTTGCATCCACACTGTTATTGATTGATCTCCAGTGTCTTTTGTCCCTCTGTAAGGTCTTTTGTTCTATCATCATAAAATTTTATATATTTTTTGAACTCATTTATATCATCAGTGTTCTAGATAATTTCTGTGCAACCTAAATTATGAATTAAATCATTAACGAAAACTTCAATTAATAACTGATCCAATGCTGATCCTTGTGGAATACCTTTTTCTATAAAACTTTCCTTTTATACGTAGAATATTGTTTAATATCACATTGAGACAACTATCAATAAGAAAGCTACTGAAACAGCTGATGAATTTAGGCAACAATCCAACTTTGGATAATGTAGTTAATAACAATAAATGATCTGTGTCGAAAGCTTTACTTAAATCTATGAATAATTTTATATTGCATATACGTACTTGGGTCTTATTTTGAAAGACATAGAGGTATAGTGGCTCAGTGATAGAGCTCCCATTTCTAGTGCAAAAGTTCGATCCCAGGTCAAGTGTGTTTATGGGGGACAGCATTTTATCCATGGATTTTCCTCAGATTCTTCCGTTTACTCCCGCGTTCTCATTCTACCACCATTTCCGTAATCATTCAGTTTCATTAATACTCCTTCAGCTTAAAGAGCATAATAATTGGATGTTAAATTAAGGTTTCAGCCCATTTCATTTTGAAAGACATAGCTGGTCTTCAGTAAATTCAACAGGACTTGTAAATGATTGACTTTGACAAGCCCATGCCGATGCTCAGTTATAATAATAATATTTCAATTCGCTGGCGAAAATACTAAACAACATGTATAAATTGTTATGCAAATTTAAATTTCTTTAGAAATTTACTACTGAATAATAAAACCCTTAAACAGAAGGAACGTTGCTGTGTGTGTATGTATATATATGGCACCACGTGACGAATATTGCTAGCTAGTGCTATTAATATTAATAGTGCTGTATGCTTAGACTCTTATGCTCTTGATTATTAGGAAATGCAATATACTACTAGAAGGAATGAGTGTGGAACACTGGTTACTGAACATGAATTTTTCTGGTACTACCCAAGTTGGGCTGAGCGTTTTTGAAAACTATCTCTAAGAGGCTAGGCAATAAAATTCGCGGCATTATATTTCTTCTTTCACCAACAATATAAAACTAACGTAAAAAAATAATGAAAAATTCGGAGGAAGTACTCGTGGAGGAACTCGTTATGCGTGACAGCTTGACCCGCAATTAAGAATTGAAACTTCTAAGTATTGGTGAGGGTTCTAATTCGATTTTTGTTGGTACAAATTAGTACATAACCGGTACAAATATTTGGACCCGTTTTCATTCAAATTGTAAAGAAATTGTGTTGTCCGGATCAGCTTATCCTCAACCAGGTTCACGCTGCCCCAATTTTGTTTTCTTAATTTTTCATAATAAATTATGGTTAAACTAAAACTCATTGTGATACAGCCACTTACAAAAGTATCTCCCCCCTAAGTGCTTCAATTCCATTACTTGGGATCCAGGTCATTTGCAGTTGTGAGAACGCCTAGACAGATGCAACCCAACTTACACGTAACTTTTCTCGGCACTGACAGCAATTGGTAGCACTGAGTCAAGTCTTTATGCAAGTAAAATTGTCAGTAGATGACGCACGAAACATTTCTCCATTCTGGGATCAATCTCTCAGGTTCAGAGCGTGTTGTCCAATGCACATCATATGTTAATCTCAATATTGCTGTGTATGTAATGTATTATTTCATTATATACTGTATATTCAAAGAAATAAAAACACTGATCACACATGAATCAGAAAATGCTTGAAAGTAGACGAAAATATCAAATCTAGAACAACTGCTGGAAATAAGTTTGTAAATAACTGTCTCCATTGACAGACCTTCTCCAATTCTCCTTATTCCAACATCTTTTCTTTTTCTAGGGAAGAGAAGATCTTGCTTATCAAACTGAGTATACATTGAAATTGAAATTCAAACAGGAAGACTTGAAAAATTTCAGCCTGGCCGGGATTCGAACCCGGGTGTACCGAATAGAAGTTCAATGCGCTAACCACTCACCTACTAGTTATTATTGTTGATGTGCTTGTCTTTATACAAATAGTGTACAAGAACCGGACTTGCTCCTAGTGTAATACAATACAATAGTTTTTACATACAAGAAAAGAAATAACGAAATGTACAATAATAATCGCTAAAAATGAAAGTAAAAACGAAACCTACATAAACCTACATCAAGAATTGTTACTTTTTTTTTAAGGAGAGGAAAGGAGCTTACTGCAACATCGCTTCTAAAAACCTACTAAAATACTGCCTGTCCAACTCGGGGGAAAAGAGATTTCGGCGAGTGCGTTTTAAAAAATCCAAGTAGGTGCGAGCATCCAGCAAAGGCACATGGCGATGAATATAGACAAGTGTACACGCCACAAGAAAGAGCACAGCTTGGCGTTTGGTCTGTCGTAAATAACGAAAATCCGGAAACAAAACATATTATACCGTGAACTGGTGTCGAGGTCGTCGATAGATTCGTCCTAAGAAGGACGTGAGACAGTTCCAGATAGCTGGAGCACCCACACACTGATCGTACCAATGGGATAGTGTATCCTTTTTTGGAGCATCGAGAACACAGTGGGTCAGGAACACGTTTCAGCTCAAATAAACGAGCACGCGTAGGGACCAACTGATGCACCACTTGAAACCATTCAACCTGTAGATATGAACGTAATACTGGGACGGAGATATTAGCCCATACCTGTGACCAAATAGTCTGAGGATATCGGTGAGGAGTTCGGAGAATAATCTGATCGTGAGGCAACGTATGAAGGAAGTTATACAAAGTACAAGAATTGTGTCCCGTAGGGCAGAGAACCACACCGGCGTATGTCCAATAACGTAATAGTGAAGTAATGTACCCCGGACAACAATCAATAAAGTTAATAAACGGGGGCTCACAGGGAATTCATAACTAGTCCAAGAACATCGTATCCATTGCTGTGTGAAAGATTTGTTAATACCCACTGCAGTATAGAAATCGAACACAAACAGTTTGACATTTCAATCTGAGATTTACGAGACCCAACCCTCCCTGTGAACGAGGAAGATAGAGTCTTGCGCGTGGAATACGAAAATAGAAGCCACGCTAAATATTCCATAGAAATAAAGAGTCAAACCGCTTAGCGAACAATTCCGGTAATAGGAAAATTCGAGCCCGGTACCACAGTTTGGGTGCAATGTAAATATTGATAAAGTGGATACGATGAATTAAATGAAGGCGATGGAAACGCTGGGAAAAGAAAAGCTGGCGAATTTGTAACAACAACGGGGACCAAATCTCCTCGAAAAGGGTAGTAGTTTGTGACGTAAATGGGATACCTAGGAACTTCAACGAAGTAGCGTGAGGTACACACCGCACCCCAGGCTCGTTAGCAGGTAAATGAAAACCATTGAACTCTAATAGGTTAGTTTTCTGTACATTATACTGTAATCCGGAACAAAGTCCGAAACGTTGCAACACTGCAAAAACCCATTCCATAAGAACAGGATTCACTCTGGAAATCGTGACGTCATCTGCAAACACAAATATATTTTGACTCAAGAAACGTGAGGGTCCAGGGGTTGCAGGGTGGCCAACTGTCTGAGTAAAGGATCTAATGCGAGTGCAAAAAGTGTCGTCGACAGAGAACATCCTTGTCTTAAGCCACGTTTCAACGGAATAAGAGGGGACAGGTGTCCATTAATCTGGATGCGGAAATTGGCCGTGGTATATAAATTGTTAATAACTGTGTGGAAGGCTAAACGAAACCTCCAGGCTTCCAGTACCAACAACAAAAAGCCGTGATCTAAACTGTCTTACGTTTTTTCTAAATCTACAGCTAATGCACCCGCGGGCACCTGCCGAAAATGAAAATAAGAAAACTATCGCCCAAAGAGGGAAGAGTATATGAAAGGTTATGCGTAGCATGGAGTGCTGCCTGATAAAGGTTAATGTATTGACGGACGGTTGGTCGAAATCGATCTGTAAGCACTTTAGTGAACAACTTAAGATCGACGGGCAATAAAGAAATAGGTCGATAGTCCTTAACATAATGCGCGGCGCGGGATTTCGGAATGAAGACTATGATAGCGGGATTACGACCTACTTTTTCGCCTCGTAACAAAGCATTGAATAAAGCGGTAAGAGAGGGACTGAGGTGAGACTAATACTGTTTATAAATCTGGATATTTAATCCGTCTTCTACGGGGCACTACGGCCCTTTGTCCGCCTAAGGACTGCGAAAATTTCCTCCTCACTAATAGGATTGATCAATGTCTGACACACATCATCCGTGAGGTGGTGAGATAACATGGACAAAAACTACGGGGCATATGTGATGCCTTCCATTTCAATTCAGGCAGAGCATGTACCATCATCATCTCAGATATTGTTGAAACTTTTTTATAGCAACTAGACATGTTTTTAAGAGACCCGTATTTTTGTGTTTTGTCGAAAAAAAATTTCCCGCCAAGTAATGGGCCATCAAAGACGGGGAGTACAATTTATGAACTGGAGAAGACATGGAAAATGGTCAACTTCGGAGCCTCATCATTCGGCTATGGAGACAGGTAGAGTTATAATTCTTGTTGTGGTATGTACAAAGAAATATAAATAAACTATATTTTGTTATAGTTTGGTTTGCACATGCGTATCTTTTAGTACATAAATTAACAAATGAACGTCAATTTATCTGAAAAATCGAAGTTTGCGAATTTTTTTCGAGCACTTCCGGTTCGAATTTTAAAATTTTTATAACGACTTATCAATAAGATAGTCGTAAACCTGGTTCGTTTGCTGAGATAAAAATCCGAAGTGGTAGTAATTCTTTGGCATAAAAATATTAGCTTCGATATTTTAATGCCATTAATCTCACCTTTTTAATAAAAATGACAATGTCTATAAACAGTGTTAAACTGGTTTATTATTTGATATAACTTAAATATCCTTTTCTTAAAACTGTTAAGTACACAAATTCACTGACTAGGTAACCATAAAACATGTCCATATCAACAACTATCCCATAATAATCTCATACATATATTAAAAACATTCTTCTTTTGTTAATATGAAATTAACGTTCTACTAAGTATAGTACATATGTATGAGTACTTTCTGCCCAAGGTACAGGTAAATATTACACAAGCCAAAGTATTTTGTTATATAAAAATGTCGCTCGACAAAGGGACTGAATATAAAAGTCATGAGTAGGCTTGGCTTTTATCTTCAAGAACCACTGGTCCGTTTACATTAATGTTCTTACATAGCTTGTGTCCAACATATTTTAATCGCACCTTGTATATCTATTCATTACATTTCACATATACATTAAACAAATCTTACACTTCATCAATACCTATTTTTAACAATAAAGTTTTAACACAAATTAATATAATGAAAACAATTTTTGTGCTTGATTAATCATGAATTAAATTATAATCCTTCACGTTAATAAGAAAGAATTCAAGTCATTGTAAACTTATCGTTGATGAATAAAAATCGAAGAAAACATAATTGAACAAAGATCAAAAATCAAACACAATCTACGTTTGAATAAGCACATGTAAGTAAATAAATCTATTTTTTTTACAGAAACAAAAGACACCCTTTTGTAACTTAGGATTCGAATAATTACTAGTAATTGCTTTCCACAATGAATACGATAATAGAGAGGCATTTGCTCCTGTATCAAGTAGAGCTTCGGTACTTAACCCATTGACTTTAATAGGTATTTTAGCTGTACTATATGACTTTAAAAATACAAAATTTTCTTCAATATTAAAACCATCATTGACAGTATCATCTTCAAACCAACAACGATTTACAACCGGTATAAATTGGTACTGACACCTATTAATTGCTATTTCAGAATAATTATTTACAGTGACGTCATGTGAAAAATCATTTTCATAATTAGCATGAACATGTAAATTGGAAGATAAATGTTCGTAAGAATTATCGTTTAAATTTTTAGATAAATGTTCATGAGAATCTACAGCTGACATGGATTTAACCCCTACCACATCAGCCGCGATTAGTTTAAATTCATACTCGTGTATGGTTCCAATAAGGTACACTGTACAGCACAATCGTGATTATGTCCCGTATTATTGTTCTGTACAGAAATTACTTCAATGCCTGGATCTTGATGCGAAGTGCCATCTCTTGTCCTTCCATTACGTCTATCCGCGTAGTTCGCTGTATTTCTGGAATTTCGCCATACATTACGTCGATTTTTAAATCTATTTTGACTATATGGTCTAACATATGAATTGCTACGATTAATTAGGTTAGGCGTATTCTCTACATAACCTTGTCTATTTTGCGCATTTTGATTGCTAGAGTATACTCGGCTTAGGTTAGGTTCTGTATTATTCACACTCCGAATATTTAAATTCCGAACAGGCACCAAATGATCTGAATTATTCTTATTTTTACCTATTCCTGATTGTGGATTCATGGCATGGTATTGAGTTTCGTAGCATTGGACAAGCATCAATAAATGGCTGAAACTCATACACTGTGTGGAAAATAAGATCTGTTGCAATTTAAATGGAAGCAAATTTCGAATCGATGCTATTATTCTCGATTCCGATTGCAAAGGATTAACGACCTTTAATTCGTTGTAGACATTTACAACAAACTCTACAACAGATTTGTGCAATCGAGGATTGAAGTGTTGATTTCTAAGGGTGGCATCTCGATTTGCCAGCAAAAAGTCATTTTCATAATTTGCGATTAAGGCCGCTTTGAATTCCTCATATGTACTAATGTGATCACGTATTGCCTTAAACCATAAGGAACAAGGTGGGAGTAATACATGGGGTATTAATTTCATATATTGTGATCAATCGATAGACATTATATTGCATTCGTCTTGGAATTTCTCTAAGAAAGAAGTAGCATTCTCATTACACTTACCACTGAATTTGCTCATAGCTCGAATTTCACTCATTTTAACACTTAATTTGACCTTCTTTTTCTCATTCCTTGTTCTTGTTGAGTGATAGTTCCTATCCGTGGCATGCTGTGTCGTCACACCATCTATGTTTCGCTCATCAGTACTCTTCGGACAACTTTCTTCTAGTATAATATCTTCATCAGACCCCGGCGAAGGCGAGTTCATCTCTGGTGAGTGGGAAAATTCAAAGCAATCACTACCCAAGTTATTACGGTAAATGTTGTCTTTCGCCTGTAACGTTCTAATCTCTTCTTGAATAGTAGCTAACAACTGTGTATTTACACGTATGTTATTAGAGTTGTTGCTGACCTGGATCTTTTGCTGTTTAATGGAAGATTCTATTACTTCTAAATCTTTTTTTACAGCACAGATTTCTTGATTTTGGTGATTGTGCTTTTCTTGACAATCATCGGATATCCTTTTTAACTTTTCCTCGAACTGTGAGGATATGTCGTTCACCACCTGGACAATTGTCTGTTTTGTTTCATCTGATTTCTGTTCTATCCGTCTACTTAATTCTTCATATTGCTTATTAGATTCGTCGAACTTCTGGTCCATTCGTCTACTTAATTCTTCATTTTGCTTGTTAGCTTGGTCGAACTTCTGTTCCATTTCGTCAAACTTCAGTTCTATCTTCTGTTCCATGGTCTTGTTAGATTCGTTGAATTTCTGTTCCATGGTCTGCTTTAATTCTTCATTTTGCTTCTTTATCTCGGTAGACATCTGCATTAATTGTCGCTGTACAGCTAACAAGAGTCGATCCTCTGATGACAAACCGGGCGTTACACTAGTTTCACCTTGGTCACTAGTATTTGATTCCTGCTGCATTGTCCATTTTTCTTATGATTACTTTACCACTTCGCAATATGGTTAAGTTCGTATTCATTAACTGTAATATAAAAGTAAATTCAACCTTACTCTTCTTCTTCGGGAACTGAATTTACAAAGTCCCGGGTTCCGGCACCAAATTTTTATAACGACTTATCAATAAGATAGTCGTAAACCTGGTTAGTTTGCTGAGATAAAAATCCGAAGTGGTAGTAATTCTTTGGCATAAAAATATTAGCTTCGATATTTTAATGCCATTAATCTCACCTTTTTAATAAAAATGACAATGTCTATAAACAGTGTTAAACTGGTTTATTATTTGATATAACTTAAATATCCTTTTCTTAAAACTGTTAAGTACACAAATTCACTGACTAGGTAACCATAAAACATGTCCATATCAACAACTATCCCATAATAATCTCATACATATATTAAAAACATTCTTCTTTTGTTAATATGAAATTAACGTTCTACTAAGTATAGTGCATATGTATGAGTACTTTCTGCCCAAGGTACAGGTAAATATTACACAAGCCAAAGTATTTTGTTATATTCTGTTTTCACGGTTGGTAAGACCTAGTTACCCACTTTCCGAAACAAAAATGTATCGATTCTGTGTGCAACCGTTTTGTCTCAAAAAATTCGAGAAATTGTAAAATTTTCAAAAATCACCAATTTTAGGCGCCATTTTCTCGGAAACACAATCTTTTAAAATTCTGAAATTTTGTCAGAATGTTCAAATTTACATGAATAATAAACACACCAAATACCATTTTTGACCAATGCTTCATGAATGAAGTTAGCGAATTTTCGTTAACTTTGATGTCACAGTTAGCAACACTTGGAACAATAAAAGTGCAATGATTTGATGATGTTTGTGGTTCACATTCATTAAATGAAAAATAAAAGGTTTTCTTGACTGTTTTTTTAATTATTTTGATCAAAAAGGCTCTCTGGAATAGTAAAATGAGCCTCCCCCTACTACTACGTTTTCTTAAACCGAAGTAATCTGAGGTGGAAATTACGATTACGAAACACACAAATTTTAAATTTACTTGAAATGGCCATCCAATAAATGTTGATGATCTATAAAAAGCCTGAACTATTACCTCAGTGATGATTTGGAATGCTCCAGACATTCTCAATTAAGTGCGATGTCATTAGTGATCGAAAAATGACAAAAAGTTAAAAAAAATCGAGACGTTTTCTTACGCGTTCCAAACAAATTTACTGACTTTTTAAACAGAACAATCCCAGCATAAGAAAGGATCACTCGGAATTTTATAGTATTCGACTAGCGCGTGTGTGTGCATTGTGCAAATTTTAAATTAGCTGCTACTGCGTTACTACAAATCAAAGGTGCAGCCTGTATTGAAGCTGTCATGAGTAACCTATTTCCTTTAGTAGTATGATCCGTAGAAAAGGACAGCTGTCTTCTTCAAGAATGTGGTGAATGTCCTGGAGTGGAAGGAATAAGTGTGGAGTCTTTAATTATTGATCCTGATGAAAATTAAAGTGTTACGTATGCCATATGGGAAAACAATGATCTCGTTAAAAAAATGTGCCTCTTTCTGTTTTCGTATCGTACATTGCTGGTTGAACTGTAAGAATTGTAATTCGTGACTACGTCAAGACAATCCAAAGAGTATTAATTTGTACCGAAAAGTACCGTATAAAATTTCAAGATACAAATTCTATTTTACTTCATGTGGACTTCGTTGAAAACTGGACTGTTAATTTGCAAAGTGAAATTCAGTTATCACCGGAATATGAAACAACTGACAGTTTTGTTGTAATAAACGACGATAAAACACACGATTCTACTCATGTACTCATAGCAATAGGCAAGATTCTATAAATATTCGAAGAAAAACGAAAATATATTTTATAGAAAAGGGTTTGAATACGTGAAAATAAGTGTCTATAATTTCCCAGACCGTGTCAGTGATTTCTGATGGTGCTGCATCCCACTTTAAAAATCGCTTTCAGATGTTCGAGATGCAGACAGGTCCGATAAAGCAGTGGTTTTGCAGTGAAACCGGCCATGCAAGGGTCTCTGCGACGGTATTGGGGGTGGGGGTGTAAAGAATGTGGTAACGCGGCATAGTCTTAGGCAAAAACACACACACAGTATTAAAACCGCAGAAGAAAAAAATGAAATGAAATCTTTAAGTTTTGTCTCCACGGTTATGCCGGATAGGCTAAAGGAGACGGTGATTATGAGAAATTAATGAAATGGAGGAATGCAGGAAGTGGGAGGGAACGGGATAACCCCGAGAAAACCCACGAGCACGGTGTTTGTCCACCGCAAAGCCCACACGGCGCGAGCTAGGATCGAATCAGGGATCCCAAGCACCGGAGGTGAACGCTCTACCACTGAGCCACCACGCCTCCACTAAAACCGCAGAAGAATTCCTAAGTATAGTGCAAGTACAAACTCCGAGTATTACTCTCGTTTTGTTGCCTGGAACTGAATTCGACTCGGGTCACCATGAACTAAGTTCATGCTTCGCCCAAAATCGAACTTCTGTAATTCAAAGTGTAGATTTAAGAAATCTGCAAAAAGGAACTTTTGTTACATACATATATGTATGGTAACCAGTGGTGCGTAGCAGAAATATTATGAATAAATCATGAATTACGTTAAGTTGAAGTGCTGTTTATGCTTCCACATGGACCTTCAGCAGGGTACAGGTTTCCAGAAGAGCATAAGAGAAGTGAAAATAAGTGTTTTGTGACTATCGACAATGTGCTATGCACGGGCGGATCCAGGACGGACTTCTGAGGGGGTTGTAATACTGCTACTTAGCGCTACTTTTAAGAGCTCCAAACTCTAGGGTGGGTTTCATTTATATGTAAAATAAGAAAGTTTCTTCTTCTGGGGGGGGGGTCAATCGTCCCTCTAGATCCACTCCTGGATGAGTTGTGAGTGAACCAACACCTATTGAAGCACCTGCACGGTTACATGCTATTAGTGAAGAAGACACCAACCAAGCAAATGATTGGTCCATGTGAAAAAAAATCAATGAAATTTTGTTTCTGAAGACCATTTTAAGTAAGTGAGCTTGAAATTTGTGTGTTTTGTAATCGTAATTTCCACCTCAGATTATTTCGGTTTAAGAAAACGGAGGAGTAGGGGGAGGCTTATTTTACTATTCCAGAGAGCCTTTTTGATCAAAATAATAAAAAAAAAGTCAAGAAAACCTTTTATTCTTCATTTAATTAATGTGAACCACAAACATCATCAAATCATTGCACTTCTATTGTTCCCAAGTGTTGCTAACTGTGACATCAATGTTGACGAAACTTTGCTAACTTTAAAAGGCTGCAGTTAATTCATGAAGCATTGGTCGAGAATGGTATTTGGTGTGTTTATTATTCATGTAAATTTGAACTATCTGACAAAATTTCAGAATTTTAAAAGATGGTGTTTTCGAGAAAAAGGGCGATTTTTTAAAATTTTACAATTTCTCGAATTTCTTGCGATAAAACGGTTGCACACAGAATCGATACAAAATATTTTTCGGAAAGCGGGTAACTAGATCTTACCAACCGTGAAAACAGAATTTTAAAATTCGAACCGGAAGTGCTCGAAAAAAATTCGCAAACTTCGACTTTTCAGATAAATTGACGTTCATTTGTTAATTTATGTACAAAAAGATACGAATGCTCAAACCAAACTATAATGAAATATAGTTTATTTGTATTTCTATGTACATACCACAACAAGAATTATAACTCTACCTCTCTCCACAGCCGAATGGTAAGGCTCCGAAGTTGACCATTTTTCATGTCTTCTACAATTCATAAATTTTACTCCCCGTCTTTGATGGCCCATTACTTGGCGGGAATTTTTTTTGACAAAACAAAAAAATACGTGTCTTAAAAACATGTCTAGTTACTATAAAAAAATTTTCAACAATATCTGAGATGGTGATGGTACAATTTTATATTTGTTTGCCTGAGCTCAAATGGAAGGCACCATGTGTAGCCTATGGAACGCGCACGTGCAAAGTCTGTATAGTAGCGCGTGAACTATTGTAAAATCTGCGTACAATTAGTAGTGGTAGTGCCATCTTCCAAATGAGAGAGTGAATGGTGGTGGAGCGCCGTTGTCGCAAAATCCAATCAACATGATAAATAGTTATAGTCTCCGCCGGAAAATGATGATAAAAGTCTTTCGACAAATAAGTACTAATCGAAGTGTTGGAGTAAATCGTTTTCAATCGGTGTTTGATACCGTTGACGCAAGCCAGATTCTCCAGAGAAGGCGGAGCATTCCAAAATTCACAGAGATTGATATAAAAATTCATGTAGATGCTGATCGTCTTCCCTCGCGACCCTCCCTTGCCATTGAAAAAAAACTGCTTAATTTAGGTTTACAATATAAATTCCACCAGGAAATCACAGAGGGATAGTACCGCTGCATGCTGCAATAATAATATAATCGACGCGAGAATTCCGCTACAACTTGCGGGCGAGACATGATTTCATTATTAATCTTCCAATAGGAAGGGCCCCGAGCCGGTGGTAGCAAGAAAAACATTTTAAAAGCTGCATAAATTTATCATGATCCGACAGCGCCACTGGAATTGTATTTTGTTGTATTACCGCAGTGCATGAACTCTCAAAAATGTATGCTCGGTCAACTCTACTCTTTGTCGTAGTAGTGCAGTGGGAGAATACATAGTTTGAGTTTCACACAACTAAAGCGACTTTTAACTTTAGAACGCAATAAGCTCTGACAAAGTAGGACAAGGCTTGGTAGGCGTCAGAGAATACCTACCGCGCCACTTAACATTCCACCCAAACTAATACCTAGTCAAAAACATTTCATGGAAAAATATAAACAAGATACTCAAATATAACAAAAGCAAACAAATATAAACAAAATATAAATATAAACAAGAAAATATGAGCAACTTGTGTGAGTGTCTTAAAGACTTACTCGAGATTTCCTTGTTTAACTCAAAAACAAATTATATAGACTCAATGAGGAAAATATGAAACGTTCTTCAAGATGAGGCTACGCCATCGGCAAAGCCGTAAATTGTGGGGGACAAGGAAGCAACTGCCTTCCCAGGGAATCTAACCGCCGTTCGAGGGGGCCCATTTTGAGACAAAATTTTCTTACTCCATATACGATATGAACATGAAATTAGATATAAAGCATCAAATTGGGTCACTACAGTACATAAACAAAACAGTACACAAAAGGTAAATAGAAAAAAAATTAATCGTGGACCCATTTCAGTAAAAATGTCAACTATTAGGGGCTCTGGAAATAATATTTATTCGTATGGTTTTGAGATTTATCAATATTGTTCCCTTAATAATTTTGTCATGTATGGAATGGGCCTAGAGAGTAATTAACGGGACCACAGACCTTGCTGTACGGGAGAGCTCACAGGTTCCGGGGGGGAAAAGATAAAGATTAAGAGAAAGTTGGAAAGAGGGGACCCAAGAATAAGAAAGACAATTTTTTTCTAGGGACCCAAGTAAGCTAATTAATGTTTGTCCCCCAGAAAAGAATCTAAGTTACCGCGCTGTGAACGGTTGCAGGGATGGTTCCGGTTTACATTACATTTCGTCTTTACCATAACTTCTAATTTCCAAAGAAGAAAAGACGACAGAAATTATTTTCACATTCTTTGAATTGTATCAACACGCGTAGAAATAGACAGTTCTATGTTTATGTTCCATAACTACTAGTTTATTTTCATATATTCATATGAGGAGTTCGTGGCAAATTGAGCCGGTGGCAGTAGCCGAGTGATCCCGGGCGTTCGGCTTCTGATCATGAGGTGCAATCCACTAGGGGTTCGAATTCCTCTGATGAGTAAGGTCGGAATTTTAACTGTCCTCAGTATTTTTGTGTTCGTGTCCCTGTAGTGTTTCGAATACGTCTAAAGGACATGAGTTGCCAGTGGCGAACAATACTCCGGTTGGGGCTATTTGTTTTAAAAAATGGGGTATGTTTAGTACAAGGGTTCCAGAAGCACCTAAAAAACACAAAATTTACAGGAGAAATGAGTGATGCAAGTACTTAGACGTAATATAACGTAATCAACTCTAACCTAACCTAACAAACTTACGTAAGCTAACCTGAACTAACCTAAACTAACGTAATATTAGTAGAAATAAGCGAAATTCTATCATTTTTTGGAAAATTATGCGGGAATCCTACACTAATATAACATAAACTATACTAACCTAACGTAACCTAAACTAGCCTAACCTAACTTAAACTAACCAACCCTACCATAAACTAACCGAATGTGAACAGAAATTATCAAAATTGTAACATTTTTTAGAGAAAAGAGCTGGACCCCTTCTGCTAAACATAGGCCAAAAAAATTGTGAAAGCAGGAAACTCTCATTGGAGCTACCTGGGTTCAAATCCCGTCGTGGCAATTATTATTTTATTATGGGAAGACAATGTTTATGTAATTGGTATTGTAATTATGTTATTCCTTTATTATTATTATTATTATTATTATTATTATTATTATTATTATTATTATTATTATTATTATTATTATTATTATTATTATTATTATTGTTACCACAGTAGGAAAGAAAAGGTAACATAGTCGAAGGTATTCATAGGAACAGAAAAGATATACAGTATGTCAGATGTTTCTTGGGTTTACACATGAACGCAATAATATTATTACGTTTATGGATTTACAGATAGAATTATCATTTTATAACAAGAAATGGAATATAAAGATTTGTTAGCTGATAACAGTAGTGCATTTTGTTTCGCCCATCTTCTAGGTAGAAAGGTGAGGTGACATCTTAAATAGGATTATTCTCGTGACTACCGTTGTAAGTTCGATCCCTATTTGCAATTTGTGCACAGCTACGAACAATTCCTTGGAACTCATTTTTGGCCCATACTACAGTAGTAAGGACGTATTTAGTCCTTATGTATTAATCAATTCTTGTACAAACACGTTACTGTCGAGACAGTTACGAAGGTTGATACGGATGACGTAATTTTGTGTTGTTGGCATTTCACCAGTAAAGGAAGTTGTCTCAACTTTTAGACCCAGAGAACTTGAATGTTTTTTCATATTAGTATACATAAGAAGTATCAGTATTGTAAATTTTAAAAATTTCCTGAATTACCACAGCTGGAATCGAACTCGTGTCCCCAACATTATGAAACTAACGCTTAAGACACTACTCTAAGACATCACTGTTCTGGAAGAAGGAAAAATGGACCTGCAGTGAATTCAGGAATTACACACTTTTACGATTCCATTGTAATAATGCTGAAACTTTCTGATTTCAGTCATGATAAAATAGTAAAGTAAAATGTAAAAAGAATAGTCCAGAGAAGTCACACTGGATTATTTTTAACTAATTTGACGCACCTTCCTCAGTGCCTTGTCTCCTAATTTTACACGTTTTACTCACTTTTGCACTCACTCTATGTAGCGTCCAATCCAGAGTTGGAGTGGGTCAGTGAATCAAATGGATCGAGTTTTCTGAGTGGGTCAATGGGTCGTTGGTCAACAGCATGTCACTCACTGCGACTCACCACTCACTATGGATCGCTCTGACCTACCGATCCACTCTGTTCACTGCATTGTAGAGAACATCTTCTGAACATCATATTTTTTCACCCTCGACTCTAGCCATAGAAACTAAAAGCACATTTCTGATTGGTTCCAGCTTGCGATTGTCCAAACCTTCTGGTGTATGTATTGTGTATTATAGTAGTAATAAAAGAAAATTGTGACTTTGTTGGAATTGAAGAAGAAAATTGAGGTTAAATTTATATCATGGCAGTCAAGGTGGAACAAAACGAGACCTGCTGGGCTTCTAACTCGCTCCTCCTCCTGCTACTACTACTAATACTTATACTGTGGATTCGTATAACAAAACTGCACACGTAACATAATCATTTTTGAGTATTTTTTCAGCTGATTTTAATGAAATAAAGTGTTTTGAAAATTTTAAAAATAAAAATTCCTCAATAATAATAAAAAATACCTTAAATTCCTTAATCCTAAATAAAAAATAAATAAATAAAATTCCTTAGTCCGGGTTTGAACCCACAACAAAAGCAATCATAAGTACTAGCCCATTGCCACGAAGACCGCCAGTAGCAGACACTTCATTTTTGCTATATTTCTGCTACGTGGGGAAAAACGGATAACTCCAAATTACCAGAACCGCGTATTTAGCTCCTATGAGTAGGGTCGAGCGTGATTTAAAAATATGCTTGTGAACACTGGTCAATTTGTCTACGTTTTACTTTTAAGGCCTAAATTTCCCTTTTTCATTTGTTTCTGTTTACTTACCTGAGTTGACTATCTCTAAGTGAAAAAGAACGTGGGGCATTTTTGCATATTGATATTTGTAATTGTAATAATAGCAATAGGACGTATACTACAGCTTGACTTTCGAGACACACAGCCTGTGAGTTTTAGATGAGCTAACTACTGGAAACAATACATTTTTGAATCACTGTAATATATAAATTATTATATTAAAAATTGATTGTAACTATGTGTGCCTAATCATCACGGCCAAATTGCAGTCAATTAAAATGACTTTAGGTGTATAGTTAGGCTTAATACAAACTGTGATGTTATCATATTGCGTTCATTATTATAATAATATTCTAAGGGATAATGAGGATTCGAATATTTGCGGAAAAAAAATTGAGTATTTCACAAGCCGTTAAACTTACGGAGCTGAAATTCAGTATATGAACTCTTATTGAAAATGAACAGAACGTCTCCTAGCATTTTTAACATTCTCCTTTATGGGGAGGGGTGCACTTTCTACATATGGTAAATAGATAGTGGGTTAGTTTGTAGAAATTATCGAAAACGATCGATATTAGTTGAGAAACAAGTTGAGAAAGAAAGTAATACATTCGGATTCTATTCCGGCTGCAGCTCATGTGGTTCGGATTTGCGTTAATCCGTACCCTTGCCGTAAGCGTCGGTGGACCACCGATGAGTAACAAGCGACACCTCGCCAAAATTGGCGGTCCCGCAACGACGATCCGCGGTGGCTCCTTTTCCATTTTGAAAATTATGCCCCCAGCGGCCCACCAGTGGCAGAGACGCGATGAAATGCCAATGAACCACAAAATTACTCCCCCAAAATATGTTAAATCGCCTATATGTTTGATTTGTTACATTAAGGTGAGTCTAAAAACACTTAAAAAGTACCAAAAAAGGACCCCGGAGGGGGCTCGAACGACCAACCTTATGATTACTGGACGGGTGTTCTTCCGACTTCGCCACGGAGGAGATGAAGGAAACGTCGCTTGTAAGGTGATAATCATTGAGATCTTTTTTATTTGGTCAATCAGAGTGCTCCTTTAACCGTGTATATGAGACGATAACTGTTGGGATAAGATAAAATGCGTTCGCCATGTAATTTCATAACAAAATGACGCGTGTCTATTTACTTTATTTCATAGTTCTCTCATACTCACTTTCTACTGGTCGACGACAATTGCCATCTAAATTCATACAATTATCGCGCTTATCTCAAAATTTTTCATTTCATGACGCTAAGGCAGAGGTTATTCTTGACTTCCGGATCTCACTTTAAGAACAATTCTTCAGTTAAAAATAATGTATAATAATAACCGCATGAACATGACTGGCGATAGTTCGTATTGGTCCTTTAGCGATTCTCCACAACGAATTGAAGGAGCGCGGACCAAAACGAAGTCATTGCTGCTACGCGGTGGTAACTTCAACACCCCGACTCTAGATATCTGTTTCGACTGGACGAAACCCTGCCGCCAGTGGGATACTAGCTGCAATCCTTGTACTCGTCGCTAGATTGACGATCGACGTTTACCCGCAAGTGGGCCACTAGGTGTTGGCGACGTTTACGGCATAGGGTATGTCTACGTCTCATATAGCCTCGCTCCTGAAACGGACGTTGAACTCAAAATCAACTCAACAAACTCAACAAAAAATACAGTGCTTCTCATCATATATCCATATATGCTTACCATGCGCTTTATAATAATTGCTGGAGCTTGTTTGTTATATGGAGCGTTTAGAGCACAGGGCAATCAACCCATAAAGTTATGAGAAAATAGACATAAAATTTCTAATATAAGCTTCTGTATGTTGGTCTACGTACCTTGATTTGGGACTTTCAACTTTCATCCGTTTCTCCACTGAAAAGTACCGATAATTCAATAAGGAAATAATTAGACCATGATAATTTAATTGAAATTCATCGTAATTTTGCCCATGACAAACACTTTACCATTTTATATCGTAAAGGTCGGATTCATCGTTATTGTAACAGAGCGGTTCTTGAGCGATTGACCGTAGAAAATTAAAACTCCGATTAGTTAGAATTTGACAATCTGGTTTTATTACAAGTGTAAACACTTTAGTAGGTAGGGAAGAGGCCATGAATCATGTGTCAGAGTTGATGACGATGTGTTTTGGTGTGTCAGTGGTTCATGGTAGGTGGTGGGTCGGAATGGGTCATGGTGTGTAGTGGGTCAGAGTGGACCACGATGGGTGGTGGATCATGGGTCAGAGTGGGTCACAGTGGGTGGTGGGTCAGTGGGTCGTGGGTCAAGTTTTCATTGACCCACACCATCTCTGATCAAATCTGTAAAACCAAACCAAACAAAGAGCAATATTAATACACGAAACGCACAAGATCTTAACTATTCATGACATAACAACTGCATGATCCGAATATCTCTAATATATCCACAAATCATCATTTGTTATATTTTACCGAAATAAGTCATGACTTTTCCTACAACCTGATATTTTAAATGTTAATTCGCAAAGTTCATTGATCTCATCGCTTATTCACTTACTCTGTTATGAACATCAAAACCTTTAGGGTACTTCCCGTAGATATAGAAAGGTAAAATGTAGTATCCAGGCTTGGTGTAGCGTGCAAGTAAACAAATGAAAAGTAGCAAGATAATATTTCCCTCCCGCAAACCCCCAAAGTGGAGTGTGTTGATTATTTAACAAAAAGACTTGAAATCCAATCAGAAAATTCATAAAATGTAAAATATGTAGCCAAGTCTGGACTTTGCAATAATAATAAATATATAATAATAATAATAATAATAATAATAATAATAATAATAATAATAATAATAATAATAATAATAATAATAATAATAATAATAATAAAGGAATAACAGAATTACAAAATCAACTACGTAAACAATACCTTCCAATTAAGAAAAAAATGATTGCAACTTGTGTCCAACCGGAGTATTGTTCGTCACTGGCAGCTCATGTCCTTTCGACGTATTTCAAACACTACAGGGACACGAACACAAAAATACTGAGGACAGTTAAAATTCCGACCTTGCTCTTCAGACGTATTAGAGCTCCTAGTGGATTGTGCCTCATGATCAGAAGCCGAACGCTCGAGATCACTCGCCTAGTGCCACCGGCTCAATTTGCCACAAATTCCTCATATGAATATAAGAAAATAAACTAGTAGTTATGGAACATAAACATAGAACTGTCTATTTCTACGCGTGTTGATACAATTCAAAGAATGTGAAAATAATTTCTGTCGTCTTTTCTTCTTTGGAAATTAGAAGTTATGGTAAAGACGAAATGTAATGTAAACCGGGACCATCCCTGCAACAGATGACCAGCGCCGTAACTTAGATTCTTTTCTGGGGGGCAAGGATTAATAAGCTTATTTGAGCCCCTAGAAAAATTTGTCTTTCTTATTCTTGGGTCCCCTCTTTCCAACTTTCTCTTAATCTTTATCTCCCCCCGGAACCTGTGGGCCCTCCCGCACGGCAAAGTCTGCGGTTCCGTTAGTTACTCCCTGGGCCCATTCCATACATGACAAAATTAAGGAGACAATATTGATAAATCGCAAAGCCATAGAATAAATATTATTTCTAGAGCCCCTAATAGTAGATATTTTTTTTTACTGAAATGGGTCAACGACTCATTTTTTTCTATTTATCTTTTGTATACTGTTTTGTTTATGTAATGTAGCGACGCTATTTGATGCTTGATTTCTAATTTCATATTCGTATCGTATATGGTGTAAGAAAATTTTGTCTCAAAATGGGCCCCCTCGAACGACGGTTAGCTTCCCTGTCCCCCACAATTTACGGCTTTGCCGATGGCGTAGCCTCATCTTGAAGAACGTTTCATATTTTCCTCAGTGAGGAACGTCTATATAACTTGTTTTTGAGTTAAACAAAGAAATCTCGAGTAAGTCATTAAGACACTCAAGTTGCTTATATTTTCTTATTTATATTTTTTATTTATATTTTGTTTATATTTGTTTGTTTTTCTTATATTTGAGTATCTTGTTTATATTTTTCTATGAAACGATTTTAACTCGAAATTAGTTTGGGAGGAATGTTAAGTGGCATGGTAGGTGAGTGGTTAGCGCATTGAACTTCTGTTCGGTAGACACGGTTTGGAATCCCGGCCAGGCTGAATCTTTTTCAAGTGTTCCTGTTTGAATTTCAATTTCAATTCATACTCAGTGTGATAAGCAAGGTCTTCTCTTCCCTAGAAGGAAAAGATGTTAGAATAAGGTGAATTGGAGAAGGTCTGTCAATGAAGACAGTTATTTACAAACTTATTTCCAGCAGTTGTTCTAGATTTGATATTTTCGTCTACTTTCAAGCATTTTCTGATTCATGTGTGATCAGTGTTTTTATTTCTTTGAATATACAGTATATAATGAATTTATACATTACATACACAGGAATATTGGGATTGACATATGATGTGCATTGGACAACACGCTGTGAACCATATAGATTGATCCCAGAATGGAGAAATGTTTCGTGCGTCATCTACTGACATTTTTACTTGCATAAAGACTTGACTCAGTGCTACCAACTGTTGTCAGTGTCGAGAAAAGTTACGTGTAACTTGGGTTGCATCTGTCTAGGCGTTCTCACAACTGCAAATTAACTTGGACCCCAAGTAATGGAATTGGAGCACTTAGGGGGGAGATACTTTTGTGAGTGGCTGTACAGTACCAGTTAAACTTTTCATACTGCAATTTCTACAATAGAGCCTGTAGGATTCCATGTTCCTTTAATGTGTATTGCATGAGTAATTCGTATGGCGAGCTTTTCAGTACTATTATTCAGTAACACCATCTTTAAGCTAGTCTTGAAAGAGTTAATGAATAGTCTTCATTGATTCGGGATATATTTCACTCTGAGTTCTTCCATTAAAGGTTAAATATGTTACAATACAGAAGATCTACATCCTTCTTATAATAAAAGACTAGCTTGAATCTCTTTTCGTATAATACGTTATGTTTAAAATTTTTCGAGGACACTCTACTGTTTTAGTCGTGAGACAAGCAATAGGGCCTTGGTCTTTGGAAGTTTTAAATTTCTGATCAAATCACTCAGAATCTACCTGAATTATTAAGTGCGATTGGTTTGTGTCAGTCATTGGACTGTAATCTGGATCTGGATCCGCAATCAATGCTTGCCGAACATTTCCACACGCCGAAGGAAACTCATCGGTTCAATTAGTGTCCACGGTGCATGTTTTTGATCGTAGCGATGCAGAAGGAGCAGGATCATGTGATACGGGCCTGATAGTGGATGGTAAGTTTGGGTACTGAAGTTGTGCTTCGTAGATTTAGGGAAATACTTCGTAGATTTAGGGAAATTTCAGTAATACTCGTTATAGTCGTTAAACAGAAATAACAGTCTGTAACATAATCCATGGGTTCCGTTCACACCATAGGTATTGCGAACGGCATCGACTTGTGGATTTTCTTCAATAAGCTTGTCAATTTGATTGAACGAGACCTACAACTGTGCTTAGGACACCACGGATCCTGGTCGCCAACCTCGCAACCAAAGTTCAGATGGTAGGTTGTCTTTAGAAACGGCACATCAGGCTACCTTTGTTCTTCGAAGACCACCTCGCCACATATGTAGCAAAATGAATTTGTAGAATTATAAGTCCGTGGCAAGTTAAACAAAACGTTAATTACATTTATTGCTGAAAGCACACGTATAAATTTTCACTAACACAGAGTAACCGACTTCCCTTCATAAAAATCAAACTGCTACTACAAAATCTCTTCCCTATTTTAACAAAGAGTTGAAAAGTGTGGCGCTTTTAGAACAAAGCAATATGCGTTTGTTGTTAACAAGAAAGTGAGAAGCCTTCGTACTAAATTTATCCGATCAACATTTTCCGAACGTGATGAGACAGCCTGCTTTACAAAGAGAAATATGGTATGTGTATTTTGCCTGAATAGATTTTTTTAAAAAAAATGAATATTGGGTCCTTGAGTTGCGTAATCATTTACCTGTAAGACTAAGAGGGAAAACGTGAATGTACAAATGTCATATTTATTGATACAATAACGTACAAATGTTCAATTTTCCACTAAAATAATATTCATTAAAACTCCCCTAACTTACTGAATTGTCCTATCATATGGCACCCTTTCTTTCTCGTGGGAGGAAAAACTACAATAGATACTTCCCTTGATTGCATGGTCGTTTAGTGGCAAGGGGTATTATGGAGTGACCACTATGCATAATACTGTTCATTCTTAGGCTTACCTCAAAGTGTAAACTTCCCTCGCGTAACAGAGTGCTTAATTACGAATAACATACTTATTTACGGTATACGTTTATGAAAAGTGACCTCTCCCTAAACAATGGTACGTTCTGGAATTTTGGATAAGAAATTCGTAACCAGCTGCTCAAAATCTATAAAGAACACCCTTTCTTTCGTTAATGGAGCCAATCGATTAAGATCTTCAAGGAAACGATCACTTTCAACAATGACTTTCCAAATTCCATTTAAAATTTAAACACCTCCTAGCTTCTATGCAACCTGCATAGTAACAAAGAACTGTTGGTTGTCTATGATAAAAGGATATATCGCTTTTTTTGCTGCAAAGTGCCTCCGAAATATCCTAATCCTATGAACTGACGTAAAATAACGGGGTACTTCCGGTTGACGTGGAAGGTTTAAATTTTGGCATGATTGTAGCTTTCCGGGAGTAACTCAAAAGAAAATTGCCAAAAGTGAATATTTTTAATTTTTAGTGGGATCTAAAGGGGATATAAAGAAAACCCTCATATTACTTAAAAGGATCTTTTTGGACCTATAATCCCATATGTTAGGTACTTGGAATTGAAATAGAAACTTTAAATTCGGTATGCTTATACGTTTTCGTTAGTGTTACCTTATTAAATCACCAAATTAAAAATTTCTAATTTTAGAGTGATTTTTATGAGGAACTGAAAAATCTTTCCCATGTTACTTACATGGAACGTCTTCTACACACCAAAATGTTTAGGCACTTCCGGCAGGATTAGAATGATGAAATTTGGCATGATTGTAGCCTTCCGGGTCTAACCCACAGGAAAATAGCCAAAACTGAATATTTTTAGTTTTAAAGGGGTATAAAGTTAAAATGAAAAATTTCCATGTTATTTAAATGGACGTTTTCTTCGGATACAAAATCTTACCTTCTAAATAGCTGAAATAGCAAAATAAACTTGAAATTTGGTAGAATTGTGTGTTTAAGAGGTACGAGGCCGTAGGCCGAGTAAACGTGGGGGTCAGGGAGCGAAGCCCCCAGCTGGGACAAATTCAGGAAATGTTAAGAGCAAATGCATAAAATTCACTCTTGATGCAAAGGCTGATACATAAGGGATGCGAGGTCGTAGTCCGAGCAAAAGCGGGGGGTCTGCGGGCGGTCACATATATAAAATCGTGTAATCCTCTTCATTGTCTTTAGCAGACTTTGTTTTATGTAAGTTTAGCTGGCTGTTTAAATTTATCAGTTTCCAATGAAACTGACGGCAGCCAACATGAACAGGATCCACTATGTGCTAAATATGACCATAGTACTTTTTTTAACTGGTGAAATTGGGCTTTATACCTAGGGTAAATATTAGCCCTTGTGGGATGGTGTGAAATAAAATATGAAGTTGAACATCCCACGGATATTCATTGCAGTCTCCAAAAAAGAAGAAAACAAGTGATTGACGTCAGAGGAATTCAGAGAATGAGAAAGGAGATGAAACGGGAGAACTCAGAGAAAATCTACCACAAACTTATACGGCTTGGGATAAAAACAAGAAACTTTCGTGCCAGAAATGAGTGATCTTCCTAGTAAACCACTACACCACCATAGTATTTATTTATACATCGAATTTTGTGTAATATGTCATTAATGCAAAGAGAAAGTTAAAAGAATAAAGTATACAAAAATTTTATGTCATTGCAAACAGTTTAGTGTCGCATACGAAAACAGAGCTATCGAAAGTAAAGAATACTCGTGACGTTTGATCTATCACATCTAATGGAATTTTTGTTTGAAGGAGCGGATAATAATAATAATAATAATAATAATAATAATAATAATAATAATAATAATAATAATAATAATAATAATAATAATAATAATAATTTATGCATTTTGCTTAGATCCTTGACGGTGATAAAGAATAGGGCATGATTGCTCAATGTAGAGCACTTACGTCTGGTGCTAGGGGTTCCTGTTTCGATCCCAAGCCAATAACATTACGTATGTGGGTTTTTTCGAGGTTCTCTCGTTTCCTTCCTCATTCTCATTCCACCAGTTATTTCAAAACTATTCATTTTCATCAATCATTCGTCTCCTTTAACATAAAGGGCACAAGAGTTGAACGTTAAGTTTAAAACTAGGGATGCGCAAGCGACAAGATTTGAGGCCGTGTGGTCTCGAAAATGTGCTGTGAAAGTGATGTTTTGACTGGAAAATTCTGTCTCGTCTAGTGTTGTAAAATTTCCGAAAATTTTGAACCTGCTGGTAAGAAAACGTTTTTTTTTTCGGAAAAATTTGGAAAATAACAAAAATCTTTGTACTAGGTTAGTTTTACTAGTAACAGAACCGTTTTCTTTTTCGAACGTGCCAAAAATTGAGAAATTTCATTATTGTGAATATTTAAATAAGTTGCGAAATTTCAATATTGCGAATATTAAAAAAAGAAGCATACGAAAATACAACTGTTGTATTTATTCTTTAAAATTAATAGTCTGGACTCATTTCCCTTATGTGCCTTTTAGTCGCTTACTCCTGGTTGTGCATTAATTACAGAACTTTTACAATAGTATATACATCTACCATCATGAAACGTTTCTGTTGTAACAAATGGGGCTCTTGAATGAAACTGAGTTCTTAAACTGCTCTTTAATCTGGAGAAATTTTGTTAATCTTAACCAAATTACTTCTTAAAGGAAAGAGCAGTCGGCAAATTTCACTAATACTCATGCACTAAGACATATAATTACTATTATTTAATATTCAAATACAGACTTTAATATAAACTTTATGTACAAAATTTTGTATGTAAACAAGTACCTATTTTCTAGTGCGACAAATTATATAAAAAGGAAAGTGGCTATGTTTGTAACTTAACAACTCTTGAACCACTAGACTGATATCGATAAAAATTTTGAACATAGATGAGGTTTGAGCCTGGGATAGGTATTACTATCTCACTTTGAAGATGCAACTTGGAGGAAGGTAGTGTCTATATATATTGAAAATGACCAATCTTAGTGTCGAGCCCATAGTTTCGACACCCGATCTTAGTGTCGGGGTTGTTGAGATAAACAGTGACATTTGCGATGATGCTTAAATTCAAATTCAGCACTGCAACTTGAGGGAAGGGGGAAGGGGATATATATATATATATATATATATATATATATGCCTATATGTATGATTGAAAATAGCCGATATCAGTGTCGAATCCATAGTTTTCGGGATCGCTGAGGTGTATAGTGACACTTTCGATGCCGTTTAGATCCAAATTTATTCCCGCAAATTGGAGGAGGGGGAAATATAAAAATGATGCAAAATGATCGATATTAATGTGAATCCATAGTTTTTAGGGCCGCTGAGATGAACAGTGACACTTCTAATGCCGTTTAAATCCAAATTCAGGCCCGCAACTTGGTTAGGAAGAGATATACAGGTCTAAAAATGACTGAAAATGGCCGATATTAGTGTCAAATCCATAGTTTTCGGGGGCGCTGAGATGAGCAGTGACATTTTTCTTGCCGTTAAAATCCAAATTCATCCACCACAACTTGGGAGCGGGAAGGTATGTAAATATGATCGAAAATGACTTATATTAGTGTCGAATCCATGGTTTTTGGGGCCCTGAAATGAACGTTAACACTTT
The DNA here is from genome assembly GCF_964235325.1 of Thermobia domestica. Lineage (NCBI taxonomy): Eukaryota > Metazoa > Arthropoda > Insecta > Zygentoma > Lepismatidae > Thermobia > Thermobia domestica. The sequence goes on along the minus strand of NC_137455.1, from coordinate 164,553,405 downwards.
CGATGCCGTTTAAATCCAAATTCAGCCCGCATTAGTACTAGTGATGAGCAAATGCAAGACCAAGACCAAGACCTGGGTGGTCTTGGTCTTGGTCTTGGTCTTGCACATCCAGTCTTGGTCTTGGTCTTGCACTGGAGCCCTTGGTCTTGGTCTTGGTCTTGGTCTTGCACACCCAGTCTTGGTCTTGGTCTTGGTCTTGGTCTTGCATGCAAGAGTCTTGCAAGTCTTGCATTTAAGAAATCTTATGCTTTTCATACGTAAATTTTACTATGGATATAAGGGATAATAAACTCTACAATGCGCCAATAGTAACGGAAATACAGTGTATATTTCTAAATGTAATATAGTTTAACGTCGTGTAAGTATGATGATAGTGTACAACATAGGTGATGACCTTCATTTTTTTATTGGGTGCCCACGCTTCACTACTTATAAGACATGCCTAAATCACAATCTGTTTATATTTTTAACAGATCTAACACTCCACTGGTTCCCAAACTGGGGAGGCTACCCCTGAGCCGCATGAAAGAAAATCAAGACGGCACAGATTATTGAAATACCATGAATTGCAAAATTATTTTTACACTCTAAAGGCGTCAGTTTTTTTAAACCTTGATTAACTAATATTTGTATTAAACAAACTTCCAATTAAATATTGAAATTTTGTTTTACTAATTACAATATGTACTCTATGGGGCAGAAACATTCACATTACGCAAAATCGATGAAAAAATTGCAGGCTTTCGAAACATGGGCATGGACAAAAGAAGGAGAGAACGGAACGGAAAATGAATGAGAAGGTGTTAGAAATATTAGCAGTAGGGGAAAAAAGAAGAATTTTAGATATTGTTAACAGGAGGAAGAGGAACTGGTTGGGATATTGGCTGAGGAGGAACTGTATTATGAAAGACGTGCTGGAGGATATTGTGCAAGGAAAGAGAGGGAGAGAGCGAAGCAGACTAGTTAAAGGAAGGTATTAAAACAGAAAATTACTACGTCAAGATGAAGAGACTAGCTGAGGACCACCGAACGTCGAACCTTGTAAGTTCCAGCAAGTAACGTGCCAATAATGGCAGAATAGCTATTATGATGATGATGATATGTTTAGCAATATTGACCAAAAGAGAGAGAGAGAGAGAGAGAGAGAGAGAGAGAGAAAATTTAAAAAAAATAATAATTGTTATAATCAAAACTCTTAATATTTTATAATAATTTGAGTTAAAACTGAAAACGATTCAACTGTCTATGTCTTTTGTGTAAGCTCAATTTATATAAATACTGTTGACGTGTATTAGAAATACAAAATAACGACATCAAACATTAAGTTATTTGAAGTCTCGCTTGTGAATATGGATTACTAGCACCAATTACCCACTTCGTTGGGTTAAAAAAAAAAAAACTAATAATATATTTCGTTAGTCAGTCACATTTTTACTATTAGTAAAGCGCTCTCTGATATCGGTTGTTTTCAATTATTTTTATATTTTCTCCCCTCCTTCTCCCCAAGTTGTGGGGCTGAATTTGAATTTAAACCGCATCACAAGTGTCACTGTTCGTCTCAGAGACTCCTAAAACTATGGGTTCGGCACTAATATTTGTCATTTTCAATAAATTTATGTCTCTTCTCCTCTCCCATGTTCCGAGGCATGGCATCGGAAGTGTCATTGTTCATCTCAATGACCTCGAAAACCATGAGTTCGACATTGATAATGGTCATTTTCGATAATTTTTACATATCTCGTTCCTCTCCCAAGTTGCGTGCAGAATTTGCATTTAAACAGGATCGAAAGTATCACTGTTCACCTTAGCGACGCCGGAAACTATGGATTCGATACTAATATTTGGTCATTTTTGATCATTATTATGTATCTACCTCTCCCCCAAGTTACAAGGCTGAATTTGGTCGTAAATGGTTTCGGAAGTGTCAGTATTCAACTCAGCGAACCGAAAAACTATGGATTCGACAATAATATTCGTCATTTTCGATCATTTTTAAATATCTGACCCCTCCCTCTACCCTAAACTGCACCGTCAAAGTGAGAAGACAGGAACCATCTCAGGTCTGATCCTCATCTATGTTGAAAATGAGATCGAGTTCGGTCGGGTGGTTCAATTGCTATTATTTTTAATTATTTTTGTACCTTTTCCATCCCCTCCCCCTCCCCTAAGTTCTACCGTCAAAGTGATTTGATAAAACCACCTCAAGTCCGAACCTCATCTATGTTGAAAATTTGATTGAGATCTATCGGCTGGTTCAAGGGTGATGAAGTCACAAAGACAGTCGCTTATATTTTTATTTTTTTACATATATTTCCCTCCTCCGCCACCCTACATAACATCGTCACAGTAAAATGATAAACATCGCTCCAGGCCTGAACTTCATCTATGCTGAAAATTTGATCAAGATCGGTCAGGTGTTTCAAAAGTTATTAAGTTTTATTTTATATATATACCGGTATCCCCCTCCCCTCCTCCAACCTTAGGTTCTACCATCAAAGTGAAACAAGCTTTTTTTTAAAAAAAAAACTTTCCAGGCTTGAACCTTATCTATGTTAGAAATTTGATCGAGATTGGTCATTTGGTTCCAGAGTTATTAAGTTTTATTTATTATTTTATAACTCCACCTTCTCCCCTCCCCTATGTTTTACCGTTAAAGTGAAATGATGGAAACACTCCCAGGCCCAAACCTCATCTATGTTGAAAATTTGATCGAGATCTGTCGGGTGATTCAAGAGATTAGGAGTCACAAAAATAGTCACTTTCAATTTCATAATATAGACTAGCCTTTGGCCCCCAGACCCCCGAGTTTGCTCGGCCTACGGCATCTATCGCCCTTTACAGCAACAGTAAATTTCGTGAACTTGCTTTTCATATTTCCTGAATCTGTCCATCCGGGGGCTTCGCCCCCACACACTATCCTTGCTCGGCCTATGGCCTCGCACCTCTTGAACCCACAATTCTATTGTACCTTTTAGATAGTTGAAATAGGAAAAGAAAAGATTTTGTTTCCCAAGAAAACGACCATTTAAATAACATGGGAATTTCTTCATCCCCCTTTAGACCCCTAAAAAATTAAAAATATACACTTTTGGCAATTTTCCTGTCGGTTAGTCCTAGGCTACAATCATGCCAAATTTCATAATTCTAATCATGCTTTAAGTGTCTAAACATTTTGGGGTGTAGAAGACATCCCATATAAATAACATGGGATAGATTTTTCAGTTAGCCATAAAACCACTCTACGGTTGGAAATTTTTATTTCTGATGATTCATTTAGATAACGCTAATGAAAACGTACAAGCATACCAAATTTCAAGTTTTTATTCCGATTCTAAGTACCTAAAACATGAGATTATAGATTCAATAAACGACTCATTTAAATAACATGGGGAAATTCTTCCTCCAAACTTTAGACCCCTAAAAATTAAAAATATTCACTTTTGGCAATTTTCCTTTGGGTTTGTCCCGAAAAGAGAACAATTATATCAAATTTAATCATTGTAGCCCTACAGGAAGTGCTCAATAATTTGGGGGTGTAAAAGGTGTCCCATATAAATAACATGGGAAAGATTTTTCAGTTCCCTATAAAACCACTATAAAGTTGGATTTTTTTTTATTTTTACTGATTTACTTAGGTAGTGCTAACGAAAACGTACAACCAAATTGGAAATAAAACACGAGATTATAAGTCCAAAAAGGCCCATTTAAATAACACGGGGAAATTCTTCATCCTCTCTTTAGACTCCCTAAAAATTAAAAATATTCATTTTGGCAATTTTCCTGTCGGTTAGTTCCGGAAAGCTACAATCATGCCAAATTTAATCATTGCAGCCGTACAGGAAGTGTTTAATGATTTATGTCAGCTAATGTAGTTTTATATATAGTTATTATTATATTATATTAAGATTTATTGTTGTAGAATAATGTTATATCGCTCAATCCTTGATGTGCCGTATACCTAAGGAGGCTAAAACTTACATTGATAAACAATTATTCAACGTATAAGCATCCACCCATGAAATCAAACTTGCGGTCACATGCACTAAGTTTTTGTCAATGTCATGAAAATGTTATTTCGAAATTAATTTTATGAGCACAAATTAAAAATTTCCAACAGATGCTTGAGTCTCGGAGCCAAGGCCATACCCATGTAGTCGACACCTATGGTGTACGGTATTACTGATGTTCAATACTACATTTCTCTTTAGTTTTGGAAGAAGAACACCACTAATATGCTTTGAAATGAAATGAAGTATCTAGTTTAACGTCCCACGATTATTCACGAAGGCTAAGGGAGACGGTAATGATGAGAAATGACTGAAATGGTGGAATGAAGAAAGTAGGAGGAAACAGAAAAACACCGAGAAAATCCACGCACACAGTGTTTGTCCACCAAAAAAGCCCACACGGTGCAAGATAATACCTGTGTGGCTTGAAAACGTGAAATATCTACAGAAAACGCGAACAACCAATTCAGAAAATGAGATACTGTAGCTATATGCTACAGGGGAAGATCGACTCACACGGATTGCATAAACTATTGGGTACACATTCACTCCAGCAGCATTTTTACTGAAGCCAAGAAATATATCTCTTTTTTTTTTCATTCTATAAAAAAATTCTAGTGATGCCGGTACTTGTGCAAGACTCTTGCGCAAGTCTTGGTCTTGGTCTTGGTCTTGCAGGTATGGTCTTGGTCTTGGTCTTGGTCTTGCACCCCTTGATCTTGGTCTTGGTCTTGCATCGGGATTCCTGGTCTTGGTCTTGGTCTTGGTCTTGGTCTTGCATGCAAGACTCTTGCAAAAACTGCAAGACCAAGACTCTTGCGCTCATCACTAATTAGTACTTCCAAAGGGGAAGGGTAATATGCAAAAGTGATTGAAAATGACTGATACTAGTATCGAATTCATAGTTTTGGGGTCACTAAGTCCATTGGTGACAGCTTTGGTGCCCTTTATACCCAAAATGAAACGTATTCTCCCCGTGCGAAGAACGGGTATTCTACTAGTCTTTAATAATAACGAACGGAAGTTTCACATGTTAAATTTAATATATTTCTCGCTGCCCAAATTTACGCACTTGTGCGGTGTATGTGTGTATTTGTAAATAAGATCTCTCTTTTTAAGTTGTTCGAAAAATATACAAACAATAAGAGGACTTTTATCAGAAATCAGAAAAATAAAAAGTAAAGTTAAAAGCTGTTGCTTTAAGTATTTTTCCTGCTAATGAAATACGTTGTATATATGCTGCAGACACGTTACAGCAAATAAGATTAGCATAAGGCGAAGAAATAGTTTTTAAATTGTATTTTCCGGGTTTTGTCAATATTCCAGAACAAAAGATTTTTTTAATGGGCTCAAAATTTCCGGAAATTTTACACAGCACAAGGAAGATACGTAACTCCATAAAATATATATTTAATTTTAACATACTGGTATTAACCAAAATGATTCTGGCCGTGTTATTTTAACATTTCCCTGCCATAAAACGATAACTTTATAAGATTACTTAAGATAATTTAAATGCATCTTTATTAATTAATCTAACTAGGATTATATTTTAGTTTCTTTTGTAGCCATTCTATCATGGTGCTAACTTTAAAGGAGTGGTGCGAATATAATTGTTGCCACAAATTTTCCCTATTCTAATACAAGAAACATAACTACTCAATGATCTCGACTGTAAACCAGTAAATATAAGATAGTTTTCATTTTAAAAGCATAATGTAGTAAAATATTCGAAAATTTCAATTTTTTTCCAATTTTCCGTTTTTTCCAAGCTCGGGAAAAAACGGTAAAAAACTATTTATTTACTCAAAATTTCCGTTTCTTTTCAGGCCTTTCCAACACCAGTCTCGTCCCTTGCGCATCCCTATTTAAAACTTTCATTTTTCATTTTCAAACTAGAATAAGAACTAAAGAGTTTTATTTTCACTCGAGAACTTGGAAAAATGATTCAAAACGTTTAAATGTTAGGAAAAATACTTTACAATAATTATTCAATTGTTTTAACTGTTTTACTGATGATTCGAAACGTTTGTACGAATGTGTTTAATCAAAAGTTTGAATGAAATGAATACATTGTTTCTATTGTGAAATTTAATTACTCTTTAAATCTGGCATTTGAATAATTTTCATTTTTGAAAATAATTAATGTTTTATTCTATTCCAGCATCATAAGATTAAAATGTAAGCGTAATACACTGCTTCCAGCTTCAGAAGTGTTTTGTATGATTTATATTTTTCTATAATGTCACATTATATATAAAGTTTGATTTTCAAATTTATTTTTGAAACACTTGTTCACGCGTAAACATATATATTCGCAGATTAAAATAATAAAAAAGTAATTATTCTTTTTCAATATTGTCAAAATCTTCGAAGTTTGTTCGGAAAACGACAAGTTATTATTCAATAGATAACCACTCTTGCTAGAATATGAATACCGGTAATGCTTTACGTACAGTGCTCACATATAACAGAATTGATTATTCTCATATTGTCTTCATGGACAGAAGTGCAAATAAGGATTTAAAAACTTTTTCTTTGAGGGAACAAATATACGACGGAATTACCCATTTCAAAGATACAACGGATATTAAAACTCGAGATCCCGGAAATATAAGGTGAATATTAATAATTAAGCGTATTCCGCTTAGTAAGTTTATTCACAATTCTCCGCTTCCCCACTCCTTCAACATTTCCTTAAAAATTTCCCTTTAGAATTTTTTCTTTGACGCCAAAACTCAAAATAAATTTGCGATATCTTTTAGACCTACAGGAAACCCGAGACATTGATCGGGGATCCGAATATAACTGAATATGGGAAGTATAAATGCTATTGTTAATTCTGTAAGTTGTCCTTGGACGGAAAAGACAGTAATCAAATGGATAGTTTTTGCTATATCAGTCGATCAAACTCTTATCATCTGGTGGCAATTTTACAGGAATTCACTTCAGATAAGTTACATGTAGTGAGTGCTTCCTTCCGTTTTTTAATTCCCTTCCATTTTAAGTCCAAAATGCGAAATTTATGTTTTTGGCGGGAAGGTTGGTTAGTCAGTCGCATCGTCTGCTAAAAACAAAAACAAATGACAGCTTAATTGTCGCAAGTAGAAGTTAAGAAAAAAAGAGTTAAAAGCAGATTTTCAATTACAAAGTGTAAGACTGAGCGAGAGACATTAGTTCAAGAAAAGCTCGAGAGATGGCACCCTAAGCGCCGCCTTCCGAGTTGTTCGGCAAAAAGAACGCAAGCAGACGAAAACTTTAGAAGCAAAGCGAAAGATTGGCGGCGTTCAGTTTAACATTGGATTACCAGTGTAGTGCGTCAAAAGTTCTCGTGACAGCGCGTGATCCGTTAGTACGATGGTGTTATTGGTTCCGGTAATGAAACGTGAGGACATCTTCCCCGAAACAAAGTGATTTGTTTCTTTTTTTTTTTTTAATTAACATCAAGGAGGGGGAAACGGGCCATTAGAATTTTTTTTTGACATCGTGGAAAAAGAGCGCAAAAATATGAATTTTGGTGTAATGAGATTAAAATGAGTGTTTGTTTAGTGAATAGCACTATTCGTAAAAAAACAAATAACATTTACTTGAGCGCCACCATGGGTAGGTTTTACTCTTGTATGTCAGTGTCAACAAACAGACTGACAATGTTGAATGCCCATGTTTCGGGTGACCTTCTGTAACACTCCTCTGCCTTTTTATATTTTCACTAATTTTTTAAAAAGAATTTTGCGAACTTTTAACGAAGTTTATTTGTCACTGTTCTTGAAGTTAAAAGAAGACAAGACCCAAAATAAAATATTGGAAGGCTGTGGTAACAAAAGACTGTATTTATTAAAACTTTTTTTTTTAAAAAAAGTGCCAAACGATTTTTATTTTGAATCTATAAAAAAAGTCATTTTACGATTATTTTTTAATCTAAAAATATTACTAATAACGACACCGTTATCGTTAAATAACTAGTCTAAATATAGTATATAAAGTATTTACTACTTTTCTTTCGAGTCATCGAATCGTAAGTATATTATTGTAAATGTGACAATTGACACCTGTTTCTTTCTATCAGTGTGTGAACTCTAAAGCTATGAAAAATAGGATTTATGATTGTAGCAAATAACTAAGTACTATCTTCATTTCTCGTGTAAGGAAAAAAAGATCTATGTATGGTCTAGTTTTTCATGCTAGTTTACAAGTTACTACTGGAGCCGTGAGGTGACAATTACAGTGAGGAAGATAATACCGGTGTATAAAATTATTGTGTGTGTGTGTGTGTGCCATGCGTAACAAATATTAAACAAGCTTCTGTTGTAATTGGCCAAAAAACAAAAATGGTGACCGATCTAAACATGCGCAAACTTCGATACATGTTCAAGAAGAAACAGCGGAAAATTTCCGGGAACTGAATAATTAATTCTGCCAAAGGAAGAAGCCGTCTGAATGCTAATTCATTCATTGTGAACGGAAATAAAAACGTTCAAGCGGGTGTGTACTGTGTTCTTTTTCGTGTGTGTTTGTGTGCCTGTGTGTTGTTCGAAGAAAAAAAAATTGTAAAGTGACATTCTGTCGCGGTATTCTTTGCGAAAACGGAAAATGGAAATTTCTTGGGGAACCTGCGCGCTAAGGTAAGTCTGTTTAATAATTTGTTTTAGTTTATTTATACGTAGTAGCGTATAAGTTCGTAAGTTATGTTACATAGTCACACGTTTTCCAGTAACAGTGTCTGAGATAATTTGTGTTAACATCTTCTGTTAATTTAGCACAGCTGTGGAAATTGATCGATTAATTACGACGTGATTAAATATGTAGGAACAGCCACAGATAAACTTGCACTGTGTATTGTGTGTGACTACACTTCGCGTTAGTTTCCAGAAGAAACGAGCGTATTGCAGTGGAAGTAGCGTGTGTTTATCTCGTAATCATAAGATACAAGTTCACATGCTCGAAGCTAGGTCATTACTTTGACTTCCTTTTCTTAATTCTTTATTTGTTTTTCTACTGAGTGCGTAAAATACTGAGTACGTAAAAGAACGTGCTTTAATCAGCGACTTTAGCCGGGTCAGCTCACACAGAAAAAAAAAAAAAAATAGAAAGAGCCGTTCTTGAGATTTTCCTCATATATTGAAAATACTAAGACGATAACATTGTATTTGAATACTAGAACTTCCACATCCTTTCACTCAATTGAGAAAAATGGTGTTAATGAATTAATGCCGCTCGTCATACAAGAAAGGAAGAGAATTATTGAGGTAGTCCTTGTAACATTGCCTTCTATTTTCAGAATTTCTCACCTCGGTCTGGTTCTATAGGCAGGGCGAGCAGTAATGCTACATTATCATAAACAACAATATTCATAGTGGATTTTGAAACAGGAGGACAAAGTTCTTTCCTTGATTTGACACAAATGTTAATTTATTTATACTCCTACGCCTTTCCGATCTAAGTGGTTTGTCTGTTTCAGCTGTAACGAATACTGTATCTTCGGTAATCACACAATCTTGGAGAAAGCAATTCTGCTGTGTCTATCGGTCGTAGGTCTAAGAGTCCCTTAAAAGCCAACTGCATTTGGTTATTCGTCTCATATCCATCTCACTGGTATATACCAATATATCACCCTCCTTTACATTAATCACATGTGAGTGAAAAACGTGTTGAATGGAAAGCACGCTTCTCCTTCGTACGCGTAGCCCCGGGTTGGTTTCTGTGTTAACTCAGGATACATAGTAAAGCAATTACGAGGCTACTTGAATTTAGAATTCCTGTTTAGAAGGTGAGAAGTAATGATGATGAGGGGCAACATACTGGCAACATACCACTTAGAAAGCTATCTGATTTTCAAAGGACCCACACAAGCTATAGTTAAATGACAATTTGTTTAGTGTCAAATTATATTTCTAAAATGGAATTATTAATTGCAATAGCACCAGATTTCAATCAAAATATTCTTATCATCGAACCTATTGGATTCAGCGTTATACAAATTACTACCAGGAGGATAACTAAGGAATACTGTAATTCTTGCGATTTTTGCAAACTTTTACGATAAATCAGTGATGGAGCGTACACATTTTGAATCAAGTTTGCATATTTAAACCCTGATTGCACCATATTTCAGCTTTAGTGGACGAATCAATGCACTAATTATTATTTCATCATTATTATCTCCTATAGTCTAAAGGTGTTAAATTTTAGTTTTATACACTTATATTAAACAATCTGATTATTGTGAGTATGATTTGCAATCTTCATAGGTAAAAAGTTTGTTACCTCTGAAAGCGAAATGATGCACTACCAAGGTCAAGATAAATCTTCGACTTTCTCGATATTAGTTTCTCTTTTGATTGCATCCAGTCAGAAACACCGCATGTAGCGAGCAGATTTCGTGACTTTTTTTTTCCTCCTGGACGTTTCACCGTACTTTGATAGGAAATTAAATTTTTTAAAAAAATCTGAGTCTATCAAGTCATGCTGCATTTATCTTTGAGCCCTCAGTTATCAATTCAATGCAAGGGTAATAGGGTGCTGTGATCTTGATAAAATTAGTAAACCCAATTGTTCCCTATTGCACGTTATTGAAAGATTTAGCCAGCTTGATTTCGTAAATTAAGCTTTCAAATCGTAATTTAAATATAAAAATATTTCATACTTTTGTTCATTACTTTAAAGTAAATTTAGATGTATTCTTGATAAGTAGTACTGGGAAATAATATATCCATGTCTTTTCAGAGAAAGTTCTTGAAATTCTGGCAGTGCGTTATATTCAAGCAGGGTTATCTATGAGACAGAAAGTTTATGCTATCTCGTCGTGAAAAGGATGCCTCGTCTCAAAAAGTGTGTCTGTTTCTATTGAAATAACTGGTTCGTATCTCGTCTAAAAAAAAAAAAAAAAAAAAAAAATGGCTCATCTCACATAGGCAATCATATATCCAAGCATGTTACACATAAAAGAAAAAAAATAATATCTAGGATCTACCAAATATTAAGCTAGCACCCAATACTGATATTACTGGAATATCTTAGCAAGAGAAATAAAATTCACAGCTAACCAACAACAGAAAAATTGTTGCTTGTTATGGAATTAGTTGGTTAAAATAGAGCTTAGCGTCACTTTCTGCAGCAATGCTATATGAGACTTGGGCCTACAGCTTGATGTGGGATCCCAACCACATAAGGGAGTCGCGGTGGCTCAGTGGGTAGAGCGTTCACTTCCGATGCACGGGATCCTTGGTTCGATTCCAGCTCACGCCAAGTCAGCTTTAGTGGACAAACACCGTGTGCGTGGGTTTCCCCGGGGTTCTTCCGTTTCTTCCCACTTTCTTCATTCCACCATTTCATTCATTTCTCATCATCATCGTCTCGTTTAGCCTAGCCGACATAAGAATGGGACGTAAAACTTAAAGATTTCATTTTCATTTTCCCAACTACATAAGATCCCACCAGGAACCGAACCCAGGTCTACTGCACAAAAGAAGCATACGCTAACCACGAAGGAGCTTCATAGTTATGGAATTGTTACGAGCATAGTTTAATCTTAGGGATGATTTGTAATTATCAGGAAGTGCATATACAGATGCATTCCAGACGGAATGTAATTACAGATTAACATTCATGCCTTATCATTGAGAGTTCCTAAGGTTTAGGTTTTCTGCACTGGTCATATTGTCTAAGAGACTGTCCTAGATTCTTTGCGTTTGATCAGGTTAATGCTGAAGTAGCATCTTCAATGTGTGTTTAAAATTTAATACTTTCTCAAGATGGTATGTGGTCAGTGACACAAGTTTTACTCTTAAACATTAGACTAGACTTTCCGAGAAGTTAACGTAAGGAATATAGTTTAAATATAATAACAGTATTCTTTTTTTTTTTTTTTTTTAAGTGTTTTGCTTCTTTCCATATCTACATTTACATTGATTGGGTGCTTATAATTAAATCGAGATAGTTATGTTGGATACTTCACTCGAACGAGCGAAAAAAATGCACAAGGTTTAGACCTATAGATTTCTATTTAAATAGTTAGGAGAGAGATGAGGGAGAGACCTTAGGTAGGTCAAGGTTATGAGAGGATATTTTAAAACGTGATGAGCTCCTTCTTGGCTAAGCAGTTAGCGTACGCGCCTTTGGCGTGGGAGACCTGGGTTCAATTCCCGGCGAGAGCTAATGTAATTCGGATTCCACGTTAATAAGTAGGTCCCGTCTCATATAGCCTCGCTGCTGAAAGGGACGTTAAACTCAAAATCAACTCAACTTTAAAACGTGATATTTGAATTAGTTTATAACAATTCCAAATAAGCTATATATTGCTAAAGTTATTTTCCTTTTCTTTTCTTCTTCATTTGTGGCTGGGCCGCGATGATTCAGTGGTACAGCATCACTTCTTGTGCATGGGGTCCTTCGTTGATCCCAGTCCGCGCCAAATGAGCTTTGTGGGGAACAAACGCCGTGTGCGTGGGTTTTCTAGGGGTTCTCCCGTTTCCTTCCACTTTCTTCATTCTATCATTTCTCATCATCACCGTCTCCTTAAGCCTAGCCGGTGCTGTTTATTTTAGGAGCAAACATAGACCTTCCTCTAGATCTCTGTTCCTTAGAAGACTGTAATATTAATACAGTATTATCTCAACAAGGAGTTTGGTTTACCAAAACTCCTTTATATATTTAGTCTGTCCGTCTGTCCGGGAGACAAAAAAGTCTCAACGGCTACTTGATGAATCACCAATTTTGATCTGGGTGTAGAGAAACAAAAGTGAAGTATTGAATTCACTGATGGAGATGATCCATTCACTTGATCCCAGAATATGGACAATAAAAAAGATTCCCCATTGTATTATTACCCCTTGAAAATATGCAGCTCAACCATACCGAAGTGTCATGTTGGTTGCATATTATTATCTTACTTTCAATATAGCCAAACTCCTTCACGTGGTGTACGTGACGCTGCTACTTGTTTTTGAAAGAATATTGTTTCAAACATTTCACAACGCCTAGATACTAAGATAAGCTCAAAATGGAAGGAAATTAGAGGAATTTTGGATCTTTTCTGTTCGATTTACCTTTGTTACTCATAATCACAAACGTCAAGTATACCATATAGTCCTATTATATAAAGGTGGACGCATATTTTATATCTTTCTTTTTTCTTTCTTTTAATGTAAAAAAATAGCTACAATCTCAACATTCTTTGAGTATAAATTGTGATGGATTGAATCATACGTTTCATTTCCTGTTCATAAAATGTGACCTTGAAAAGAGTACTGAAATGTCTCTTATGAGCTGCTACGTTGTGTTTCAACTTTGTTAGGTTTTCTGCAAACTTCCTGGTGCTATAGACCACGAGGAGTTGGTTTTGCTCTCATCCAGCGAATGGTAGGTGATTAAGGAATTGACTCGTTATACTAATATTTTTGACTCTCCAGATTAACTTTCGCCACCTGTTAATTCAAATAATACCTCAATGGCTTCACGAAGCTAGGTCAGCACTGCCCCTCCAAAAATCAAACCCGGGACCTTGAACACCAAAGGGATACGTAAATAGTAGTTAAACACAAGTAGTAAATAGTAGTTAAACACAAGTAGTAAATAGTAGAACACAAATCGTGCAGCGTTTCGAATTTGATACAAGAGGAAAAATGACAATTCCCAAGACGATACGAAAAATTTCTCCTGTCTTGTGGGCAATACTAGTTACCCAAATCTTAGACCTGAAACACTGTTTTAGTTTTACCCGATTTATGGTATAAAAACTATAAATTAATAATGTGATTGTACGAACAGAATGAAGAGTAGTTATCAACGTTTAAAGATACAAAAATCATCACATCTAATAACAATAATAAATCATTACACATTACAATAATAAATATAGTTTAAATGTTCATATATCACACCCTTCGTTTACCCGTCGTGTCGCGGAAGGATTCTGAACATTTCTAAGATGAAATTAACAAAAAAATCAGGGCATACGTTTTGTACATAAATTTACGAAACGCAACGAAAAGCTTTCAGAGAATCGAGATAAGCCAAGAGTTCTTTTTAGAAAAATTACGAGACGAGACAATCTTGTTTTTCGTCTCGTCTCGTGTCCTGGGCAACTCCTACAACTATTCAGTATTGTTTCGCTGGCTGGTTATTGAAATTTAACGACCCTTTCTGAGCATCGACCCTGTATGAGATATGGACGTACAGTTTAAGGCAGAGTCCGAACCACACAGTAATGTGTTCAAATTTGAGAACACCGGGAATCCAGCTCAGGTTCTCGAGGACTAAAGTCGAAAGCGTTGCCACTAAACTAGTTGGGAGGACTTAAATATTCATATTACAGCGAAGATTCGAATACAAGTTCTATACGCCATGTGAGTGAAGTTTAGGCACAATGGATGATCTCGAAATATGAACGTAATTTTAGGTTTCTTAGCTAGACATCGGATAGAATAAAAAGTAATACTAATTGCAAACAATATTGACAAAAAAATAACAATATTTATTGTACCTATAGAAAACATGGGAATCTATGATCATTAATATGCATGCCTACTGTAATTACACATAAATTAACTATAGTTTTATCAGTTGTTTGCATTTGATCAGAAGCCTTTGAATCTCAAGGACGTGTGAATACACTAGTAATTCAATTTTTATCTTCTAAATGGATTATATTGTAACTAAATAGAAGCATATTGAGGATATATGATGAATTATTAGGATTATGAAAAAGAAAACATGACCTTATTGAGTCACTGTTAATTATGATAAGATTGGTCGGCACTGTATCTTTGACCTATCAATGGGCATGGCGAAGGTTCAAGAATGCGGCGTGTTTCAATACTAGATTCAACTGTTTTCTCTTTCTTTCTCTTCCTAACTTCGAATTGTACTGACGTAATATGAAAATAATTCAACACTAGAATATTTGGAAAATGAAAAAGGAAATCTTTCAGTTTTACGTCCCACGATTTTGCCGGCTAGGCTAGAGACGGTGATGATGAGAAATAAATACAATGGTGGAATGAGTAAAGTTTAAGGAAACGAGAGAACACCGAGGAAACCCATGCACACGGTATTTGTCCACCACAAAGTCCACTTGGTGCGAGCTGGGATCGAACAGGGATCCCACGCACCAGAGGTAAACGCTCCGCCACTGAGTTACCGCAGCCCCTAGAATATTTGGATAAAAATAACAAAAGAATATCTTATGTAGTTTAAAAATCACAGAAGAGTAACTGAGGCAGACTGTTGCAGATAAAAATCACCATCTGCAGTTTTCTAAACTGAGCTTATAGGTCCATGCTATTCTTACACGTTATAATCTGAAAGAAATTATTGATTGCAAATGCAAATTGATGATTCTATCCTTGATGTTCAACTTGTGGATACTCGTCAACCTGCAAAATAAAGGGAAAAAATGTTTGGGATTGTCAAACTATCACATTCCATTTAGATATTTGAATTTTAGTTGTTATTATTTGCATTGTTTATTATTACTGTATTTATTTTTGAAATCATGTACATTAAAACTTCAAATTTTAAATTTAACTACATTTTACTTTAGAGTTTGAAATTTTACAGTCAACACAACTGTTTAATTTATTTTGTCTACAAAGTCCTTTTTATGGATTCAATGCGATATTTGCTGGTATTTATTTAGCAAAATCGTGTCGACTCGTTCAACCAATGTTGAAACTGCACAACGTAGAGCATCATGAATCTGCAGTAGGTTCTTCTATTTTGTCTTAATTGTGCAGATAGTAAAGAATGATATTTAATATAAAAACATAGTCAAAATAGTCACAAATAAGTTCAAAGCTTTTCTGTTCAGATCGGAATATTCTTCACTCACAAATAAATAAACGAAACTAATTTAGGGATTCGTTTTTGAATCTGGAGTTGTTACATCAGAAGACTTTTTTTAAAAAAAGTTATATGATTATGCTCTGTGGTTAAGGGAGATGATGAGATGGGTGATAAGGTGGAATGACGAAAGCGGGGGAACCTTGAGAAAATCCACGCACACGGTGTTTGTCCATCACAAAGTCCACTTGATGAGAACTGGGGTTGAATCAGGGACCCCACGCACAAGAGAGAAGACGATTTTGTGGGAATACTGAATGAATACAAACGGTCGACAAATATTACATAGGTAATTTGAGCATGCAGAGCATCAAAATAATGGCGCGCGAACGTAGTTGTGAGTTTACTCGAGGTTATATGTGTCCATATGTCATTGGGTATAGGGATTGGGGCAGAAATCAGTACATTCTTAATGCTAGGAAATACATTGATGTGACGCAGGCTAACTTACGGCTACCATATGTCAGCATTTATGCGGACTTGTCCGCGTTTTAAGAATAAAAATTTCCTCCGCATACATTTTGTAAAACTCTTTGTTTATCCGTATTTTCCAAGCATACGTACATAGTCAATTCAATTTAAGATATTTCTTATATAAAGAAAGGTTTGCTATATTTGTATACAAAGAAAGAATTTTCGAACAAGACTATACTTATTAAAAAATTTGAAAACAGAAAGTCAACATTATGTTATGTAAGTTCTCTTTTTTAATTATTTTTCATACTTTTCAACACATTATATTTTTGATAATGTTTTCAATGCTAACTTGGAAGTAAAAGATGCATTTATCAATTTTGTATCGAAAATTAGGCTAATGTTGATATAACAAGTCAGGCAGAGGAAGTCTATTTATATTTTGGCGTAATATGGTAACCTTAGGCTAACTGTCGTTGGACGCCGCTCCATTCATGAATGACGGGGCACCGTGTTACAAGGATAAGCTAAGCCGCCACTGTGAGAGCCAAGATAGGGTGGGTTCAAACTCCGTCAGTCCCCAGATATAAATCCTTAGAAAATGTTTGACATCTCCTGCAAATAAAATTTCACAACTCCCCCCCCCTCAAATACATACATGAAAATAAGCAATGCTCACTTGATGTATTGTGTGACGAAAGATACCACCTGGCACTACATGATCTCAATTAGTGATGTGAGGTGGAAAATTTTCCATTTCGGAAAATTTTTCGGAAAATTTTCCACTATATTTTTCCGGAAAATTTTCCGTTCTAAAAAAAGATATCAGTAATCAAGTAACAATTCCTCAGCAATCATAAAATTGGTTGAATTCATGTACAGAAATGTTAAAAAGTGAAAGATCGTTTAAAGAATCTGAAAATTTTCATGGGTCAGACAATTTTCAGTAGTATGTAGGAACATGTTAAACAATTTTTCATGAATCGAAATATTTTCTGTCTTATATGGAAAAATTGAAGAACTTTTTATGAGTCGGAAAATTTTCATCATTTTGAAGCAAATAAAACAACTTTTTGTGAATCGGAAAGTTTTATTGCTCTGTAGAAACAAGTGAAAGGAATTTTCATAGATCGGAAAATTTTCATCACGATGTAGAAACAAGTGGAGAAAACTTTTCATAAGCCGGACAATTTTGGATATTATGTATAGGGATGTTAAGTGGAAAATTTTTCACTATATTTAACTGCACATTCAGCTACAAAATTGAATTTCTGTAGCGGAAAGTTAGTCAGCAACAAATTATAATTTTCCAATTAGCTTTCGGGAACCGGAAAATTTTCTAATATTTCAAGTTGGGAAGTAAATTTTTACACAGTGTTTCTCTCTCTCTCTTCATCTGCGAACTCCTTCGTACGCGCCTTTGGCATGGAAGACCTGGCTTTGATTCCCAGCGGGAGCTCATGTAGTTCAGATTTCACGTTAATCAGTTGGTTCCGTCTTATATAGTCTTGCTGCTGAAAGGGACGTTAAACTCAAAATCAACTCAATTCAACTCCTCTCTCTCTCTCTCTCTTTTTCTCTATCTGTGTGTGTGTATGCAAAGTTCGTAGAGTACAAATACACCGAGTTCGTAGAGTACAAATATCCTATTCTGTTATTTAAAATTTCAATTTATTAAAAGTCATGAATGTTTTCCGATTCATAAAATATACTCCACTTATTCCTACATCGTTGTTTAGCCGTAGAATTTATTGGTAATATATATTGTCTTAAAAAGTTCCATGAAGTAAAAATCTAACGATTCTTCATTTCAAGAATGTTTCAAAAACTTCAATGCGTTCTTCCCTCAGAATCCACCTTTGATCTTACAATATTAGATTTCGTCAGTTTAATACGCATAACACGGTTTTCTCATAGCTTTACTACTTTTATAGATTTACATTCTACAACACTTATAAATAAGTAGATATAATAGAGAGAGAGAGAGAGAAACACTGTGTAAATTTTTACTTCCCAACTTTGAAATATTAGAAAATTTTCTGGTTCCCAAAATCTAATTGCAAAATTATAATTTGTTGCTGTCTAATTTTCCTCTACAGTAATTGTATATCTCAATGTGCAGTTAAATATAGTGGAAAATTTTTCACCTAACATCACTATACATAATATCCAAAACTGTCCAGATTATGAAAAGTGTTTTCACTTGTTTCTACATCGTAATGAAAATTTTCCGATTCATGAAAATTCCTTAAATTTGTTTCTACAGAGCAATAATACTTTCCGATTCACAAAAAGTTGTTTTACTTTCTGCTTCAAAATGATGAAAGTTTTCCGACTCATAAAAGTTCAATTTTTCCATACAAGACACAAAATAGAATATATTTCGATTTATGAAACATTGTTTCACTTGTTCCTACATAGTACTGAAAATTGTCTGGCCATAAAAATTTTTAGATTTTTTAAACGATCTTTCACATTTAACATTTTTATACATGATTTCAATCAATTTTATGAATATTGAGGAACTGTAACTTGATCACTGATATTTGTTAAAAACGGAAAATTTTCCGGAAAAATATAGAAGAAAACTTTTCACCTCACATCACGGCTAAACAACGATATAGGAATACGTAGAGTATGTTTTTATGAATCGGAAAATTTTCCGTTTCAAAATTTTCCGGAAAATTTTCATCGCTATACAGAACAGACAATTCTTCGATTCATGAAAAACTGATTCATTTGTTCCTATATAGTACTGAAAATTGTCTGAGCCATGAAAATTTTCAGATTCTTTAAACGATCTTTCACTTTTTAACATTTCTATACATAAATTCAATCAATTTTGTGAATACTGTGGAATTGTTACTTGATCACTGATATTTGTTAAGAACGGAAAAATTTCCGAAAAAATATAGAAGAAAATTTCCCCTCTCACATCTCGGCTAAACAACGATGTAGGAATAAGTGGAGTATGTTTTAATGAATCGGAAAATTTTAATTACTGTACAGGACAGACAGTACAGTAATTTCTTGAAAATTTTCATCACTGATCTCAATATCTTACAGGATAGCATGCCAATAGTGTTGGAGCTTTACGTAATGCCAAACGAGACTCCACCAAACATCAGAAAAGGTTCCTACCCCGCTATTGCACGTAGCAGTGACCACAGTCTCTATAAGATTTGTAAAGTTGGACCGGTAAAACAATTTCACAGATCGGCGATTCGGCAAAACTGCAGTATATAACTGATAGAGGACAGGTGTATATATACCCTAAAAGAATCCTGTGACCTTGAAAGTCATTTGTGGTTCCCCAATCAGTTAATTCCTGCGTTCGATTATATTCTAATTGTACGTGCGAGACTGATGAAAAATAGTCTAAAATGGGTACCATAAAGGTTTAGACTTGTAACGTAGTGGGAGCAAGTGGCCTTGCTGCTGAGTTCAATCAATGAGTCAAACAATCTACAATTCTCTTACAGTAAGGATTTTTTTTTTTTTTGTTATCATCTCTTACAAACAATATCAGTAATTAACTGTTCTTTTGGCAAACTAGAAAATAAACTGTTCTGCAAAAATTGTTAATACACTCCATGTAATAAACAAGAAGACTAATAGATTGTTTGAAATTTAACGCTCCTTTCCATCATCAAAGTTATACGGGACGGGGTCTACTATTTTAAAAAAGGAGTTCAAACAACTACTCGGGTTTCTATCCTATACAAGTACTCCTACTGAGAATCGAACCAAGGAACACGTGCTTTAGCTGTCTGATCATGATGGATTACTAATAAAAAGTTGTAGGCTTTTAGTGCTGCGCAATACCTCTCTTATTGAAGTTTACTTTTGGACGTTCTTTTTAAAGGTTCTTTGTGCTTAAAGTTGATTTTTCTGTTTATCAGAAAAGTGGTACGATAATAGTTTTCAGTAAATTTACAACGGATAACTGACAAATATATTGTCATAATACAGTAATTAAGGTACAACAGCATTTCTAGTAAAACAATAAAAGATAATCGTTATTTTGACCTCAGTCATCCATATATTTTAAAGTTAGCGTGTTAATTGATATTAAATAAAGATTTCTCAACTCGGTAATCTGTATTTATTGTAAAATTGCATGTTGCATAAGTTCTGTGCATTTTCCTCAAAGTTTTGTTTCCGAACACCCTCAACTTTATAAATTATATTAGCAAACAACTTCCACATCCGTACAATATAAGACAAGGTCAGAAAATATAGTTTAATAGATATTTTATTTGCTTTTTTCAGAATATGGTGCTAATATAATTTGTTAATTGAGCAATAATAATAATAATAATAATAATGATTCCAGTGAAGTGTGCCAGAAAAGGATTCTTGAGAAAAATCAAATAGAATACTCATACTTTTTAGATATCATAAATTGAATCATATGTCAATTTTTATACATAGGTAGTTTATCATTAAAATCATTTGAAAAGAATTGTTAGGTATAAAAGCTAACTAACACTTACATATTTGTTTCTCTTTACATACCAAATCTCCCGAACGTACGCGTGTGCGTGTGTGTAATCAGCCGGCATGTGGTAAACAGTGATGTCCTTCAATGTTGGCACAAAGCACATGGAGTCCATTAGGCCTAATTCTGACGCGAGTAGCAGCTTCTTTTTGCGCTGAAACAAGCCTCTGTGTATTTTAGACGGTATGTTCAGTTTAGTGGGCATATACTATATGTACTTGCTAATAAGAGACAACAAGCGGTCTGGTCTCTTGAACAACTATAGATGTTTTATTTGTGTATGTTTAGTTAAAGTTCCTTTGAATGTATGGTGATATTGTGCTTTTGTAATCTTCAGTTCTTTCTTTTTCCGTTGGGCAAAGTAATGTGTTGTATTATGTGCTAAAAGTTTTTTTTTTGTTTTCTACGGTATTACATGTTTAACCTGCGGAGATATGCAGTACATATGTGACTGTAGAAAGAACAGAGGTGCTTTTCTCTGTCTCTTAACTTTTTTCTTTCTTTTTCGGGTAAAAAAACGCATGAGTTTTGCAACGTATTTCAACGAAGTTTCCTTCGTCTGGCTCACGCCGAAGAAGCTGCGGGACCTTGTCAAGTCGAGAAGGTTCAGTGGCCGCCTTTACTTTAATTGACAAGAGCGCTTTCACTTTTCGTCTGGCCTGTAGCGGCGACTTCTCATGCTTGATGCACTCACGTGTTAGGTTGGTTCATAAATAAGTGTTATTACTACATGCGTTCATCTCACTGCTCAGATTATATAGTATTGAAAATAAAAACAAAATACTCTTTGCCGTCTCTCGGGTATGCCCTTTTGGACAAATAAAAAATTATAAAAGCAACTGATTAACCCTACAAAACAAGGTAAAATGTTTATTTTGACATCTACTGGATATGCTTTAAAGTAGATAATACAATTCATTAATCTTATTAAGTAAAATATTTACTTTAACGGCCTTTAAGAACATATATCGGATATGGCCTTTAAGATAAAGATAAACGATAAATTCAACTGATTATCCCTATAAATGAAGATAATGTTTACTTTAAGGTCTCTCGGATAAACTTCTAGAGTAGGTCTCTTATGCTTTTAGGATAAATAAGATAAATGATAAATACAACTGTTTATCTCTATAAAGCAAGATAAATTGCTTTGAAGTATCTTGGTTATGCCTTTAGTGTAAAGAAGATAACTGTAACTCATTAACCCCATAAAACAAGATAAGATATTTATTTTAACGTCTGTCAGATATGCTTTTTCAGATAATGAAGATAAATGATAAATATTATTGATTAACTCTGAAACACAATAAAATGTTATTTTTTCGTCTATTTGGTATGCTCTTTAGGATAAGGAAGATAAATATAACTGATTAACACTGTAAAACAATGTTTACTTTAACGTCTTTCTGATATGTCCTTAAGGGTACGAAGATAAATGATGAACTGGTTAACTCTATAAAAGAAGATAAAGTATTTACTTTAACGTCTTCTGTATATGTCATTTTGGGTAAAGAAGATATTGTAACTGATTACCTCTCTAAAACAAGATATGATGTTTACTTTAACATCATTCGAATATACCTTTTAGGATAAAGAAGGCAAATTATAAATACAACTGAATAATATAGCGGAATAATAATAATAATAATAATAATAATAATAATAATAATAATAATAATAATAATAATAATAATAATAATAATGAGTGCCATGTTCTGACAATATGCAAATGTTAAGCACACTGTAAACAATTACTGTCACATTTACTGACCGATTACTGTCAATTCTGGCTGCTAACCGATTACCCTAAAATTGACGGTATTAGTGTTAAAGTTATGGTACCCTAATAGGGCATAAATACAGCTTTTTTTTATGGCCTATAATCATAAATTATACAGTAATACCCTAAATTTTAGAGTAGAGTCTAATTAGTTGGCAGCCAGAATTGACGGTAATCGGTTAGTAAATGCGACCGTAATTGTTTACAATGCGAAACGGTACCTTACTGAGATTTATTAGATTATCTAGTTAAGTTTTAATAAAGTTTTTAAGAACATAAACATTTAGTTTTCTGAATAAAGAAGTAGATTAATATCTTGATTCAGTGACGTTTCCATGAAAGCATTTAAGGTATTTTGCAAATTATAAGCGTTAAAATTACCCTTTTATCAGGCTTTGAAACAGAAACCTCCCGACATACCAGTTTAAAATAAAACAAACAAACAAACAAACAAAAAAACACCTCTATAATAACAATTCTTGGAAGCATGGTACTAACCATATTATAACTGAAAATAATGTGTTCATCAACGTGGTCCATTAACTTAAATTCCAGTGCTCTGTTGTAATAAGCTATTTATGAATTTGATTTTTATCTTCTTGCTGTGGAAATCTCTTATCCATGTTTATTCATGAACACAGTGTAGTTAAAAAGACAAAAGTATTTATTGATTTGCGGTGAATTACTAATGCCAAAATAAGTATACATTGATGTATGCGAAGTTACTTTACCACTACAGTGCAAATTTCATTAAATGTTTTCGGAAATGCAAGGGCTTACGCTACATGACGTAATAAATATTTTTTTCTCTCTGCTGAGGCGCTGATTTCTTTTTTGCTCGTCGTCGTTGTTATTAGGTTTAGTTACATCACTGCTTTCTTTTATTTTTTTTTCTGAAAGAGAGGTTAACAGTCTCTGTTTATAATTAACACCTTCATCATAAAGAGCGGAATGCTAATCCAGACTGTCGGCAACGCTTTACCACCGATTGCAGAATGTAAATATTTAACAAGAAGCGCGCATCACACCTTGCATGGAGGAGTTTTTGCAGATAATAAATCTGAATCCTTAATTATTATTTTTTTCTCATATAAATTGTTGGACAGGGATTTAATTTCTCCTAATTTAAAGAAGAAATGAATTGAACATAATATCCAACATATTTTTTTTTTTTAAATAAAGAAATTTCAGAGTACACAGTACGGTAGAGTGCTTAAAATTCGGATAATTCATTATTCTAATTTTCGAATAATTTTTCGAATGTTTCAGTATTGAAAACGAATATTCGGATATCCGAATAACACGAATTTTCGAATAATTTTAACAGTACTAGAATGCAACTACCAAGTTTCAACTTTTAATGTGACAATTCTTTAAGGGTTAAGTCCACCAGACAGCTTTCAATTATGTGATGTGTGTGTTATCTACCACAGCCTTTTTTTTTTTGTACTTTCTACAGCAGGATGCACTATGACGTCACGCAGCTTGTTGCTCGTATTCTCAGTAAATTACACAGAGAGAGCAAGGAGAAACCAGTAAACCTATCGTTGATAGAAGACAGTGTTGACAGGCAAACCAACGTAGTTCATGGTTTTACACATTCATTATTCTGGATTCATAACGAATCGTACACTGCCAACACTTACTTTATTCCATTCCACCTACCACGTTCCCTCCTTTTTTCCCTTCAATTTGTTCTCTCTGTTCTGGCTCAAAAAAGCGCTATACACGTCCTGGATCGGCTAGTTGGAAATTACTGTTGTAGAGCAATGTTTTGTAGTACCTCGATCAATTGCACTGTATTCTCAATTGACTTACGTGGCAGGGTCAACATCTATGGCTTTGCTGGAAATCGAACACGGAACCACGTGCATCAAAAATACTTGATAAGCTAAATATTGCCAATAAGACACAATATTTTGTGCATAGTGTTTAATAGAGATAGAAATATGTATTTTCTTGTAATACGCTTATACTTATTTTCTTCTTTGTCTGAGGGCACCCCTTGGTTCTTCCTTTGCAAATACTGCATACTAATTCGTGCCTTGTCCATAGTATGGCTCATTACCTTTAACAATATAGCATTGTTCATAGAAATCTGAACAATTAAAGGCAATTTTTCAGAAGCGGGCATAGTATAATTTAGTATTTTACCTTTAAAAACCCAAGAAGATTCATATTTGTGTATTTTATTCCGTTTAATGGAGAAGTACAAGATTTTTAGTAATTTATTAGTCTAATGAGAGTTAATAATATTTTTCAATTTTGAAGCCAATTGGGTATATTTAGCGTCTGTACATTTACAACAAAATATCCGAATTATTGCTTTTAGATATCAAATATTCTCCTGGATAAATGTATTTGCAAAGCAGTCTTCCCATTTTATTTTCTGCATCAACTAAGGTGTTACTAAAACATCAGTAAATTTATTTTATTTATTTATTTTAGTTTAATGTCCCATGATTATGCTCCGAAGCTAAGTGAGACACTAATGATAATGAACGAAATGGTGGAATGAAGAAAATGGGGAGAAACAAGAGAAAATTCACGCACACGTTGTTTATCCGCCACAAAAATAGTGAAGAATACGTATGATTGTAATTCTTAACCTGCGTTTCGCCCTTGTCAACTTTCTGGAAGATTATAAGTAGTAAAGGCGTCACTATTAGAAGTATGTGTCTCAGTTAGGAGTATATGTGTCATCGTTAGGAGAAGCATTCTATTTCTAGAGAATAGAAACTATTACTTATTTTTGTCAACAAACGACATTCTTTTTAGCGCCATAAAAATAAGTTTCTGTTGAGTTTCTCGAAAACTAAGCAAGAGAATTTTGCTCTTCTCGGGTATGGTTTATCGATTGATATATAATAATCTTTGGAGAATATTGTAGTCAAACAAAAATTAAAAGTTCATCATAATTTTAGATTATAACTCATCAATCATACTTTGTACTTTCATCTTAGTAGCGTCTTAATGAAAACGTACATATAAGGATATCAGTTTCATCTTTATAAGTGGCATGCTCATCATATACAGGGTGGTCTGGAAGTGGGCATACCCCCTTTTAGTTTCAATAGTATAGTGTTAGTTATGGTAGAATGTCTGTACACAGTTACCTTGAAGTCGTAAGAGTCTTAAGAGTCATAAACATCGGTATGATCACCATCCATGTCGAAATACAGCTGAATTCTGCGCGAAGTTCTTGCAGATGTTTTGCGGAAATACTCCGGAGTCACGAGGGTGAAGGCGTGTTCCACAGCTACTCGTAATTCCTCCGTTGTGTGATATCGAATGTTTCTCGTTGCTTTATGAAACCCCAGAGAGCATTGTCTGGTGTCGTCAGATCGGAACTTCTTGGAGATCAGGCAGGCAAAGGGAGCTGGTGAAGATGCACAACCTCTTCCAATCCAGCGGGCAGGAAGCGTCTGATTCAGGTAATTGTGCACGTGAATCGCGAAGTGCGCTGGTGCTTCATCCTGCTGTATCACAACAATGTCTTTGAATACCATTTTCTTCCAGTTGAGGCACCAACCACTCATTAAGCATCTCCAGGTAAGAATGTCCATCAACATTGTCTTCGAAGAAGTACGAATTAGGGGTATGACCACTTCTGGACCACGCTGTAGTGTCAACTTTTAAGTTTTTTTAAAAAAGATTTTTTTTCTCGGAAACTAAGGATGAGGGTTCACATTCATCCATTTCATTTCGTTCAACTCATCTCATCTTGGGATACATATATACATAACAGTATATAGGACAAGTCAAAATGAGAACCCGATTTTCAGAATTTTTTTTTTTCTGTGAAATCTAAGAAATATGTTGTTGTGAGACATGTTCTAAGAAAGGTAAACTGTCAAAAAGTTTTCTTCAAACATATCACAAGTGTTCTATGTGAGCACTTCGTGCAACACGGCACACATCAAGGCAATAGTCTTATCTCCTACCAAACCTTTTGTAGCATGATGCGATGCGGGCAGGCAAGTCATCCAATGTTGTTGGAAGTACGTAAACATTTTTACCAAAAAAAAGTAGTTGAATCTTTCCGATATTTGGTACGGAAATGCTGTTGCACATTATATACATGATAATCAAGTACATAGAAAGATCTCTTTTCTCCAGTCAACGCAATATTTCATACGTGCTAGCTGTTAACTCTTAGAGTATGTTTGATTTATCTTGGCACGCTTCCCGCCTAAAGGGTGGATCTATCTGCAACGCGTTCTTGCCACACCGCAGTTAAATTGCGAGTTACAATACACTAGGAAACACAGCAAAACGCCACACCACTCACAAGTCACTGTAACACATTTGTTCGCGTGTGGCAACTAAGCACTTGAACTACCCGCCAAATAGCAATGACCTCATTTGTTGGGCTGGCTGACAACTAACGTCACCTACACCACAAAACCAATAAGACATCTATTGGATTAAAACGTACACGTGAGTCCTAGCAGAAAGTACTTTAAAAGCCAACCAAGTGCACTGGCGGGAAGCGTTCCAAAATAAAACAAACGTACTTTAGTGGTAGAAAGTGGAAACACTGCGTGGAAACTAAACCCTGAAAGTCAACCTTTCGAAGCGCTTCTCTTACAATAACATATCTTTATTAGATTTCACAGAATAAATCTCTGAAATCGGGTCCATCATTTTGACTTACACTATATATATAGTACCGATTGAAAGTTTACGAACACGTCGGATTTGAGTGAACCTTTACTGTGGACATTTTATTTGGCGCGTTAACTTCCCACCCATGTATCACAGGTACTCCTGTCTATAGCATATAAATTTGATGACAGTTGGATTACTGTCTGAGATACTACAGATTATATGTCTAATCATCTTCCTTTGGCATTTTGTAATAGATACTTCATAATGTAAACAAAGGACTGGAAGATGACAATATTTTGGTTTTACATTAAAGATATACATATAGGGGCACAATGCAGTGACATAAAGGCTAACATATAGGGGTACAATGCAAGGACATACATTTCAAAGGCTAACAATTGCAAAAGTTCTGTAGTTCCTTTTAGCTTGTTGATATGTTAGCACGTTTAAAAAAATCCAAAAGTAGCTATACAGGGTGAGCCATGATTATGTACCTATATGATGTTTGACTGACTGTAGTATTTGTAATTCTGGACAAAAAAGTTTCGATATGGCAACACTGTGTAGCGTGAGAGTGTGGATAACGGTCACTGGACTTAGAACCGTTAACGACATAGCAGTGTGAGGGTGGTTGAACGAATAATTTCCGAACCGCTGAATTGGTCGACGAGGGTCTGTAGAGTGGTCATCTCGATCTCCCGATTTCTAACCATCTTACTTTTTCTTTTTGGAGTGTTTTAAAGGATAAAGTGCATCAATATCACATAGGCAATTCGGCCGAACTGTAACAGAAGAGTTTCACAGGACAGGACGGGTCTGTCTAGCTGCTTGTGACAACGTTGTTCTTCGTCTTCAGGCATGCATTGACTTGGGTGGTGAATTGATGTACCATGCCATTGAGAACAGAGAATAAAATTCTTGTAAGGAAAGGTGTGAGAGTAGCGTGTTTAGTTCAATTTTATGTACAAGTTATATTGCTAGTTTCTTTACCACAGTCTTTGGAACATCATATACATAATTGTGGGCCACCCTGTATGTCCATATTGCCACTCAATAGAAGCATAATGCTCGTTCTTGCCAATCAAACGAGCGACAATTGGACATACAAAGCTTTCGAGACTACGCTCTATAGAGTCTCACGTAAATCCGATTTGGATTTAAACTTTTGACCGGTACTATATATATTTTTACCGGTGAAGACAATTCTTAAATGTAATCTACTCGCATATACTAGCGACTTCGGTCAATATGTCGTTATGTTGCTTTTAAACATTCATTATTTCCGCAGACAGGTACAGTATATTTTGGGTGGTGGTAGTTTTCTTAATTTACTTCACGTAGTAAACTTAAATATGTCTATCTAATAATTTAAGTTCCTTTATAAGTTGTTTTTTGATGTGCCACCTGGTTGGAAGGTCACTAACTATAAGAGTAAAGTAATGGGTTTACCACTTCTACCTACTTATGAAATAGAACAGTGACACTTATCCTTTTAAGAATAGCCCAGAGTACTACTTTATCGTTTATTAATGTCAGTAGTTATTACGTAAAATAGCAAATATACTTTTTCGCATACTGTTTTATCCAGTTATATCAATGCCCACCCACGTTGCAGCGTGATCTGCTTGCTTTTCTTTTTATCAACAAGTTCTCTTTCTTTTCTTCTTTTTTTATCTATAGGTAAAGTGTGTATCTTCTTTAGTCTGTGCTCAAAGTTCTGCAAAGAAGGACTAAGTATTCTCCTAATGGATGTAAACGTTAAGTCGTGTTGTATTTTCTGCGTAAGACAAACAGAACTTCTGATGCTGCATAGACGAAAATTGGCTATCAAAAAACAGGATTCTTTACGGTGCTTTCGCCTTCTGCCTGCGAGGTTTTCTTGACGTAAAAAGAGCAACTTTGTCACGCAACTTGAGTCCAGTGTAGCCAGTTCCTATTGCTTTCTACTAAATAGTGTTTAACAGATAAAACTTTAAATTTTAATTGTTTACGTGTTTGAGGTTTAATGCCTTTTTGTAGGGGGTATCTCTCGCCGTTTTACGTGAGGGGAAGCAGATATCTACCCCGAGATTTTCCGAGGTCAATATAGAGAAAGCACCACATTAGTCATGTGTATAACCAGCAGCTCCATTAAAAATGTCTTCAGATGAGCGACAGGGTGGTTCAGCGGTACATCGCTTACCTCTAGTGCGAAAGGTCAGTGGCTCAATTCCTGGCAAGTGAGTTTATGGTGGACATCATGTACGTGGGATTACTAGAGATTCTCCTGTTTCCTCCCACATTATCACTCTACAAATTGATTCGTAGTCATTAACTTTGATGAATTATCCGCCCCCTTTGTCTGAAAAGACATAAATGTTTGATATAAAACTAGAAACTTCATTTTCGTTTCAGAAAAAAATAAATTTCCTTAATTTATTTAACGTTACAAATCGTTGTAGATGTTTTGTAATACACAAACCATATTATTTATTGGGGGGAGGGGGCACGGTAGAGCGCTCAGTGGTAGAGCGCTTACATGTGATGCGTGAAGTTCCTAGTTCGATCCCCGGCCCAGTAAGTTTGTGATGGACAACATGGTGCTCGTGGGTTTTCTCGTGGTACTCCCGTTTCCTCCCCCTTTTATAATTCAACCAATTCTTCCATCATCATTCACTTGCTTTAATCATCGTCTTTCTTATTATAAAGGGCATTATCCTGGGACGTTAAACTCAAAGATTTTATTTGTTTATGTTATTTATTTTCTATGGTGGGTAGTGCGGAGAAGGTAGCACACGTAGTGTACATTTTATGTGTAGTACTTTTTAAAGTATTAAGACTGGCAATACTGTCAATTTTCCTAAAAAGGGCAACGGATTTTGTTATTGATGTGTGCAGGTAGTCTTTCTTTGCTTTTCTAATATTTGCCGTTTTTTTTTTCGTGAAAAAGCAAACAAATGCTTCGGGGAGGTGAGTAATTACCTAACTTCTCTCCCCTATCTTATTCAACGAAGCTACATAGTAATTTATTTTAAGTGCTGTATATTTCTAGGAAAGAAAGTAATTTTTTCTTTAATGTCTATATGTTGAGAAGGGATGAGTAACCGATGCAAAAGTGTGCGGAAACGTTTATTACAAACAAGAGTCCACCCGCTTAAAGAATTTAATTGTTCTCATTATACGAAACTTCTGTTTGATGTCATAGTTTTCATGTAATTGCACGATTGCATAGGAGATAATGATATTTTCGTGCTCTATTTTTTCTTCTTGTAAATAGAATGTTTCCTGTTTGATGGAATTTCAATTAATCTAAAGGTTGAATAAAATTTGCGAAAATAATGTTCGTTTTATGGATTGTGTAAATTAAGTGCCTAGCGCATGGTTACGAATATTTGCTTCGGTAGTACCTACTAGCGAATTACCCTAAGGGAATGGAAAGAATACATTTTAAAGAATTAGAATAGTGTAGAAACTTCTCATTTTTTTCTCTTTAGAAGGGGAATTTTCAAAAAGACCACAGTAAGTGTTCTCTCATTTTGAGTGAAGAGTTTATATCCCGAATTTTGTACCTCCAACTAAGGTGAATCTTTGAATTTGGCATTTTATTAATTAAGAAAAAAATCAGAAATTTAAATATTATAGGAATTATCGCCTCTTGCCCCCTGTAGGAGAGAAATTGTAGATTATTTTTGTTAGAAAGTTTATATGCCGAGTTTAATTTCCTTAACTTAAGGGATTTGTGTAATTTTCTATTTTTGGAACTCCCTTAGGGTAGTATTTCCAAAAAAATCCTTTCTTATTCCTTGGTTTCATGACAAAATAAGTTTTCTATAATTTATTTGCATATACTAGCGACTTCGGTCAATATGGATACTACCGACTTCGGTCAATATGGATACTAGCAACTTCGGTGAATTAGAGTTAATTTATATCAATATATGTATGAAAAATCGCTTATGTGCTTAAGCGATATGAATTCGGGTGCTTGTACCTTTCTAATGATATTCTGAATACGCTACTGCTAATACGTCTATTATCAAACATGTTTGATGCATTTTAATATATATCCTTAACTGATGGCTTGTTTCGTTGCATTTTAGGCACACTTCAACCTTCTTTTGTGTAATATATATGAAATTATGATTGTTTATTAAGTAAATAGTAAGTAGATGCTAATGACTTCTTGTATTGAATAGTTCACATTGACATTACGATTGATTTCAGACAAGTAGCAACTACTCATTATGTTACTTCTGCCTAAATCTGTTCTTTGTATGTGCATGTATGTGTGTATGCCGTACTAGCTACAGGGGCTAATGAATTTTTGTTATATTTTTTTTTTTAAATCTCTGCTTATATGTAATGAAAGAATCTTATATGTTAACCATGTGTATGGAGTGATGAGAGTATTAACGAAGGAAAAAGGTAATTGAGAAAACAGTGTGGAGGAGTTAATTGAGCGGTTTTATACATATATATTGTGTGTATGAGTGTGGGAGGGAATATGCAACATCATTCAACACTTGTTTTCTTTTCTCTACGTAACAAGATGAGCTTGTTAGCGAAACAACTGAGAAATTTGTAGAAAAAGAAATCAAACCAAAAGCAGCAGAAGGCAAAGATCCTTTCAGAAAAAGAGGAGGAATGTGTACTAAAGCTTTATATTTCCTTTTTTTCCTCCACTTTATGGCTATTCATGTCGACGCTCCATTCATTAAGTTGAACTTGATTTTCTTTTTCTTTTCTTTTTGAGTTGGAAGGGGCGGTGGTAGTGTTGGTGGTTTTGCTACTTTGTCACCATCACAAGAAAGCAGTCGACCTTGCATCGATTACGGGTTAGCAGTAGAACTGTGTACTTTGTATGCACAATGCAAATAGGTATTATGGATGGAATGTAACCTTCCAATGTCTCGAAGAGTCCCCATTATGAAACTCAATACTTTCCGCCCCTACTGCTGAAACATCAACATTAATAAGTCTTACGACTATTTAAAAAGAAAATAAAAAGTATAGGTATATACATTTATAATTTTTAAAAAAATACAAAATGGCAGCACCAATTAGAATTGTGTTACAGCAATAATAATAAGAATAAATACTACAGAAGACGAATTACGCATCAGTTTTCTCTTAAGCGTGTCTCGAGATATAGGCGAAGTCCCTTTACCCGCATAAAATATGTCAATGTGTTAGGAAAGACATTTCCTTATAATGTTTGAGGTTGAATGAATCATTGCACCATTTTGTGTGTGTACAATTTTTGTTTAGGTGGCATGAACATCTAAATAATATGTCTATCCGTTAGGTAATCTTCATCTCCTTTTCTTTCTGTAATTATAGTTCATGAATTATTATAACAAATAACAAAACGAAAATAATATAGTGCGATATGAACATATTGGCTCTACTGATACAACTTGGATTGATCACCCCGTGAATTTAAGTATACTGTGTGGCATTTGGCATCTGCTATAGTGAATTGTGTGACTGAACATGCCTCTACTGAGATTACGTGTAGCTTTGTAATATTTACTGATTATGCTGTCATAAAATATTAACTCAATTCTAATTATAGTCTAGGTACAAAACAGATCTAACAAATATACACAAATATTTCTTTAAACTTACTTACTTTTTTAAAGTTACACTATCTTTGTCCCTACTTTATATATATATATATATATATATATATATATATATATATATATATATATATATATATATATATATATATATATATATATATATATAAGTATATATATATATATATATATATATATATATATATATATATATATATATATATATATATATAAGTAAGGAGTTTGTGCGTAGTATCGTATGGCTGTATTTTGGTTATTTCACATTGAAAGCATTTCGCCGCTTTCAATATTAAAATGTAGCTTACTATTATGTAATCGCTTTTGACATCTCTAACCAAAGACCTGAAACCATTGTCTAACCATTTACAATATAAGTTATAGAAAAGTTCTAAGTGATCACCAGAATGGTATTTTTTAAAAAAAAAAAAACGTAGAAATAATTTCAATTTGTCTGCTAAAGTGAATTAGAATATTTTATTAAATTTTAAATTGCTTTTGAGGTGGGAGATATTGTCCTTGGTATGTGATTGTTCATAAATTATCTTAATGTTTCATAGGTTGCATATGTCCAATCAGTATTTCTACAAAGTATTACAAAATATATAGAAGTAATTATTGTTCCTGAACGCCGTTTGTAAACAACGATTTATTTTTTATATATTTTCAATATTTATAATTATTCAAATATTAGTATTTACTGTACTGAATATTTTTTTTTGAAATTGCTAAGGTATTCATTCTTTAGTATTCCAGAAACTTTTCTCTTTCTTGGCAATGTTTTAATTTCTTATTTCTGTTTGATAATTGTTGACGGTGATCTAATTAATTTTACTAGTATTCATTGCTAATGAGATGATCTATGTTAAGATTAAATTAGAAAATTTTATCAAAAGACTGAAAAAATATTTTTTTAAAAAATAATCGTTCACACTTCACATACAGAGGTTGATTCATTTACATTGAGCCGAAATCAACGTGCAACTGTACCGCGTATGCGCAACCTATCACCGTAAGAGTGTCACGAGGAAGCAACAGTATCTCGTTTGTCACGCAGTAGCGTAATGTGGTTGAACGTAGTCTGATGCTGCTGAAACTGAACAGGTTCTGGGAGGGGTACATTGTGACCCGTACCGACGCTAACTTTACGACGTCGCGCATCGTAGAAATGTGTAAAGTAATTTTCGTGTAGATCATGCTACTCGAAATATGTGGCACAGAGTCCTGTTCCCACCACACTGATTGCGAGCACCTAGAACCGTTTCCCAAAAGAGTTCATGATTGTGTCCGGTTTCCCGTATAGGAGCAAACTGCGTCTCCAAACGGTGAAACAAAACCTCAAAATCAATGCTGCGTACTATTAGACTCGTGTCCTGACTGAAATGTAGCAACTTGAAATCCCAACATTGCACGCACAAGACTTGAACCAGATTAAACTGCACCAAGACATGGCATCCAGCTATACGGCGGAAACATCGCTGGAATTCTCTCGCCGTATGGAACAGGAAACTGGAATTGTAGCAATTTCCTTCTCTGATATCCTTGTTAAAAGTCCAAATGCCAGCTCAATGGACTATCATACTTTCATACTTCTCAAGCGGCACCTGTTCTACCGTTGAGTTCACACCGTCACTAACCTGTGGAAAGCCTGTAAA
This sequence comes from Thermobia domestica, assembly GCF_964235325.1. Lineage (NCBI taxonomy): Eukaryota > Metazoa > Arthropoda > Insecta > Zygentoma > Lepismatidae > Thermobia > Thermobia domestica. The sequence goes on along the minus strand of NC_137455.1, from coordinate 164,519,020 downwards.
GAGGAGTGAGATGCAATATCTATAGTCCGGCTGCAGCGCAGTCTCCTAAAATGGAAATTCCGATGCTAGGCAATATTCAATAAAAATGGCCGGCAGATCAAACACAACCGGTGTGGTGCGAACGCGGCATTTCCTAGGTAAGAGGCACATTCAAATTCGGTTCAAAATAACTGAAGCGACTCGTACGATCTTTCACACAATCTTGTAATCCAACACATCACTCCCGAAATAAACAAAATAAAACAATACAATCTCGACACTAACTAGTAAGTAGACTAAACTCATTTAAACACTTGTTATCCAATGAACGTTATTTTTCAGTGAAAACCAATAATATCAATTTGTAATTTAAGAATTTTGACCTTTTATGCTCCTATATTAAACAATTATTGTAAAAAAAAAAAAAAAAAAAGGCATATTTCAAAGGAGTCATTTCCTTATGTATCTGAAACACTTAAAAGTAAGGATGGAAAAAACTTATTTTTATAAAAACCGGAAATCGTAAAATCGGCTTTTCGGTTTTAGTCAAAACCGGTTTAGTTTTAAAGCCAAAACCAGATTTTGAAAACCCGTTTTTCAAGAACCGGTTTCGGTTTTTCTGAAACTGAAAACCGGTTTATATGCCCCCCCTAATTAAAGACTATGTCAACTATTTATACACCCAACACTACGAGAAATATATCGATACCTTGTTCGTATAAACATTTTTATATACTTACATATATGAAGAAAATATTGTCTATCTTTTAGCTTCCTGAAATAGTTTTTTTAAAGGGGGAAATTAACATTTCCTCTTATTATTTAAAGGCAAGATTGTCTCAATAGTTTTTTTTTTTTTTTTTAAAACTTTACTCTTCTCATTTTCAAATGTAGAGTATTTAGGCTTTCTAAATTCTAATATTTTCCGTATTGTTTCTTCCTCTTGAAATCATTGTTTTGTAATCATGAACATAGAATATGTATTCTTTGTAGAGACGTCTGTTGAAATTGAATGAAACAGCCAAAGAGAGAAAGAAAGAAAGAAATAGATTATAATTCAAGGTCATTGTCTCATTATCTCCACACACACACACGGCATCCATAAATATTAACTTCTAACACGTGGGTGTGCGCATTTTTGTCGCTGATGGGCAAATTTATTATCGGTTAAGAACTGGCATGAGATAGCAAACTGGATGCATACGTATGTATATAATAATAAACCTTAAGTGTGAAACAATGTTGGAAGAAAAGGGAGGCTGTCTTTTGCAAATCACCAATAAATTAATTAAAATTTAGTCTATAGACCTATATACATTGAAATACTTATCGTAGTATAATTGACAAACATATTTTTGAGGAGAAAAGTAACAATTTGGTGCGGAAAGGGACATACAAATAGTTTGGTCTTTATTACCTGGGAGAAAATTACATAAAGTACAAGTGTATAATATGTACAGTCTTATTCATAAAAACCTAACCACCCTTCTCTCTTCGGAAAGCCTTGCACTGTTACCGACATTTGAGGCTCGCTTTGGCTCAGTGGTACAGCGTTAACTTCTGGTGTGTGGGGTCCTTGGTTCGATCCCAGCTCGTGCCAAGTGAGCTTTGAGGTGAACAAACACCGTGCGCGTGGGTTTTCTCGGTCTTCTTTCATTTCCTCCCACTTTCTTCATTCCATCATTTTATTCATTTCTCATCATCACGTCTCCTTTATCCTAGCCAGCATATCCGTGTGACGTAAAACTTAAAGAGATTTCATTTCATTTCATGTTATCTATATTTGGAATTAAATCAAACAGTTGTGGATTTTCTTTGGACAATTGAAATCTTTACTTAGAGCCAAAATATTAGAAATTCTCATTTACAGTTCCTAGAACATGATGAGTGGCCAAGATTTTTTGAACAAGGCTGTGCGTGTTAGAGGATATTGCAAATAAATAAATCGAGATACCTGATTAAGCAGGAGTTGCCACTTGTCTGGGAAATATGCGCAAGGTGCATAGAATTCTAGTGAAGAAGTTTATGAGAAAGAGACTTTTGGGTAGTACAAACGTACGATACGAGAATAATACAAAGCAATATTTCAGAGAGACAATTCTAACTGAACCTGATTGACAAAGGGTATAATCCAATGAAGGAGTTTTGTTTCTTTAGATATTAATTTTTCTTCAGTTTCTTGAATCATGTATTTTGTTAGTTATATTTGAAAAACTTCCAAGATTGTATAGCGTCCTCCAAATATTCGTTTTCCTATTTTCTCATGACCAAAACCAATTTAAAAAGATATATCCATTCATTTTTCCTACTATGGGTGTGAAACTGCAGGTATAAAATTAATTTTTAAAAAGAATATAGGACTATGAATAAAGAAATAGGAGCTCGTGATAGTGCTCTGTCTAGTGATAATATACATACAGTGCTTTTCATTTCTATGGGGCTACTTAAAGCAAAAGGTTTATAAGAACTATTCTCGAACTATACAAGACCTGGAAACGAACATCCGAAGAAGTGCCATTAAGAACATTAACACTTCTACTCTTCGTAAAGTTGCTGCCAACCTGGTGAAATGCATGAACCAGTGTTTGAATCAAAATAGGGGGCACTTCCAGCATCTGCTATAGAGCTGATAACTCATTTCATGGTAGTAGCAGTGTTGCCGGATGCATGTAAGTACAAGTTTTATCATGATAATTTCAAAGTTTCTTTTTCCTTGTTTTCAGGAATTGCATAATGTAGACAGATCCGTAACACACATTTTGATGCACTGAAACTTCAGCAGTGTTGCCAATTCAGAGTGTTAATTTTTCTAGTTCCTCCTTACACAGTCCTCATTGAATTAGTTATCGGTGAAAATGAAAAATTCTTTTTTCTGCTCCATAGTTTCCAAGCTACTCCAACTAAACAAACTGAAAATTAACGACAGAACGACAGAACATTCATACGTATGAGTTATGAGTCAATTTACATGTTTTGCAAAAAAAAAAAAAAAAAAAAAAAAATTAATCTTCGGTTATATCTGGCAACACTGTGTACTTCAATCGTTGCTTCCTACTTTAAAAATATATGCATGAACAAAGCTTCATTTTGATATAACCATCAATTGTGTATCACTTCAGTTTCAAAAGTTCTACTATCCCAAACCCCGGGTTGCTTTGTACATTGGACACCCTGTATTAAGGGTGTAAGAGTAGTTAGAATAGGGATTACGGAATTCTGGAGTAAAATGCTTGTCTATCGGGGATGATCAATAAACTACCATATATAAAAAGTTCGGATATCATTTTCTTGCTACGTGCTTGTTTATGTATTAATATTATTTATCACTATTTGTAGTTTACACTTTCGTGCTCCGATCCCTTTTATTTATTTAGATAGACTCCGTGGTTTTTACCTGTCGTGATAGTGAATTTTATGGCTTTTCCCTCAAAGAAGAACACTGTTGTGGTTTTTGCCCTAAAATAACTGGCTGTGCTCAACGGCACAAAAGTAATCACTGAAGAGTGAGTAGTTACGTAGTCTTTACTGCATGGAAATCTTACACTATTAATATGAACCCAGTTAAACAATTTATTATACACCAGAACTTTGAAAATAGCAAAACTGCACTATAGTTCAGCCAATCTTTCTCACAAGACATAGGAACAGTAACTATAATGGATACGCAAATATCTGAATAATTCTAGAAAAGTGAAAGGACAATTACTTGGATACATAGTAAAGAAACAACCTGAAAGATGTAAACAAATGCTTGGTTGTGATTGGCTAAAAATGAAAAGTGAGAACAACTCTTAACTCTAGTAGAATCTCTGTCCACGTATTTTAAAGGAGGAACTTCTAGATGCTTTTTTAAAATGGTTTTCTTAACAGTTTTCCAGTAGCTAATTACCAATAGTTACTCAAAGTTGAAATATGATATTCTTCCTTCTTTGCTAATATGAAATTGAGATACTTGTAACTAAGGATTATTGAATTAACCATAGAGCAACTTGCCAGTGCCGATTTCGACACAAAATTATTAATTTTGATCACAGTTGTGCATCATTATGAGTAATTTTAGGAAATGGGTCAGATCTATTCAGAATGTGCACAAATTTCATAGAAATTAAAATTATATAGAATAGCAATAGAAATACTTATCATGCATAAACCATACAACAAAAAGCATTTAAACTTGAATCAAATTTTTTGAAATATTAGAAAAATACAAAATATTTTCTGCGCCCGTGGAAGAACAAAAAAGGAACAGAAAGAGAAAAATCGAATAATACAGGATTATTCAAAAAGCGCACCGGTTATGTTACTTCAAATTATGAACCTTATTTATTTATTTATTTATTTTTATAAGACACTAACAAAATTCATAAATATGTTGATCACACATTCCGATTTCAGGTATGGTGAATGACGTCGGGCATATGACTTCGGGCATATGACTTCCTCTACTGCGCTGGCATGCAATAACTCTTTGTGAAATTCGCTATGACTGCCTGACAAGTTTCCACTTGGATTTCGCCGACAACTCGTCGAATTTCCTCCTTTAAAAGGCTTCATCCCGGCGACATTAAAATACCGCTAATTTTACAGTAATTATGTGATATCTTCAAATAGATAAAAGATAATTGAAATGTGGAACAAGAGCGTCCTAGACAATATTATTTTGCGTGAAGTACCGTTATCACAAGTCACCTAGTGGCTTTCCGTTTTCAGCCGTTTAGAAACGCAAAAATAAATGCCAATTTTCAAAATGGCTCGAAATCGAAAGCAGATAAGTGAGTCGTGATAACGGTATCTCATGTAAAGTGATATTTTCTAAGGCGCTCTTGTTCCATATTTCGATTATCTTTTATCTATTTGAAGATATCACATAATTACTGTAAAATTAGCGGTATTTTAATTTCCACGGGAGGAGGCCTCTTAACGGATAAAAAGTGGTTTATTGGCGTACACCAATGATTTAAGAGTACTCCAAAAAATGGAGATCAATCTCTCTGTACTGAAGAACATCCTATGCCCAATTCTTGGGAACGGCGAGGAACCAATTGCATTGGACTAAGAGACACACTGTCACGAACCACCGCAATGTTTTGCTCAGAACGACCACTACGACGACGCCCAGGACTTTTAATGTTCACTGTTGAACTCGTTTCAATAAACTTTTTCACAAATCTGCGAACTGTTGATTCATTCGGTGCCTCATTTCGCCCTAGAACCGCGAAGTCGCCTGACAGTTGCTGCATAACTTTCTCAGTCTGATCAGGGCCGGATTTAGCATTTTGGCGCCCCTAGGCCCAATAATTTTTTCCGCCCCCTAGTCTGGTTAAAGTTATTTTCCTAAAAACCTTTATTAAAAAATTATATCAGGCCTATATGTTAATTGCTTAAACACCACTCCACGATGCAATTTTGTCATTGCAAGTTTTTTGAGGAATTTACTTGGTTCTGGGCTTAACAAAATGCCATTAACGTATTAACAAAAGATTGGTGAATAACTTTGGTTTTGTTCAATTTAGCCATTTGGGCAAATAAATAAAAAAACTCTGTAATACATTATAAAATAGTTTTAATCTCAGAAACACAGCTTACATGAAGTATTTTGATAACGTGGCACAAAAACTTCAAAATCAGAATGCTTTATTAGCCTGATTTTTTAAAATCAATTCAAAAAATATGTTATGACTATTTATTTTTATTTCTAGATATTTTTTATTTTTTTCGGCCGTGCGCCCCCTGGGAGCTTGCGCCCATAGGACCGGGCCTACCGGGCCTATTGGGAAATCCGGCCCTGAGTCTGATAAAAAGTTTTCACAATTAGCACACGTTGCGCTATAGTAAACTGTTCCATGGCTAGACACAGAGTGAGGAAATGCGAGAAATTCAAACTAAGGCGACAATCGGAGTGGGTAGAGCAACAATAGAAAACATGTCGGCCACCGAGAAACAAAAAAATTGCCAGTCGATCCAAAACCCTATATATGCGTTCGTGTTTCTCTGAAATTATGTTTCCTTTAACTTGGTGACATGTCCTTTAATATCATATATTTGGAAACAAATTGCAAATTAAAAGTTACTTTTGAGAAATATTCATCTTTCAAAGATATGAATAAAACAGGTAAGAGTACTATACAATCCAACCAGGGCAGGGGCGGATCCAGGACCGACTTCTGGGGGGGGGGGGCTGTCGTACTGCTACTTTTAAGGGCTCCAAACTTTGGGATGGGTTTTATTTATATATATAAAATAAAAAAGTTTCGTCTTCTTGGGGGGGCGATTGCCCCGATCGCCCCCCCTGGATCCACCCCTGAACCAGGGGCGTCATTTCAGGCTTCGCTTGAGGGGCAAGAGCTCGACCGACATAAGACTTTCACGTTTTGTACTAATAAATTAGTAGACAATCTATTAAAGTATAGACCCTATGTATTCCTCAAACTCTTGGGGAGTTAATTGCCCCCTCCTGCCCCCCTAAATGACGCCCCTGTATCCAACCAACATGAAATAAACTATGTATAAACAGCAGCAGCTATAAAATTTGTCGTTTTCCTCTCATCTCAAATATAATATCTAAGACACATAGCTTTTTATCTCAAATATAACGTACAATATATAACGAGTATATATATATATATATATATATATATATATATATATATATATATATATATATATATATATATATATATATATATACACTATTCTTTTTTGATTGTGGTATATAGTTTTGTTTCCGTTGGAGAAGAAGTGAAAGAAATTTCAAATAACTTTTTCAAGATTGTTCTTTTTTGTTTGTTTGTTTGTTTGTAAGTTTGTTTTTGTTCGCGATTCAGACGCAGACAAGGAGTTGTTCAACCTTAAACTCGGACTCATGACTTTTGGGGAATTGTCAGGAGTAGAAAATTATTACGGGTAGAAACCACGACGGACGAAAATATACTTTCGAACCTCTTCGAACTATATTTTCATCAACCTCTTCATTATGACGCTAACATGATGATGGTACATAATAAAAAAAAAAAAAAAAAAAAATGAAATGATATCTTTCAGTTTAATGTCCGACGATTATGCCATTTTAGGCTAAGGGAGACAATGATTAAGATAAGGGACTGATCATGATGAAAGATTTGTTGGAATGAGATTGTGGGAGGAAAAGGGAGTACTCCGAGAAAACCCACGGACTTGATGTTGTCGACCACAATCTTACTTGCCCAGAGGTCGAACCAGGGACCCCATGTACCAGAGGTAAGCGCTCTATATTATAAGATTGAAACATTTTTCATGTTGTTTTATACTTACATCACAAATGAAAATAAACTATTTTTATTCTTTGGTTAGTTTTTACATGCACAGTAACTTCAATATGTCCATGTATAATAAAGCTAACGTATATTTTTGTGTTATCATTCTTTTATTAACATTACATATGTGTAGCGTACAGTGGCGCCTATTGAGGGAAGTCACATCAGGAAAAATTGCAATTTTATTGCTAGGTGCTAGAGGAAGAACATTTGCTAAATGCCCCAATTCTTGTATATAAAGTTCGTGTTAAACGAAACATTGTAGAAATGCATAATTGTGCCATCCTAGAATACAGTTATGTTGACAAATGTTCATTATATGAATTATTAGCCAGTTAGACTACTACATTATTCAATAATTAAACATGACTTGTAGTAATATTTTTTAAATAACTACCGGATATATCAAAAATCCGGGGCCATAGGCCAACTTTGTTTGTGAACAAAGACACGAAAGAATGGAAACGTTGTTGGACATATGTGTTTTTCAATCTAAAATGGTCCCGTTTCCTCCCACTTTCTTCATTCCACCATTTCACTCATCTCTCATTATCACCGTCTCCTTTAGCCTAACCGGCATAACCGTGGGACGTAAAACTTAAAGATTTCATTTCATTTCAATCTAAAATGGTGGAAATTTTCCAATCGCATTAGCCGTCTGGGCTCTACATTAATAAGGGATCCTATCTTCAATGAAAAAGCAACGTTTCCTGTTCAGTGGACTGTACGCAGGAAGCATAAAACTACGCAAAAATGATTTGGAAAAAGTGTACATGGTCATGTGAAGGAACCTAGTACATATCGAATCCGATTTCCAATAATACTGTGGCGTTGGTAGGCTATAATTCAAGGAAACAACCTGGTGAACTGATTTCGTTACATTTTCATTAAACATAGGTCGCCTTTCCAACATGGACCCCGAATGGCTGGTGCGATTGGAAACATTTCGCATTTTTCGCATCTTTACTCATAACTAGGGACGCCAAAATTTATGAAATGTCATCATTTTTTTTCTGGTATCATGGACACAATGCCCATCAAATACACATAATAATACACTTCGTTCTGAAACAAAGTGCATATTTTTGTATATTTTGCCAATTTTCAGCGTTTAGGTCATTTTTCCTAAGTTTCAGTGATTTTTCGTGATTGGTAAGTTTTTTTTTTTTTGTCATTATTTTTATTTTGGAAATGCTCGAGACTTTACACCAAGGTAAACACATTTTCTTATAAGTTGATAGTTTACAAGCAGAGGATAAAGGATCTGAACTACAGATATGTGGCTAAGTAAGTCCCTGAGATTCTCCCCATAATGGACCTACTTTGATTAGTCATTTAAAATTATATATATTTTTATTAAAATTATTATATATTTTTTTCTTCATACATATAGAAAAAATAACACTAACAGGTGAATGGGGAGATTGGAAAATTCAATCAGGTTAGATGCAATTATAAAAACTATTCCTATATAGTTGATGGGAAATGCCTATAGTCTTATTAGTCTTTGTTTAGTCTTACATAATTATTTGTACACTTACAGTACTAGCCTTCGTTTTTATGTTGTCAAGACAATGGTGGTCTATTGCAATTGCAATCACATAAAAGGTAAGTGGAAAAACCTGGAGTTTTCATTTTGATTTAAATACATATTTTCAAAATTATTTGTGGGTACATAATGTTTTAAAAATAATTTCTGATGTTATAATTTGTTACTTTGTCAACGGTCTGTATCTTGGCAGAAAGAAGCAGCGAGTCTAGGAAGTTCCCCCTCCTCCGAATGAGTTCCTGATTTTCACTTTCTGATTATTCATATTTAATTTGTTAATTCTAAACAATAATGACACGATTTACGTGCAGGCATTATTTCCTTATCTTTGCAGTTACGCGCACGACATGTAAACACGCCATGCTACATAGTAGGCCGAGATGCAAGTGCATTTTACGCTGAATAATTTGCTGTATTTACCTCTTAACCATTAAATTGATTAAAATTATATTTTATTTAGTTATTTTACTTTAAAATGAAACTTACATATTTGAACTGAAGAAGCTACCTTATTTCTTCTAGAATCGCGGAAATGATGCCGATCATTTGGTATGTTCCTTATATTCTTTTAAAGTTACGGTTACAAATTTAATCATAATTTTCACAATTTTCTGGTCATTTTTCACAATTTTTTATAGATCATTTTTCCATGTTTTGAAGGGCATTTTATAGGTCACATTTCTATATATTTGTTTAGATCATGAACTTCCGCCCCTACTCATAAAGCAGTTGGCCTATGGTTCCAGACTTGTGATACATCCGGTAATATAAAACAAGAAGCCTTGTAAACACTATAACTGCTTTGTATTAGGGGCTACGATTATCTGAAAATTTAAATATTGCAGAATAGATATTGATGATTGATCTGAATCCGAAAAGGCTGACTGTAATTTGCCTTTAATAACTATGAATATCCAGTTTTGAGTTTTACAAGTTTGCATTGGGGTGGGGAACAGTAGTTCAGCAGGGAGTTAATCTTTTTTAATATATATGTGTACTACTGTTTCTTCACGGATTTTAAACTATACATATATTTAAGGGCATATACTTGAGTTCGGTCCTTTAATAACATTAATAACTGAATATAAATCAATGTTGTTAAAAGTTCAACTATTCAAAAAAAAAAAAAAAAGTATGAAATGTAGGGGTCTATACTATAGTCAACAAATATTTGTAAAAGCAGAGGCTTGAAAACTAAACAAAACTTACCAGTTACCCTGTACGAGTATAAAATTCACTATTAGCGCAGCGGTAACTCAGTGGTAGAATGTTCACCTATGGTGCGTGGGGTTCCTGGTTCGACCTCAGCTCATTTTATATGGGCTTTGCGGACAAGCAACTTGTGCCTGGGTTTTCTCGGGGTTCTCTTATTTCCTTCCACTTTCTTTATTTCATCATTTCATTCATTGCCATCATCACTGTCTCCCTTATCCTCAGTGAATAGTCGTGTGACGTTAAACTTTTAAAAAATCATTAGATCTATTAATGCATAGTTTTAGTAATGCAACTAAAGTAGTCAAAGAAATTTGAAAATATATGAATAACGTAATATTCTAATACCCAAATGATTTGAGATCCCCAAATATTTGACTATGTACTGCTATTCAATAGACTATTTGTGAATGTACAAGCACAGCACTTAATTGCAGATAATACGATCTGAACATACATCTAAGTACTCGAATTGCTGGTACTGTAACTATTTAATACGATCAGCAATTAGCAGTTTGGAAGAATGTAAAACCACATATCAAGTATAACGTGTTTTTAAAACACACATAAGCTCTTATTACAATACCTGATTACGAGGGAAAAGAGTTTAGCGTCAAGTTGTATGACAGGTAAAATCCTTCCTCTTTCCCAGCAAGCAAATTATCCAACGTGTTCTTTTAGTAGTTAGGAGCTAACTACAGACTCCGCATATAAATTCACCAGACTAGATTTTCTTTTATTTGTAATGGAAATTCCTGAAATAACTTGTAAGTAACGAACTCGTCGTGTGAATGATTCATTGACAAACTGTTGTCCATACGAGTTGAGTGAGAAACAACTAGTCCGTATTCCTATCAGAAGCCTGCATAGTAGCTACTTATACTTGAAAGCTACATATACTAGAAGATGGTAATAATAATAACACGGAAACCCCTCCGAGGTCGGTCAATCGGTCAGTCACATTTTATAACGTTGTTATCAGCGGAACGCATATCAAGTGTAGACGTAATTACAGAGCCGTACATCAAACGAGAGGACGGATACTCGCTTGTCATACACAACACCAACATATACAGTCTGTGGAAGCTTTTATCTCTCTCTCTCTCCTTCTATGTTCTTCTCTCAAGGCGGCTTTTACCAAAGCCAAAGGAGGAGACCTTACTCTTGATAATGAAATCACCAAAACATGTTCATATTTTTCTCCGTTACTTGCGACATTGAAATACATCCAATAAACTAATGAGAACATTTCGAATTGTAAATAAGAAATAGTAATGAGTCAGTTTTATCTTTTAAGTGTATTTCGTGGTACAGTATTCGGTTTGATATGTGTCGTCTTTATATCTCGTAAAATAATAATGATGTTTTAAAAACGAAGGAGAGAGGAACTTAATATTTAGAAAAAAATAGTACATAAAGTATGTAATATTAATCAGGGTTGAGTAAACTCTAGCTGACAAAGCTTCAATGCAGGAGTATTTGAATATACATATATTGTGAGATTTTAAGTACATACGAGGATAAGTCAAAAATTATCCGCGATAACCGACCTCTGTCCTCGTTTATTTTATTGTTATGCTGTTGTGGTCATGCTATGAAAGTTTGATCCTAATTCCTCCTTTTGTTGCAGATAGATCATGGCCGCTCCATTAGAAGTTTGCACCAAAGAGGAACAACGAATAGTGATCCAGTTTTTGTGGTCGGAAGGTGTATCAAGGGCCGCAATCCATTGAAGACGTTCGGCACAATACAACAATGTCTTGCCACAACGGAGTGTCTACGAACTGATTGAAAAAAAAAATCCAAAAAATGGTCGCACGAGGAAGGAGCCGGACGACCATCTATGGCCACAAATGATGACAACAATATTTCAAACTATCCGTAGACACTCTGTTGCAGCAAGACACAGTTCCCGTATTGTGCTAAAAGCCTTTAAGAGTCTCTATCACTGCGAAATTAAAATACCGCTAATTTTACAGTAACTATGTGATATCTTCAAATAGATAAAAAATAATCGAAAAGTGGATCAAGACCTCCCTAGAGGATGTTATTTTGCATAAGGTACCGTTATCACGAGTCACATAGTAGCTTTTCGTTTGCTGTTATTTAGAACCGTGAAAATAAATGCCGATTTTCTAAATGGCTGGGAATCAAAAGCACACGGAGAAAAATGCATAATCCAGTCGGCATGTAAATGCTGTTTTTACCAAGTTACGCGCGTCACCACATTAAGTAATGTTGTTTCATCAGTAGTACGATCTATACCACCGTCCAGCGAAAATTTTGTATTGTGGGACCACCATTTCAAATCTAGAATTAACGCCATACCCATTCCGACGGTAGTAACTTAGGTATATAATGTTGTTACTACCTTCCTACGAGTGTCTCCTCTTGGTACTTTCTAAATCTTTGACTCCCTACCTTACGAGAGTAATAGTTTTTAACACGAAATCAATCATGTGAATAAAATTATCCAATCACAGCGAGTCTAGTTCGACGCCGAACTCCAGACTTGGCATGGTGTTCCCACCTGCTGTACTTTTATACATGAAATTACATTACTTAAAGAGCGCACCCGTGTAAATACGATGTATCCACACGGAAATCCTAGTCTTTTTTTTTTCTCAGTGCAGATAAATCAGTCGTGATAACGGTATCTCACGCAAAATAATACTGTCTAGGGAGGTCTTGTTCCACTTTTCGATTATCTTTTATCTATTTGAAGATATCACATAATTACTGTAAAATTAGCAGTATTTTAGTTTCGCAGTGATGAGGCCTCTTAATGGATTGCGGTCCCTGATACACCTTCCGACCACGAAAACCAGATCACTGCTCATTGTTCCTCTTAGGTGCTAACTTCTAATGGAGCGGCCATGGCGTATCTGGAACAAAAGGAAGACAAATGGAGGAATTAGGATCAAATTTTCATAGCGTGACCACAACAGCATAACAATAAAATAAAAAAGAATCGAGGTCCGTACGAACAATGTAAGAAAAGTTATAGCTACATTGCGGATAATTTTTGACTTACCCTCGCATGTAAAATAATATAGGAATATGTTCTATTTTCTACATATTTTAAACCTATGAGTTATCTTTTGTCCTTAGTGTTATATTCAGAGAACATTTCTGAAGATTATTAAAATACAGCGCACTATGTGAAACACGTGAACAAGCATGTAAAGCAAACGTAAGTATAATATAGATTTTTTTTTTTTGCAGATATTCATAATATTCGAATAATTCTGATTCTTAAAATATATTCTTTTATGATCTACACTACCTTCCTTGAAGTGACTTACGATCTTATTTTTATCGCTTATTTGTACTCTTAATGGGCTCCATACTCTGTCAACATCATGATGATCGTTCTATATGAACAGTTTTAAAAGCCTTATTAACATGGTTTACCCGTCCTCTTTTATACGCATTTTTTGTATAACATAATGGACGTTTTGATAAATTTCCTTTGAAGATAAGTTTACGTGATTTTCTAAACAACACACTTGCTTATTCTTTGACTGTACTAATTGGTAAATATAGCATTAGATCTTTGTACTGTAATAATGAATGATAAATGAAATTGGAAGCACATAATTAAACAAAACTAACTCTTTTTGAAGAATCTAGACATGGTCAGAAAGGTACAACAAGATATAGAAGAAAATTAAGTGTATGTAGTAATTTAATATACTGGATTTTTTAAAAAACTTCATGAAATATAGTATCTATGAACAGTTGCGGCAATTAGGGGGCAAGAGGGGGCAGTTGACCCACATTTTGAAGTGACCCCTTAATGTACCGGTATATAATTTCATTTAGGTAAAAAAATCTAAAGCTTTTGTATGTATGTATTACTAGTTCATAGAAAAAAATGGTGCCATATAATATTTGCCGTTGCGTGAGTATGTATTGCTTATTTGTCTTCCCATGGGGTCAAGAAAGCTACAGGAATTGCGTTTTAATTGCAATTCAAAGCAATTTATATTGCAATTGCGTATTTCTTTAAAGGTCGTAGCATATGATTGTAGTATTTACTGTCTTTCATTCTCTAAGAGTAATATGCCATGTGTGGAATTAATAAAAGTTGTTCATTAATCCGCAGTTTCAATATAACTTCTACAAAACAAGCCTCATTATTCATTACTACGCATGATTAATATTATCCTTTCTATTTATTTGTTTTGCAAATTTGTTATTAAATAATCTGATACATAAATTTCTAATCAGAATTTTAAGATATTCGTGAGTAAGGAATCAAATTTCTTCTTACACTTTCGTTGTTTAAGAGTACAAAGGGCTAGTACCTACTTGCGTCGCTCTTGTCAATTCACTTAATAAAATATACAATACGATATATGGTATTTTAACTGAAAAAGATAGTATCCTATTAGTTATACAACCTTTCGTCAAATTGTTAGAAACAACCAGGAAAATTAGTATTGATATACCAATATTTAGATCATGTCTTGCCGCCCCTACTTTTAACGTCAAGTCGCCGCCACTGTCTATCAACTATCAACCACTTTATTTTTTTTATTTTTATTTTTATTTTTTTTATAATATGAACCTGGAATTTAGAAACAAATAGACCTATATTTCGAATAAATTCTGTCTGTAGAGTTAGAAATGTGCAAGAATGTTTTGAACTTGGATTATGCTAAATCTTCGTAGTTTATGTGCTACCATGCTAGTATATTTTCATAAATAATATACTACTGAAACCTAAATGTTCTACGTAAGATCATTGCATCATATTTCCTTCATTTGATGAAATTTGTGGAATATACAGGCTCTTCTTCTTCAGAAAGCTGATGCCTTCTGGTTTTAAAAATGCATACAGTATATTCTTTCCTTTACCATTTTCATGCTTTAAAAAAGCTGTAGCATTGTGGTGGATGACCCCTTTCAACGATGTCTTCTTCTCTTACTTCCACTTCATCACTTGAAAGCAAAGGAGCCGCTGAAAGGGGGGGGGGTGCATGAAGAATAAAAGAAATCTCTTCCCTTCTCTCTCCTTGGTCAGTGGACCTCCTCTCACAAAACTACCACTCAGTGAACTAACATGGTGCAAGCATAGGGATACCCAAGACAGCTTCACAGGATATTCACAAGAAAAGAGCAAACATTACGATAGCCAGTCCCTGAGGTGTGATGACCTGTAAGCAACCTTTTCCGTAGATGTAATTGTATTCAAGTTTTCTTTGTAACATATTCCGAAAGGAGATGAAAGAAAGACCCCGAGGATCATCAGATCTGACATTGTCGTGATGGCAACATTACATTCCATTATAATAGGATTCCTGTATGGATACTTTTTATTATTATTATTATTTTTATTTTACTCTTACGTTGAAAACATTGTTTTGCAAACTAGTAAAGCGGGTCAATTGATGAAAAGCAGCTTTCTTCTCTCCCCTTGTCCTTACTCACAGAGCAACTTGTCATTATACGAATAAGTTGTTTCTGTTTCGTCCAAACTTACCCATACTCATTTCCTATGCAGACCTTTACGTCTTTTTCAAGAGGAAGAAATTGTAAAGAGTTGTATTGTAGGCTAAAATCATTCATGTCACAGTTGTCTGCATCATGAGTACGTCTGAGAGTATAGAGGAATGAATAAGTTAGGTACAGTGGAAACATATTGAATTTTATTGTAAAATAATAGTTCAAATGCACTTACAAGAATACTGACAAAAAAAAAAAAAAAAGCTTGTACTATTCCCAACTGCAAACTTACGTTTGCTTTTGTGACACTTTTAGTTGGAGATGGTATTAACATAGACTTCTTTTAAACATGCAACTTTAAATTGATAGATACAAATTCAAATATAGAATCTGTGGCCCCGTGTAGCGTAGTCGCTAACGTTTAGGGATGCGCTCGAGTCGAGTCGAGTCGAGATTTAAGCCTGTCTCGACTCGTCTCGATAAAATGTTGTCTCGACTCGTGTCTCGACTCGAAAAAATGTTTCTGTCTCGACTCGAGTCTCGACTCGACATGTTCTGTCTCGACTCGACTCGAATTCGAGTCGAGACAAAATATACGAGTTAAAATATACGCACACATCAGCCAGAACATTATGACTATCTACCTAATTGTCAGTATGTCCACCTTTGGAACGAATAACAAAGGCGACTCGTTTTGGCATGCACGCAATGATCCTTGGTAGGTCGCTGGAGAAAGTTGGACCAGATGTGCACACACAGGTCACCTAATTACCGTAAATTCCGGGGAGGGGACGATGCGCTCTAACGTCACGTTCAATCACATCCCAGATGTGTTCGATTTGGTTCAGATCCGGCGAGTTGGAGTGCCAGCACATCACTTGGAACTCGCCTCTATGTTCCTCGAATCACTCCATTACTCCTGGCCTTGTGACATGCTGCATTATCTTGTCAAAAAATTCCACTACTGTTGGGAAACATGGTCGTCATGAAAGGCTGTACATAGTCTGCAAGCAGTGTGCGATACACCTCGGCGTCATGGTGCCTTGCTCAAGCTCCACTAGACACACGCTCTGGGGATGCTCTCGTGAATGTTCCCCAGAGCTTAATTAAGCCGCCGCCAGCTTGTCTCCGTCCCGCAGTACAGGTGTCAAGGAGTTATTCCCTTGCAACACGACGGATTCGTACCCTCCCATCGTCATGATGAAGAAGGTATCGGGATTCATTAGACAATGCAGCGCTCTGCCACTGCGCCAAGGTCCAGTGGCGATGGTCACATGTTCATTTCAGTCATAGTTGCCGATGTCGTTTTGTGAACATTCGCACATGGATGGGTCGTCGGTTGCGGAGGCCCATCGTTGGGAGTGTTCGGTGCACTGTGTGTTCACACACACTTGCACTTTGCCCAGCATCAAAGTCTGATGTTTGTTCCGCCACAGTTCGCTGCCTGTCCTGTTTTACCAGTCTGCCTAGCCTACGACGTCCGACATCAGTAAAAAGGTGGGAGGCGCCCAATGATATTTGATAGTACTTCTTTACCTGTAAAAATTTGAACGGCCCGGTAAGTTTGTGTAGGGTAATTAACAAGCACAGAGCAGTACACACCACACGTTTAGGGAAACTTTGATAAATAAAGCATTTCTACAGTTCATACAGGATATTTTGGTGCTTAAGAATGGTACTCTGATTTGAGAAGAGTTTCTTTAAGTTAACTGTCATGAAATAACAGACTAACTTTTCAGCCTGGAGTGAAGTCGCCTACTTAAGCCTTCATAAAACCATAACTTCAAACCGATTTTCTCTAACGCAGCTAAGTTGTGCTTTAATCATGAGAGAGTCAACATCTTAAAGACAATTTCATTAATCAGAAAGCTGTCTGGCCTAAAGTCCTAAACATGGAATGGTCTATAAACAGACTCTCCATCAAAAAGGCTAATTCTGCTACTTATAGGATTGAGTCGGTTGAATATAAGAAGATTCCTCTCACCAGAGAAGTGAAGCGCCTTCAGTAGAATCTTCGTTTGAGATTAAGTTTCCACAAAAACAGTCGTCAAGTTCTCGCACCGAAAACTGAGTCCAGTATTCTTTAAGTTCGCACTCAGTTGAATGCAGTCAGACTGCGGTTAAAAAAAAGTATTTGAACCTCGTAAACAAGGACCCTCCTTGCTCAAGTTTCAAATAAGGCTCTCACTCTAAAATCCCTACGACTATGGAAACCAGGTATTGCTAGCAATCTTAAATAAACGTGGAAATGTCAATATCCATAAACAGACACTGTCTCCCGTGAAAATGTTAGATGTTCCCTGCTAAGAAACAGGGTGAATTGATTTAAATCAAGATTTAAATCACTTAATTTAAAAAAAAAATCGTTGATTTAAATCGAATTACGAAATAAATTAATTTAAAGTGAAAATAAGTAAAATCCCGTTTCTGTTCTGTTATTTCGATTATGAAAGTTAATACTTATACAATGAGACTCAAATGTAGAGTATAGTATGAAAACAAGTGTCATGCAGAGGATGATTAGGGAAAATCCCGTTTTGAACAGGTAAAGGAGCAATCCTGCTTTATTCTTTTCGTAACATTGGGTTTGGGTTTTAAAATCGTTAACTATTCCAACGGGGAAATCACCATTGACATTTAAGACGAAAAATCTGTTTGTTTGTTCCTAGATAACAGGACGTATTTAGAGGGGTTCTATCCCTTCTCCAACTTTTATTTATTTATTTATTTATTTATTTATTTTTTGTTAATTTTATAACTTTAGGCGAAATTTATGTATTTCATGCCGCAACCTAGTTCTGAGTTTTTAAAAATAGGCTCCTGCCAAATATCAGTAGCTATTGAGAAAGAAAGTGTCATTTTGATAAACGTTGCTGTACTTTTTCCTTAACCCTTTTTGCTTAACCTTTTAAATTATATCGCTTAGTTTTAGGTGATTGGGTAGAATCTTAATTATTCGATTAAAAAAGTACCAATAAGGCTTTTTACTTCGTTTTCTACAAGACTGGAGGCATTTTAGAACAGGTTACATATGCTTTCACGCCTTTCTGCGTTGAGGCATAGTGTGATATATCATAAATTTAAAAAGATATTTTTGTTATGCATATTATTATTATTATTTGGCGGGTTATATTTTGCATTCAGAAGACTGAAATTTTGGACACTCCACAGATCTCTGCGTAAAAACAGCGAGGTCCAGAGGGCAAAAATGTTTAAGAACGAAGGATATTTTTAACAAAATTAGCTTTTTTCGTGATTTTTCCTGCCTCAGATGGAGACATATGAATGGTACCGTTTGAAAGGCTGTTCCATTCTGAAGAAAATGATGTACATATTATGCTTCAAGGATAAATAGGAATGTCTCAGAATACTGTTACCTGAGATCCTGTTTTATACCGAAATCTGGGGTATTTGGGGAATATTGTTTTTCGCGGGCTTACTTTTGCACCTACAAGATTGAATTTTTGAACATTTATTCAGTGCACTCCTCAGTATTTTTCATATTTGTTTCAGATCTCTGCCTTAAAACAGGGGGAGGGGTCCACAGAGGTAATTTTTTTTTTTAAAAAAAAAAGGCATTTCTAACAGAAAATTCCTTTTTTCGTGATTTACCCGCCCCAGATACATGATGGGGACATGTGAAGGGTACCGTTTGAAAATTTGTTTTATTCTGAAGAGAATAATGCACAAATCATGATCCTAGGATAAATAGGAATGTCTGAGGAATTTTTTATATTACATCTGGGTCATCTGGAGCATTGTGGGAATCTTCTTAGCTCATTGTTAAATAGTTTCCTCACCCTTACTACTCAAGATAGAAGCTTGAAATTTTGTACACACATTTAGTACACCCCTTAGTATTTCCCAGTTGATTTTGAGATCTGTGCATTGACACAGGGGAGTCCAGAGGGGATCAAAATTAAAAAAAAATAAATAAAACAATTCCGATTACTCTCAAAATTTCCCGCTTCAGGGACATGATAGGGAAATGTGAATGTTACCGTTTCAAAAGCTGTTCTATTCTAAAGAGAGTTATGTATGTACCATGATCCTAGGATAAATAGGGATGATGCTGTAGCTGCTTGACTGAAAGTCTATAATTTACCTTTGAAAAGAGCCATAATTTAAAAGGATTAAAAAACATTGTTTGGGATTGAATAGATTAACGATTGGGGACAATTCAAAATTCAATCCCAATACTTTCACTTAAATGGCGTAATTAGCATTTAATACTAATTCCTAATGCTTTTTCTTCAGTTCGCGACTTGTATTATACGAGGAGAAAGATTTGATTTAAATAAAAAAAATCGATTTAAATAAAAAAATCAACAAAAATGATTTTTTAAAGAAATAACATAAGAGTAATCTATTTCTCTATCTGGGGATTGATTTACCTAGCCTTAACTAGAAACAAGTCGAACTGATTCAAAATAGTTCTTAATTCCAGTCATACACTCAGAAATAACTTATTTCAACAGATATACTGCCTGCTTCAAAGCTTGTCATAGAGAATACTGCTCCAACTTGAGACTATATATCTGATATATAACAGAGAATCCATCTTTCTGGAAGCAAAACCTTTAAGTCAGGGTTGCTACACTTGAGACAATCAATGATGCCAAACACGCGCCTGAATTACGATAGATTTTTCTAAATCATACCAGATTCTTTACTTATCTTTCCACACTAATTTTAAAGACCAGCCACCACTTACTTTCATTAAGAGGAGCTAACTGTATTCATGTACTTGTATTAAAGAACTAACACGACTCTTACACAAACGATAAAAATGAATTAGTAAATGGCACATCATATGTATACATTCAATTTTAGTTTAAAGATATTTGAATGTGACTTAAATTTATATTTGTAAGTTTTTAGTTTATATCCGTATCAAACATCCAGTTTATGATGGATCTACTGCATAAAGTAGGATCCCAAAAAAGGTCATTGGAATTTGTACCATCCTTCAGTCGAACCAGGAACTGAAACATAAAGAGTGACATTTTCTTTTTAAAGATACTTTATTAAATTGAGTATTGTGAAAATTTATATTAGTACCTAGGTAGAACTACTAACATTATACAAGCGCAATTCTACAACTTTATGTACACATTACCAAATATTGAACCCCCTTGTGTCCATGTGGTTAGCGTACGCGTCTTTGTTGCGGGAGACCCAGGTTTGATTTCAGGTGGGAACTCCTGTGGTTCTGATCCCACGTTAATTCGTAAGTTCACGTCTCATAAAGGCTTGATGCTAAAACGTATACTAAACTCTAATCGAATACTAAATACAAGTATTTAAAGAAAAATGATGACGCACCAACATGACGTAAATTTGGCTATCAAACCCATCTTGTGTTTTCAGTTATTTTCCAGTAGTATTTTTTTCTAGACATCCTTTCAGAAGACAGTGATGCAAATTTCGTAACTGCGAATTCCTGTCCGAAGTCATGAAATTTTCCGATTAGACGCAAAACTTCCCACCCAATAAGATAGATACCGTAAATTTACAATATCTAGCAATAAATAAGTTTGAAAAATATCGCTTTAAATGTGCTATGACGTGCAGTTGAATTCTTTCTCGGTGTATGAAAGGCATTATATATAATTATGCATGATAAGATCACAAACAAAATTTTAAAATATTAGATGCCCTTTCTTTTAACAAACATTATATTTTCTTTTATGGTGTGGAAGGGGATATTAAGTTCGGCAATAATTTAAAAAATATTGGCCTTAAGACGATTCTTGTGTTGCTGTGCACCGCATGTTTCTTGCCACAGAAAAGATGCAGTACATTTTGCAATTCCTTTATATTAGCTTGATGTTTCAAGTCTTTTGTGTGTTTCTGAAGTTCACTTTTACCACAAAAGAGCTCAATGTTAACAGGTCTTACATAGATTTGGTTCGATTCTCAACACGGACTGCAACTGCACGTTAAATTGTAGATCCGAAAGCCACTTTTTGTTAACCCTCGCTTATTACCGCTCATCTTAATAATATATATAAGTTCACCGCAGGGGCGGATCCAGGACCAAATTCTGGGAGGGGGGCGGTGGGTTGTCATAATGCTACTTTTAAGGGCTCCAAACTCTGGGATGGATATTATTTATATATATAAAACAATAAAGTTTCCTCTTTTGAAGGGGGGGGGGAGATCGCCCCGATCGCCCCCTGGATCCGCCTCTGGTTCACCGAGAAGCAAATGTTGCATTTCTCCCTTTCATCCTAGCACGAAACAAAACTAAACACAGCTGTGACACTTAGGAGCTACTTCGAAAAGAAGTAAGCTATAATTATGTGGAAAACAACTTCATAGAGATGTGCACCAAATGATAGAAGTATGAAGTATTGTTACCACGCGGTACCACGCGGAAAACTTGGTCTATTATAATATTTGCCTTCCTCTGTTCGCTCTTTCGTATCATGTGTATCGGATGGTTTTGATATTTCTTCTGATCATTAAAACATAGCAATAATGCCTATGCGCGGGGAAAATACCCAAAAGCACAAGATAACTGTCTTTCCATTTGTTTTGGAAACAACAAATCCATTTCACGTGCACGAGAGATAATGAGCAGAGCGAGATCAGATGTTTAGTCACGGTCAGTTCGCAGCAGGAGTCCATGGTTAAACATTTGGCTCGCTATCTTTTCATATTGATGTGAAAACATACTCGCAAAACCTTACAAACACAAAAGACTGCACTTCAAAGAAAATTTTAAGACACAGATAGTTCAATTTTCTCTTAACATTTTTCTTCAGCAAAAGAGTCGGTTCACTGTATTCGAATAAGGGAAGGGGAGAAAGGGTGAATTTATATTTTATAGAGAAGTAACATTGTAAGTAACATAAACAATATATACCGCTTCCGATACTGTACTGAAGCATTTCTTTCAGCGGTATATCACTAGATCTATCCGGACCCTCATCCCACTTCAAGTTGTAAAGTAAAAAGGGACAGAAATATCCAAGATAACTGCGCACTTGAGTTTCAGTTCACAATAATAAAACTAGTGGGCAAGTAAACAGTCTTTTGTAAGCTAAAGAAAACGGTGATGTTGAGAATGAATGAAATGGTGGAATGAAGTAAGTGGAAGAGAACTAAAGAACCACAAGAAAGTCCACACACACACGGTGTTTCTATGCCACAAAGCGCACTTGGTACTAGCTGGGATCGAATTAGAGTCTTCACACAACAAGGGCGAAAGCTGTGCCACTGAGTCACCTTTATAGTTTCTTAGTGTTTAAAGTAATGAATGTTACGATTATGAAATAGATTTTCCTTAATGAGCTGCATAAAAACATACGAAATGCATTAAACAATTAGTGCGGTTTGATTGTGAACTTAATAGTTTCTGTAAATTTAAAACTGATTACAAAATGAACCCGCACTTTTATTAGGTGAATATAAAATATACTCCCAGCACCAAACAAAACTATTTGGAATGTCATGAAAAGAAAGAAAGAAAAAACAAATAGCGTTGCAAAAAGATTAGTAGGTAAGTGAAATACATTTCAGACGTGAATTTCGGAAAATAAAAATTACTAAACCCATTTCTCCTTCAGCAGTGCGCAGAATCAATGTCTAGCGAATGAACACCTCCATGATAACAGAGAGAAGTCGGTGTTAAGTCAATAACAAAAGAAAGCTAAATAAATTCATATTAAACGTTATATCAGTGTATAAATACTGAGACGCACCAAAGCTCGAAAACTTAATACACTATTACTCCTATGTATCAAGCATCGTTCAGCTGTCATTTGAGAAGATGGAAATCCCAGGTTCCTGAACAACTATGTTACTAGAGTAAAGTAAGGAGTGTATTTATCTTACAGTGAACTGCTTTGATGCCAAGTGGCCTAACTCCAAAATTGAAATTTTCCAGAAGTGAAAGTTGAAGTTCAATATCTCATGGACAATCCAAGTTTCTTTTATGTTGGGAACCAAAACCGTAACTACTGTATGTAGTTTATTGTTTTATGATTTAGTGTTTACAAAAATCCTTTTAAAAAATACCTATCTATAGAAGTGAAAGGTACCTATCTCTACTAGTTCTTGGCATCCAAGCAGTCCATTTATTGTAATATACCGTGTAAAATAGTCTCGTATCATAAAATGTGATATACAACAAATGTTTCATTATATATTATGGACATTACGGAAGTTAGAGAAGAAATATTTGGAGAGCTTCGAAATGTGGTGTTGGAGGAAGTTGGAGAAGATAAAATGGACAGAGATAGCAACAAACGGAGATGTTTTAAAACGGATAGGAGAGAGGAGGACACTTCTAGCCACCATTCTTCGTAGAAAGGCCAGTTGGATTGGACACATCTTGCGAAGAAATTGTCTTCTTAACACCGCCATTGAAGGAAAGATGGAAAGGAAGCGAGGAATAGGAAGAAGAAGAACACAGCTGATCCAAGATTTGAAAGATAGGAGAAAATATTATGAATTAAAAGAGGAAGCTGAAGATCGAGAAAAGTGGAAGAAACATTTCGAGGCCAAAATTTAAAATTGAGTAAAAAAAAATCCTCATTAGTCCCAGGATCTGCCGAAAGGCAGAATACATAATAATAATAATAATAATAATAATAATAATAATAATAATAATAATAATAATAATAATAATAATAATAATATTCGTAATTCGTGATACGCTGCAACACATTAAAGCCTCAAAATAGTTAGGAAAGCGAATAATCCAGAAGTTATATAGTCCTATTGCGTTCATGGGAACGAAAACAATAATTATAATTATGCTAAATTACTATAGACTGCCAATTTTTCATTCAGAGAATTTATGAAGTTCACTTTATCGCAATAGTTTTATACAAACTACATATAGGCTACGAATAATAGTTTTATACAAAGTAGATAGTCGATTATTATTATTAGTATTATTATATTTGAAGTACAATCAATATCACGACATTAGTTTTAATTAACTTAATTGAGCTGAAAATTAAATCTTGATCACGAAAGATTAACTATTAAGTTTATGCGTTCTATAATTTTCTACAGTAATAAATGCTGCAATTGGTTTCAAGACTGTTTCTGAGTGAATACTTTCTTCAAAAAAATATTAAAAATTATAGAAAGATTTTCGAGACATTCGAGTCGAGTCGAGATTTTCACGAGCAGTCTCGACTCGACTCGTGTCTCGACTCGAAAAATCGAGTCGAGAAATAGGTTTGTCTCGATTCGTCTCGAATTTTACAACGTGTGTCTCGACTCGAATCTCGACTCGAATTCGAGTCGAGTCGAGTCGAGATTCGAGACATGTCTCGACTCGAGCGCATCCCTACTAACGTTCTCTCCTTTGGTGCGAGCGGTCCCGGGTTCGGTTCCCGGTGGGGCACTCGGTCGAGGTTTTCCTGGGTCATCCTGAATGAGGTTTCCCTGGGTTCTCCTTATTCATACCAGGCAAATGCCAAGATGTTATCTAAGATACTGAAACCAGGCCATTTCCTTCCTTCCCTTTCCTTGGATAGTGTGATCGCCGAGGGACGTCATCCCTCATACGTGACGAGCTAACATGGACGTTAGATGCTGAAACCCCGGAAATCTAATTCCTAATTCTTAATTCGAATATAGAATCTAAGTATTTAATATGCAATAACATGGAAATAGGACTAGCTCTAGCGAGCAGTAAGCAAGAACTCTAAAGCATGTAATATAAATTGGAGTGACCTGAGTGAGTGAGTGAGCTGACCAGAGTTGTGATTTTAAAAAAATTAAAATTAAAGGAAATAAAACATTAAAAAAATACTTCACGAGTCACGGATTTCCTAAAAGAAGGTTGTTTGAGACAAATGTGAAAAAATGTCTAAAAATAAATAGAAAACAAACTAGTGCTTAGAATCTGCTGAGATTAGTTTCTAATATTGATTTACAGAAAAAGACAAATAAACTTTGAACTTGCACCCCCTATAATTTGTGTAATCAAATTAATGAAAAACTTATTGTTTGAAGTGTATTTTCTTAACAGTTACATTAACAATTTGGAGTTCTTAAAGTCATAATAAAACAATATTGAAAAACACAAGCACTTTATTATTTCTGAACGCTTACATTTTTTTGACGTTTCAAAATTATGTACAGTGAAGAAAATAGGAACTCGTTTTAATATTAAAAGTGCACTTTTGAAGTTTCTAAAACTTCAAATGAAAAATTAATACACAATAATTCATTATTATGCCCAGATTAGTTTCCTAGAAATTATATAACTGAAATAAAAAAAATGGTACGACAAAGGATCTTATCGTTCTGGGAACTAGCAAAGAATTGACGGATCGGATTCATGTTGCAAAGTGTTAAAAAAAAAAAATAAGACAACAAGGACTATACCTCTTTTTTCATTTCACTACTTGGTGGTCAACACACATTAATGGCACTTTAAAAAGTTCTATGTGGGCACACACAAAATCAGATACATTTTAGGTAGTATAGAATGGCATATATACGTATATATATAATCTGTCCTGTTTTCATTGTCATATGCGTTTGTTGTTAAAAAAATACTTTTTTTTATTACTTCACGTCCAGGTAAAACAGTAAAATAAATAAATAATTTTCCTTTCCACTGGTGTCGAAAGCGCCATGCAAAATTTATAAACTGGACGCAAATTTAAACTTGTTTGGAAAATTGCTATGCATAACCAAAATCTAGGAATATATACAGTATACGTATATTCCTAAATTTGTGGTTTATGCATAGCAATTCGCGAAACAAGGTATAACTAATATTTAAATAATTAGTAATTCCATTGAAGCTGTTACATTATAGTCTATAATAGATTTTTCTTCAAAATACATTTATTTTCTGTAAGTTAGCCCTTTGTCAATAGAACGGATGATGACTCACATAGACAGGTTACACTATATTGTGAATAATATAGTTGGGAGGTAGTACTTTTTATTCGTCCAAACAACCTTCAAATAGTATTTAGGCTGTACTTACTTTAAAAAAACGTTAAAAAAGTACCGCGATTTTTTAAGAAAAACTTCAGCAGAATTGTTTTTTACAACTCAAGTGCTGAACGATAAAAGGACCATAGTCCATAATGCATTGGATTTTGAGTCTGGTTCAAAGTAAATTAACATTACATGAATCCTAATTCATATAAAGAGTAGTCATTTACATTCTGTATGATTGTATTGTTATTTCTATTCGTACTATTAAGGGAAGTTTAATTGTTCTACTAATTGCCGAAGAAAATCAAGTCCAGATACCGAACTTGTGGAAAAAGGAGACATAAATGTGTATAATATTCTGAAGTATATGAAAAAGTTAACACCTTTCTTTCTTAACATTACAAAGGCTATCTACAATATCTGCACGTAAGCTTTGTAAGGAACTTCAAATGAATATCTTAAAGGTAATAAAATATGTCCAAAATTGTCAAGTGGTCTTGATTCCCTTGTACACTGAACGCGTTAATTTTCTATTGAAATTGCTTCATGAGATTTTTACGGTTCTTCATGTGTATCTGGTACATTTTTTTAAAAAGGGGAAACAATTGTACCTTCGTGTCTGACATCAAGTGATGTTATACAAGAAGAACATTTCTCAAAATGCGATAATCAGAAAGAACAAATTATCACTCCAATTCGAATTTGAAACCCCCACTTTAATTCAAGTGAGCAAAAACAAAAATAATATATTTATCGATTATATTTGAAGTTGCACTTTATTAGATTTAATAAATAAGTAGTTGGTGGAAAGTTAAATGTATAGAATTTAACTGAGAAGCAACATAGTTTTTTCAGCTGGGGTGCTGCACGTCAGTATTTTGTACGGACAGTTTGTATTTTAAGACATGTGCATGTCGTACTTTGAAAAAAAAAGTGACAAAATGTCCGTATTTTTGTTTTGATCTCGAAAACCAAATTAATTAGTTACTATTTCCTTACCAGTCCACCGATTGCACGCTTGTAAGGAAAATAGCGGGAGTTTGTACTCTTTCATTTTTAATGTTATGTCAACGATCATGAAAGAGACTGTAGGTTTTGTGACAGAATCACAGCGGCCTGTGGTGTGAGTTTACGAAAGGTGCAGAGAACTGAGGGAGGAGAAAAAGTCTCTTAGGGATACTGGAAATACATTATTTCGATCCCCGGGCAAGAAGCCTCGCCTTGAAAAGACGATCATAGATATAGACTTGAGGACCCTTAGCTCCCATGAATATTTCACTTCCTAACACATTTGAACACATACGTAACATGTAATGAACTCAAAATCATTTAAGTTTACAACAAATAAAAAAACACATTTCAATGTCACGTGTTTATAAATAACATAAAAAGCTATCTGTTTTAACTTTCAGGATACTAATTTTATGACGATGAAATTTCAATGTTAATCTTATTACATATAGATATATTAGTAGATAGTTTTCCTTTAACTAAATGATATAATCAATTTTCAGTAAAATCAAGTGTTCGTATTTTTGTATATAGAAGTCTGCTAATCCCACTTTTCAGTAAAAGAAAATAACAATTCACGTAAAATTTTTAATTAAACTAGTGTAAACGATTCACAAAAAACTACATTTACTTACAAAATATTTAATCTCTCTCTCTCTCTCTCTCTATATATATATATATATATATATATATATATATATATATATAATATGTACGAGATCTTACTTTTTACTAGAGTCCACAATGATTCACCTCTGAAGCGCAGGCTTATGTGTTTGCCAACCGAGCTGTGTCACTGTTATCATTATTTCATGGTCTACCATTAAGACACTAGAAATCAGTTGACTAGTAGTATATCTGACAATAAATTAATCTTCGTAGCTTTTTAAATTGGTGCAAATTGAGAAATTACTAACTGATAAGAATAACTTTCGACTGTATCTGAAGTAATTATTCTATGATCAAATGTGATTAAATTGTTTTTGTTACTATCATGTGCTATTGAAGTGCAACAAAATAGTTTAGTAAAATACAAATAACTATTAGATTGCAATAAGTGTAATATTTACTGCAAAATTAGCATTATATACGTAAGCCGAATCAGTAGTATTTGACAATATTTTGTAAAAAAGTAAAAGTATCCTGAAATATGAACTTTTATGGACGGAAATAGTATCAGCTCTGTGTTCGGCTGATCAGTGGTCATTGATAGACTTAAGTAATGATTTTGTTGTTGCATATCAGTTTAAACTGTACGGGAATGAAGCACATTTTGTGTATGTTTAAATGAGAAATATTATATTTACGTTACAATATACAGTATATATATATATACAGGGGGTGCAAAATAAGTATACAGTTTATTACTTTCTGAAATTATTTATTATTTTTCAGATAATCATGGCTGGTAATTTAACCATTGACAAACGGAAGTGGATAAACAATACTGGAAGACAGAGAATGCTGAAAAGGTTCGACGGAAATGAGCTACAGCATTTGACACAACTCCACCAAGTAGACTAACAATTTACAGATTATACAATAAATTTAATGAAACTGGCTCCATCTGTGATGTATCAAAGAATTGTCAACCGATCAGTCTTACTACTCAGGACAATAAAATGTTAGTTGCGCAGGCAGTTTTCCAAAGCCTTCCTCCCCCTCCCCAAAAGAAATCAAAGAGGAGAGACTCTCGTGAGTTAGACATCTCCTGCAGATCTTTGGGTCATTTATTACAATGTTTAGGTTTGAAAATATATCAGCCACGATTACTCGATGAATTATTAGAGGATGATCCAGATCACCATTACAATTCTAATAGGTAATGTTAAATGCAGAAGGAAAAGGTGACGGCATCATTTGAAAATTGTGTTGGTCAGTCGGGGGGAATTTTAAACTTATATGCGCTGTTAATAGGCATATAACTATGTTTATTATGCAACAGAAATCCTCTTGAACAACAACTGAATCAATCTGGGGTCACAGTTTGGGCGAACCTTTCATGTTAAGGGTTCATTGGGCCTATCTTTTCTAATGGAACTATTACCCACGACCTGCATCTTAACACGCTACAGAAGATTGTTATTCCACAGTTACGGCGACAAATGACCAGTTCTATTTACAGCAAGTTAGGGCTTTTCCTTATTATGCTGTAATTATCCGTGAGTTTCTTGACAACGAATTACCCAATAATTGGATAGATCGACAAGGGCCAGTTGAATGGACATCACATTCACCAGACCTCACCGCAATGTATCATTTTGAAGGGGATGTTGTCGAAGATAAAGTATTTTCGAGGAAATCACACACTATTTTGATGACGTGACTAATTCTATAAGAGAAGCGTGCCAAGAAGTTAATACCAATGAAACCTCTGTGCCAAAGCGTGCTTGAGTGTAGAAACTAGACTGCACGAATGTGTAAAATGCTGAAGGCCGGCACTTTGAGAACCTCATGGCTTGTACTTAATTGTAATTCCTGCATCATCCTGATTGTGATCTCATGAAGTTATTATTTTTCATGGTCAAAAACTCATTATATATTACGTAATTACTAAACTACTAACAATGAAAACAAGAACTCTTATAACTTTTTACCTACTTTTGCACCTCTCTGTATATTGTAATATATATATATATATATATCTTTGTGTCTTGTTTACTACTATCATATAGCTGCATCTAGATGTATATATTTATCTTTTTTGTCAATTTGTACACTACTACCTTTTCTGGGAAATTTAGTAATCAGATAAGAACGTTAATATCTTGAGATGACTTCCTTCTTTTTATTGTATTATACATGGCTCCTGTGTTTTGTGTTTTGTCTCTACTGTCCCTTTTTTTATTATTATTATTTATCAAATGAAAAGAAAATTAAATATAATTGCCGTTTACCAACTAAGGAGGATCTATCTACCCACCCACGGATAACCTAAGGGCTAACCTGCCGCAATCCATCAATCATGCTGTAACATTATTTGGTGATTAATGTCTCTCTCGACAGCTACAAAGGCAAAGCGAATACACTTTTCGTTATCATCTCAACTTCTCTTGTTTCTTTACGTTAGAGTATGTGTTTACCCGTGAAACTTCATATGCATTCGTGGTACCATATAACACCTGGTGTATACTATTTCCACATATCTTTAGGATGAAAACAAGTCCGAAAAGAAGGAAGAAGAACATTAGTAAAAGGAAAAAAAAGAGAATGCATGCTAGAGATGTTTTCTTGTATACTTTTTTTTTTTTTTTTTTTGATACGCCAAATTATCTCTCGGGCGTTACGAAGCAGCTAACTTCTTATGTATTATTCACAGACTTCTGGTACTGTTTTTATTTTATACTACATGCTTCATCATTGTAATACACTCCTTTTCTCTATACAAATGTGGAATGTGATGGATTAAAATGGTCTTGCGTTACGTTGTACGACAAGTCAAAAAAGCCCGATTCGTCACACCAAAACAATCTGTAACATATTCTTACCTATAGAAAGATAACGTTGTTTGTCCTAATAAGAAGCAGAATGAGAAGTGTACATGGATTTTATAAGTAAAATGATTTATAAAAATGAAACCATCTATTTCACACTTGGGAATCGTACATTTTATATTAATGTGTTTTCATTATAAGTTCAGTGTGATTTTTGATTATTGTTGCTCACGACACGAGACTAAATAAAAAGAAAAATGAGGTTTTGTCGTCTCGTCTCGTAAATTTTTATCGAGTTCTAATCTCTCCCCGATTATCTTTGAATCCTTTCTCCTTTCGATTCTCGTTGAATCCATTCTCCTCTCTTCTTAATTATCGTTGAATCGTTTCTCCTCCTGTCTCGATTCTCGTTGAATTCTTTCTCATTTCGTCTTGATTCTCGTTAAATCCTTTCTCTTATCGTCTCGATTATCGTTGAATCCTTTCTCCTCTAGTCTCTAGTCTTGTTGAATCCTTTCTCCTCTCGTCTCTATTCTTTTTGAATTCTTACTCCTCTCGTCTCTATTCTTGTTAAATCCTTTATCCTCTTGTGTCTATTCTCGTTGAATCCTTTCTCCTCTCGTCTCTATTCTCGTTGAATCCTTTTTCCTTTCGTCTCTATTCTTCTTGAATCCTTTCTCCTCTCGTCTCGAAGTTTTTCTTGTCTCGTTTTGTGAATTTATGTACAAACCTTATACCTTATTTTCTTCTTAATTGCATTTAGGACTTATTAAAATTCTTCTGCGTCACGAGAGGCCCACGAAGGGTGTAATATAACAATACTTAAACCATATTTATTATTGGAGTTTATTGTGCAGTGACTTGTTTTTCTTTAAACGTTCTACATTGTGTTCATCTAATCTTCTTATCAATTTATAGTTTTTTTTAAATACTATGAATCGTGTAACAGTAAAACAGTGTTTGAGACCTGAGTGAGACTTCGGTGAAGTATTGTTTCCTAGGAGACTTAATAAATTTCTCGTCTCGTCTCGAATTTGGAAATACATTTATCATCTTAACTCGTCTCGTTTTCGAATATGTATAACATGTGAACGAAACATTCAACGTAAAAAAAAAAAAAATCAATTGGTATTGTACAGAGATTCAATACAGTTTTCTTATATGTTCAAGAATTGTAGCCCAACATGTAACATAAACTGTCGATGGATCTAGTTTTTTTTTAAAGTAACGATTTTTTACGAATCAAATGTTTTTCATATAATATTTAACTAAAATAATCTACAGTTTTGTTATATCAATTAACACAACGTAGATTTCCTTTCTACTCCAACTCAGTATTTATGCAATGTAAGACAAGGAAAATCTTGTCGCAAACCCCCTGTCTGTACGTTGTAGATATCTTGTACATCCTAAATCAATTAGTTTGCAATAATGTATTGTGAAGTGCAAAAGATTGATCAGCACTGGCACAGAAGTCGGTTAAATGCGAAGGTAATGGAATTTTATTGCGTGTATCTTATATATGTAACAGATAAAAAAGAAGTGTGAAATAGTTTGCAAAACAATATTGTTAGCAGTAGCAGCTAAGGTTTAAGTATTGAAAAGGAACAAATTTTGCGTCATCATACGTTTTTAAGCAAACCGTTACTAATATTAAGGTTAAAAATAAAAAGTACTGACAATTTTAGATCATAATATGAGAAAAGTATTTTTATATATGTAATTCTTTTTGTTTTAGAATTTGTTACACTTTAACGTTTCTTTAAATGTTTTTGCCGAAGCCAAGAAAGAATTCTTATTGGCGCAAAGAAGAAAATAACTTTTCATTGGTTATAAAACACATTTATTTTCATTACTCGCAGTTACTGGCAAGAGCTACTAATTTTTAACTATGTTTCATCATATTCACGAGACAGAAATACCTGCATACTTTTCAATGCATTTAATTTATAAATCATTCCTCAAGATATATGTCGTACTCTCTTGTTTTGATATGTCTCTGACATACATCATATCTGTTTTTAAACTTTCTCAGTAGGTCTGACTTCAAATACCCTTCTTCCCCACATATAGACTGCATATATATATATAATATGAGATTTTTGAAATCGTAACTTAACAACACTGCGAGTAATTAATCTTGTGCTACGTAACGTACAAAAAATGAAATAGGGTTCAGTATTCGTGCTGTACGTCGAGAATTTTGGATGCAACGACATGTACAGATTCCATCTGCACATGCAGTATCAAGTTGGGTATGCAAATTCGAGGATGAAGGTTCAACTTTGTTGAAAACACAAACAGTATTAATACAACTTCGGAGTGCCCAAAGACAGGAGAACATACAAGCCAAGGGCACCGATCGTGGAGGAAGCGTCCCCTCAATGTTCATATGGGTCCCATCTATTTTTATGAATATGTATTTTTTATTGTTATACTAGCAGCGTTCACCCCGCTTCGCTGGGGTCACCCCGGAACGCAATAAACCTTGTTAATTAGATAATTTTTACTTTTTCGCTTTCAAGTGATATGATAAAAACCATAGTAGATTGCAGTAAATGTTAACATTATATCGCCTGTCATTTATGTTAACCCGCCGAGTGACACGGTCATGCGGGTTGCATATAAATACGTTTATTTTTACCTATGATGAACTAACAAAGGATTTGTACGTTATGGACACTTGAATGGTCAATTATCTCAAGACACTGGTAATTGAAAATTAAAGTGATATGATAAAAACCATCTAGAGTCCAAATCCTAATAACCCCCCAAAAATGAAAGAAATTGGTTCAGCCGTATTAGCGTGATGAGGGAACAAAGGATTTGTGCGTTCTCTTTTATATATAAGATGTATTTTTTATAAATATACAATATTTGGCATAATTTAAATTCAATTTGTCTTAAAATCCTCGTATATATATTATCTACGTCTTCTTAGACGCTTGTCAGTAGCCAAATACACATCTGAATGCCCCCCCCCCCCAAGGTTACATAGAAATCGGCGCCCTTGATACAAGCTGTCTGGATTGCCACAAGACCCACAAGGGCGCTCCGACCTAGAGGGAATGGCCGGATTCGGACTCCTCTGCCCCGAAAACTTCGTAACTGAACATACATTTGTATACTTTCTTAATAAAACTATATATATTTAGTGGATAAAGATTTTATCTTATACATCCTCTGTATACTTATACTCTTTCTTATAAGAACAATCTAGCCGTATATATCTCTCTGAGAACATAGGTGACAATACTTAACAATTAATCATCATTTCGGATACAGAATAACAACAGTGTAACACTACGGAGACATAATAACTTGTAGTATTGAATCTATCCTCAAACTTTGGTCTTCTCCCCCCCACCCCCCCACCCCAAGAAAAAACTCCGGGTGCGCACCTGGAGGCCCATAACGCTCTGCTTGACGCCAGGCAGCATCTCTGCGGATGTAAGACTACTAGTCAAACGTACATAGAACCTAAAGTTCCGTCTGTGCAAACTTCAGATTCTCCAGAAATTGAAACCGCATGATTACGAGCAACGCAAAACGTTTTGTACTGCAATTTTGGTGAAATTGAAAAGTGACGAGCAGTTCTTCAACAGAACATGAAATCTACATTGTGAGTGATTAACATATTTACAATTAATCTCACTTTTTTTCACACTCTGACTATTCATCTCCATAAAATTTCAATTACATACTTAGCGTCATTGTCCCTTCTCGTGGGCATCTCTCGCGTCGGCGTACTGACTCTGGTCTTTCAGATTTAAAAGTATATAATCACTGGCAATGAACATATAATATCATGTACATAATATGCACAGAAAAGTGCAAACTTTGAAGAACTAATCTACTTTAAAAGTAAATGAATAAATAATCCTTACACAGAACTTCGAGGAATTTATATTCGAATATTGGCTATAAATATAGTTATAGTAACTTTAGTTCCAGTTCCCTTTTCATTTTGGGTATTGGCTGTGACTCTCTTCTTGGCGGTCGAAATGCAGAGTTTCAAAGCCATTTTTGTCATCTGAGAACTGAGTGATAGAATACGTGTCAAAGATTTAATTCTTGAAATCACATACAAATTAGGCTTGTTTCGAGATTTTCTTAGGGATGCATTCGAGTCAAGTCGAGTCGAGATTTAAGCCTGTCTCGACTCGTCTCGAGAAAATGTTGTCTCGACTCGTGTCTCGACTCGAAAATATGTTTCTGTCTCGACTCGTGTCTCGACTCGAAAATATGTTTCTGTCTCGACTCGTGTCTCGACTCGACAGTCTCTGTCTCGACTCGACTCGAATTCGAGTCGAGACGTCTCGAAATTCGAGTCGAGACAAAATATACGAGTTAAAATATACGCACACGTCAGCCAGACCATCATGACTACCTACCTAATTGTCAGTATGTCGACTTTTGGCATGGATAAAAACGGCGACACGTCTTGGCATACACGCAATGATCCTTGATAGGTCGCTGGAGAGAGCTGGCACCACATGTGCTCACTCAGTCACCTAATTCCCGTAAATTCCGGGAAGGGGGGCGATGTGTTCTGACGTCACGTTCAATCACATCCCACAAGGGACATCACTCAAATGTCCGGCTCCAATTTCAATGAAACTTTTTTTGCTGATAGAAGGCATGTATGCATCATTACTTGTGATGACAAATTTTTGCCATGGTGCATGTTTTCTATTTTTTTAATAACTTTTAAGAGTTGTGATGTGGTTATTAGAGATTACCACAGAAGTCCCTTACTACCCTTTGTAAACGGAGCGTTAATGAAGAAAAGTGAAGAAAAACCATGTCGATACATATAAGTCCTGGGGGGAAGTCGTATGGTAGATATGACCTTGATGGCAGCCATCTTGAAATCCGCCATTTTGAATTAAGGTCAAGTTTTCAAAATGGGAATAGGGTAATATGATACATAATTTCGGGCTAGAATTTAATTAGAAAAATAATGGTGAGATTAGTTTTAAGATACACCCATTTGGGGGAAAGTTACCGGCATATTAATTGTTTTTACTTACTGTGTGCGTAAGACCCTTCTTACTTTCGTCTCAAGACCTGTAAATCGATCGCAACGGCAGAGCCCGGTTTCGCACTAGTGTTTAGAAATCTTTAAACTCACTTGAGGCAATATTTGTGGATTATTGTATTGTATTTTGCCTTTAATTAAATTTGAACCCACTTCATGATCTTGTGTAAAGTATCACTAAAAGAGAATTTCTGTTTTTATGGAGAACGTAAGCATAGCAATTATAAAAGGTGAGTAAGGTGCGTATGTATTTATAAGAAAGTTTATTTTACAGTCTTTTGTGGTTCCGCCAACCTATTCTTTAGTTGTTGTTTTTTTTTCAAAATACTCATATCTCATAAATAAAAGAGCTATTATAAAATCTCTTACCACTATTCTTTAATACTTATAAAATTTTATTTATTGTAAAAGCACTGGCGAGATATTTCTTATCGCCCACTAAAATTATGGTGGAGCTCCTTCGTGGCTAACGGTTAGCATACTTGCCTTTGGCGTGGGAAACCTGGGCTTGATTCCCGGTGGGAGTTCATGAGGTTCGGATTCCACGTTAATCAGTAGGTCCACGTCTCACATAGCCTCGCTGCTGAACGGGACGTTAAAATCAGAATCAATTCAACTCAAAATTAGGGTTTTGACTTTATTATGATGTCATTAGTTTAAACGCCCAACTGCCCAGTAATTATAAACATTGACTACATTATAAAATTGTAATTTGTGACGACTAAAATATCAGAAATTAAAGATTATTCTTTGGGTTTTGGAACATTTTGAAAAACGTGAAAAACTGGTACTGCACCGATACAACACACCTTTTGGATTTGTCATTGTGTAAAGTGATACAAACTAAAGAAGAATTACAACTTTATGAAATTGTATTAGGACTTATTATTTAGAAATAAACACCAAATAAGTGTAATAGTTCAGATCCGTATCAAATACCAAGTTTATGATGAATCAACTACACAAAGTAGGATCCAGAAACGCTCATTGCAATTTGTTCCATCCTTCAGTCGAACCAGGAACTAAAACATAAAGAGTGACATTTTCTTTTTAAAGATACTTTGTCCAGCTAAGTATTGTGAAGGTTTATGTCAGTAGAAGGAATTGCATTCCATTATACAAGCGCAATTTCACAACTTTATGTACACATTAATAAATATCGAACACCCTTGTCCATATGATTAGCGTACGCGTCTTTGGTGCGGGAGACCTAGGTTCGATTTCCAATGGGAACTCCTGTGGTTCTGAACCCACGTTAATTTGTAAGTTCACGTCTCATATAGCCTTGATGCTGAAAGGGACACTAAACTCTAATCTAATACTAAAGACAAATATTTAAAGAAAAATGATGACGCACCAAGATGACATGAATTTGGCTATCAAATCCATTTTGTGTTTTCAGTTATTTTCTAGTAGTATTTTTTCTAGGCATCTTTTCAAAAGACAGTGATGCAAATTTCGTAACTGCGAATTCCTGTTAGAAGCCATGAAATTATCCGATTAGATGCAAAATTTCCCGTCCACTAAAATAGATACCGTAAATTTACAATATCTAACAATAAATAATTTTGAAAGATATCGCTTTCGAGGGAAAAAATGAAGTGAAATCTTTGAGTTTTACGTCCCACGTTTAAATTTTGTTTATGCCGGTTAGGCTAAAGGAGAGGGGTGATGATGAGAAATTAGTGAAATCGTGGAATGAAGAAAGTGGGAGGAACGGAAGAACCCCGAGGAAACCCACGCACACGGTGTTTGTCCACCACAAAGTTCACTTGGTACGAGCTGGGATCGAACCAGGGTCCCCAAGCACCAGAGGTGAACGATCTACCACTGAGCCACCGCGGCCCCGCTTTAGAGGGACCATGACGTATAGTTGAACTCATTCTCGTAGTATGAAAGGCATTATTTATAATTATGCATGATAGGATCACAAACAAAATTTAAAAATATTATGTGCACTTTCTTTTAACAAACATTATATTGTCTTTTATGGTGTGGAAGGAAATGTTATGTTCGAAAAAAAAAAGTCCTTAACACGATTCTTGTTGCTACACACTGCATGTTTCTAGCCACAGAAAAGATGCAGCGATAGGTAGGCTATTTTTCAATTACTTTACATTAGCTTGATGTTTCAAGTCTTTTGTGTGTTTCTGAAGTTCACTTTTATCACAAAAGAGCTCAATATTAACATGTCTTACATAGCTTTGGTTCGATTCTCAACACGGACTGCAACTACCCGTTAAATTGTGCATCCGAAAGGCACTCTTTGTTAAACCTCGCTTATCACCGCTCATCTTAATAATATATATAACTTCACCTCGAAGCAAATGTTGCATTTCTCTCTTTCATCCTAACACAAAAAAAAAACTAACCACAGCTGTGACACGAAGGAGCTATTTCGAAAAGAAACAAGCTATGCTTCATAGAGATGTGTACCAAATGATAGAAGTATAAAGTATTGTTTTCTTTCCTGTTTATTGATATCAGTTGGTGTTCTTAATGAGTTTACTCATTAGTTTAGAAAGAGTATATATGGAATTTGGACATATGTTGTACGTATTCTCCTGAGAAATTGATGAGACCAGAAAAATTATAAGGACAGATGGAATAGGTTTAAGCGCATCTACGTGACTTTATCAAATATTTATTCTCCATAATGGTACCACGCGGAAAACTTGGTATAGGCCTACTTTTATCTTTGCCTCCCTCTGTTAGCTGTTTTGTATCATATATATCGGATGGTTTTGATATTTCTTCTGATCATTAAAACAACAATGGTACCTGTGTGCGTGCAGAAATGCAAAAGCACAAGGTAACTTCCTATTTGTTTTGGAAACAACAAACCCATTTCACGTGTGCGAGAGAAATTGAGCACAGCGAGATCTGGTGTTTACTCACGGTCAGTTCGCAGCAGGAGTCCATGGTAAAAATTTGGCTATCTCGAAAACACTCGCAAAACCTTACAAATACAAAAGACTGCGCTTCAAAGAAAGTTTAGACACAGATGTTTCAATTTTCTTTTAGCATCTTTCTTCAGCAAAAGAGTCGGTTTATTGTATTCGAAAAAGGAAAGGGAGAAAGGGTGAATTTATATTTTATGTGCGGGGTAACGTTGTAAGTAGTATAAACAATACATACCGCTTCCGACTCTGTACACATACACTAGCCGCGGAGTTCACACACACACACAGAATCAGAGTCCTCACACACCAAGGGTGAGAGCTGTGCCACTGAGTCACAGCGGCCACGGGGCTAGGTCGAGTCCACTTTACGTTCATAGTTTCTTAGTACATAAATGTTACGATTATGAAATAGATTTTCCTTAATGAGCTGCATAAAAACAAAAGCTTTCGAAATGCATTAAACAATTAGCTCGATTTG
Source organism: Thermobia domestica (assembly GCF_964235325.1). Lineage (NCBI taxonomy): Eukaryota > Metazoa > Arthropoda > Insecta > Zygentoma > Lepismatidae > Thermobia > Thermobia domestica. Next base: position 164,479,747 of record NC_137455.1, on the reverse strand, counting down.
AGTGTGAACTTAGTTATATCAGAGTGTAAATACGGATACGCACCAAAGCTCGAAAACTTAATACACTATTTCTCCTATATAGTCAGCATGTATCAAGCAATCATTCAGCTTTCATTTGAGAGGATGGAAATCGAAGGCCCCTGAACAACTATGTTACTAATGTGCGGAATGTATTTATCTTACAGTGAACTGCTTTGATGCCAAGTGGCCTAACTCCAAAATTGAAATTTTCCAGGAGTGAAAGTTGAAGTTCAATATCTCATGAACAATCCATATTTCTTTTATGTTGGGAACCAAAACCATAACTACTGTATGTAGTTCATTGTTTTGTAACTTAGTGTTTACAAAAATCCTTTTAAAAAATACCTATTCATAGAAGTGGATGGTACTTATCTGTACTAGTTCTTGGCATCCAAGCAGTCCATTTATTGTAATACTAGCTTAATATACCCATTCTTCGCATGGGGGCTGTATTTGGAAGTCAACACCTGTGGAAGTATCACCATTCATTTCAGTGACCGCGAAAACTAAGGATTTGACACTAGTATCAATCAATATGGGCTATTTATACATGTCTCGGTATTCCTCACCCGCTGACACCCGGCCCGCATACAGTAGTAGCTGAATTTGCAAGTCATCGCTGATGGAAGTGTCACCATTGATCTCAGCGACCGTGAAAACTATGGATTTGACACTAATGTCGATCAATTTGGATTACTTTTACTACATGTCTCGCTAAACGCCCCCCTGAGACCCCCTGGTTCCAATTTTGACAAAAACGCTTCGTCTTAGACTGGGACCTGGACCAAGGTATCCGTGACCAAAATTTGGTAACTCTCGGTCAACTTGTCTGGTCCCCAGGTCGGTCCCAGTAAACGTCGCCCCCGAGACCCTCCCTGGTTCGAAATTTAAAAAAAACGCTTCGTCTTGATCTGGGGCCTGGACTAAGGTACCCGTGATCAAATTTTGGGAACTCTCGGTCCACTCGTCTGGTCCCCAGGTCGCACAGACAGACAGACAAACAAACAAACTCTTTATTTTATTTATATTAGATAAGATATACTATGTAAAATAGTCTCGTATCATAATATGTGATGTACAACAAATGTTACATTATATATTATCCGTAGCTCGTGATATGCTGCAACATATTAAAGCCTGAGAATAGTTGGGCAAGCGAATAATCCAGAAGTTACGTAACCCTATTGCGTTCATGGGAACGAAAACACAATAATTATAACTATGCTAAATTACTATAGACTACCAACTGCTCATTCAGAGAATTTATGAAGTTCACTCTATCGCAATAGTTTTATACAAACTAGATTTAGACTACGGATAATAGTTTTATACAAACTAGATAATCAATTATTATTATTATTATCATTATATTTACAGTACAACCAAATACAACGACATTAACTATTAGTTCTAATTAACTGAATTGAGCTGAAAATTAAATCTTGATCTTTAAAGATTAACTATTAATTTTATGCGTTCTGTACCTTTCTAAAGGAATAAAAGCTGGAATTGGTTTCAAGGCTGTTTCTGAGTGAATACTTTCTTCAAAATAATATTAAAAATTATAGAAAGATTTTCGAGACATTCGAGTCGAGTCGAGATTTTTAAGAGCCGTCTCGACTCGACTCGTGTCTCGACTCGAAAATTCGAGTCGAGAAATACGTTTGTCTCGACTCGTCGTCTCGAATTTTACAAAGTGTGTCTCGACTCGAGCGCATCCCTAGATTTTCTACTGTCTTTTCAAGTAAAATCAATCACTAACTGCCTAATAGAAATTACCTTCCTTTGGTTCAATGTAAGAACTTATAGGTTAATTCTAAGCATTTTTTTTCTAATGTTGAGTTCACATAATTCTTTCAAATTTCGTCACAGCATCGGTGTTTTAGAACGAACAGTCGTTGGTTTGGTGTGAAGTATAAATATACATATAAGCGATTTGTTTTGCGAGTGTATTTGTATGTATGTATGTTTGTATTCGTGTATGTGCACGATATCTCACTGTCAAGTCCATGATTTGTTGAAGTACGTTTCTTGATAATAGTGCTATTTGCAAACATCATGTAGATGATAAATAATTTTATCTCCAAACTTTGTGACAATGTAATTCTTTTTGTTGAGGTGAATCAACCTATTAGGGAAGTTAAATATGTTACCGAAATATAATTCCGCAAGATATTTTAAAAAGGAATTTTACTTGAAATTGATTCATAATTTGAAATTTATTTTTTCTTCACTTTTTGTAAACGATTATTACATATCATCAGTAGTAATAAAATGTGCTTATTAAGGTTATATATAAGTTATAAAATGTATTAGTCATTATATACAGTTGTCTAAGTGATTTTATATGTTGCTCTTTTATTACTGATCTACAAATATCATTATCTCCATGTATATACAGTAGGGTGGTCCTTATTTCTCAAGTTGTGTATATTTGAGACCGCACCCCTTAATCTTTTTCCTTTTAATGAGAAAAGTGTTATCTGTAAATTTCAGTTCGTTATGACAACGATAAATGGTGCCGCAAAGACATTTTAATCTTTATAGGAATAAGATTTAGAAAACAGTAGTTTCCTATGTTGCTCAATAGATGGCAACACATACACAGATTTAGATTATTCTATTTAATCTCATTTCTTAAGTAATTTGGAGCAGATTTATGAACAAAATTAAATTGGAAATAATAAATAAATGTCAAACAATTATTTTGTACGACCGTTTACAACTAAATGATTCTCTCCTTTGTTCTTAATTACAACTGTTAATGTAAATAAAAGAATATTAGACTACTTGTAACATGTATTGGGTTTTTCAGGTTTTGCATTTATGATCTTTTGATATGATTGTTATTTTTAGGGAATTGAAGTTTCATTGTGGGTCTTGTATCATTACATGTGATTAAACGAACAAAGTGATCATTCTGTTCGGTGTCTAGTGAAATAAGTTATCGTAGTGGTATTTACCTCGTTGGTAATATGAGTGAACAGATACTGGGTTGTAAGTTACTGTCCAACAGACAAGTACTTGGTGCATTCTTTTATAACATACGAATGTGAAATTACCTTTAAGAGAGAATGCTCGGTTAGCAATTCGTGAGACAGAAATGTTTTGGTCCAAAGCAAGAATACCGATCAAGGATACTCACCACAGCACAGAAAATACAATTCCAATGAAAGGAGTAGATTCTGTGAGACAGTGACAGGATCTTCGAGGAGAAGAAGAGGGAAAGTATGTTTTATTACTCCACAACTCGTTGCGGCTTTTGATCGCCACAAATTGATTGATAGAGCTCCATGCGCATATTAATCGCAACAGCAGAGGCATTGGGACACAACTTCTTCTAATACTGGACGTATCAATGGAGCTTGTATTCTTCTTGAACAAAAATTGGAAAAAGATCTTTTATATCTTCTGTGTAGGCATCACATTTTTGATTTCATATTAAAGTGTATATTTGAAGAATGTGTTTCAGTTTCTTCCGGTCCAGAGGTTCCAATTTTTAAGTTTCCAGAAAGAGTGGCCGAGATTTCAACACAACAATTTTATTACATGAATTTCTAATTGAAATGTTAATTCAGTTCTTTGCAATATGAAGAAAGATAAGCTAGTTTTTGCTGTTCAAAATTTGGAAATGCAGAGAAGATTACAGAGAACTTTTGGAGCTTACAGTAATTTTTCTAGGAAGTACGCCTCCTGGAGGTATTCCTTTCCGTTTCCCTGGAGCTGTACATCAGACAAGGTGGATGGGAAAACCTTATGATGTTTAAAAATATTTCTCTTTAGTAATCAGTTTAAATTAATTGAGCGGAAAGAAGAAGGACTGCGTCAAGTGTGCACTTGTCCTGTCCTAAAAAGCTTGGTTTACTTGGTTTTCTTGTCCCAGTGCATTTCGTTCATCACATCAAGATTTATAATTTTCTAAGAGCCTTCAAACGTACAAACTCATAAACTTTGATGTCTCGAGAGTGGCTTTATTGAAGTTTTCCTAACATCTTTGGTACTCTCAGAGGAGTGTGAGCACTTTTATTTTTTGACGAGAATATCAATAATGAACAAAACACAAAATAGCAGAAAAAATTAAAAATAGAGACAGTTCATATGAAACGATGAAGCGATTTGAACTGCATGCTAGTAAAATAGATGATATTGAAGAAAAAGAAATTGCTGATTTTGTGATAGGAAACACGAAGAAGTTCTTCGAAAGGTTTCGGATTTCTACGGGTTTTCTAGACCTTGATCCGGTTTGTTGATCGACAAATGATGAATTTCTTTTCGGGGGAAAAAGTAGTTGATAAGCTGCATGTTACAAATGACGCAGCGGAAAGAGCATAAAGTTAATGGAAAATAACAATGCAGTTCTAACTAAAAATGAAGAACAGAAACTATTCCTTTTGTAAGTGGTGAAAGATATAGAAACTTGTTTCCAGGATGTGGAAAAGCTACCTTGCGTAAAAAGTAAAAGTTATCATTAAGTCGATCTACAATTCAAATATATTTTTTTAGGATATCAGCCATTATCATTAAATTTTTTACTTGTATTTATTAGCTGATTGATTTCTAACACATGTAAATTTTACTAACGAAGCAAGTGGCATGAGAAACCGATCCAAATATCTTTTCCACAGTGGTTCATAACACTGTGCATTACCATAAGTACTATATATACGGACGATGTTCATGATGCTTGTAGCTTGTTGCCTGATAACCAACCGACTGTATTTGAAACCCAATCAATTCTGAATTACAGAGGAAAGCTTTATATTGTCCTATTTACATTTGTGATAATTATTATACGTTTATTGACAAATAGTAACTCGAGTGCCATTGAAATTCAAATGGATTTCTTTTTACAGAAATCAACTGCTTTGCGGCACGGGTTAACGTTGATGGATTTTTGTGAAATTTTGTGTATGATGTTTCTGTTACCAAAGGAAAAGAAATAGGGGGTGCGGCGGAAGAAATTCGAAAATTTAATTTTTCCCATATACCTAAGGACCACCCTAATATACAGTTGGACCTCAGTAACTCGGATTTCTTGATACCTCGATTTTTTTTTTTTAACATTTCTTGAACTCTCCGTAACATTCAGTGTTAAAATAACCTCCATAAGTCGAATGTTTAAAAATTACAATCTCGAAAAGTCAAATTTTGAGTTTTATAATCATATTTAAAAACCTCGGTAACTCGAACTTTCATATCTGCGAACCTCTACAAGTCGAATTACCTCTATAACTCGAATTTCTCTTGATGTGACCTCGATAACTCGAAGCCATAGCTCTATGCTTTTACGTACAGTAATTGTAATTGTTACTAGTGCTGTCACTGTTGCTAATGTGTACTGTAATTGTGTTTTATTCATGTCTAGACATGAAAGCCCCCTCAAAACAATACATGTACCGTATTTTATTTTTACTAGTCATCTTATTTAATTTAAGGGACTTTCACAACTTCAAGCTCTAGAGGTTGAACCAATACAGCTTCGAGATATACAAGTTATATACTCACTTTTAATGAGGAATGTTTAATCTCTGTATCTCGAATTTTTGTTCTGGCCACTTTGATAGCTCGAACCTTGGTTATTCGATAAACTCGATAACTTAAATTTTTGTCGATTCCCTTCAGCTTCGAGTTATCGATGTTCCACTTTATATGAAATAAGAAGTCCTGGTTGACTGACTGATTAACACGAAGGGCAAACTGCTTAAACGAGAAACTTAAAATTTGGACAGTACTGAGGGTTTGTGACGTACGATTCTACTAAGGAAAGATGTTTAGAAATTCGACGTGGAAGGCGGAGAGAAACAGACTAGCACTTACTATAATAAGATGTCCATATTTCGAAATCCCTTAAGGTTTAGAGACAAGAAATTCGTTATCCAGGCTTTTTATTTAAATAACTAGCTGAAATACTCATTCTTCGTATGGGTCAGGTAAAATATCTACGTAAATAAACTGAACAACGAAAGGAAAAAATATCGTTCATTTTCTACTACTTTTAGATATCCCGGTAAACGCCTCCTGAGATCCCTTGATTCGAATTTTAAACAAAAACGCTTCGTCTTGGTCTGGAGCCTGGACCAAGGTACCCGTGACCAAAATTTGGTAACTCTCGGTCCACTCGTCTAGTCCCCAGGCCGCAGACAGACACACAAACTCTTGATTTTATTTGTATTAGATTAAACTCGTGTTTTAGTGTATTTTGATACTCGACTTAGAAGGTTCCGGAGTGATTCAGTAAGATGCCCATACAAGGTGTTCGAATTTCATGCGAGACTTATTCTATGTGAAAGGCACAGAAGAATTAAGACAAAATATTGTCCCCAGTTACACGTAGGGCATTTGGTAGTTTAGTTTACTTATTCTACTATAAGATCAGATTAAAATTAATTTGAAGTGTGTAAATGGACAGGGTTGCTCTACTATGGGACTCATTTACATTCAGAATACTACAACCAAGAGCAGTGAGTCTTCTAGCTTTAAGTATACTAATCCCTTAAATCTTGCTTAATTAAATCGTATTCTTATATTGAACCCATGACATCTAATAACTGAACGATGATCACACAGACGTTATGAAATGTAACTTCAGTACCTGTAACAGAACAAATAAGATCTTTTTTTTTTTTTTTTTTTTTTTTTTTTTTTTTACAAGAAGCAATGAACATTTTGATAAAATATTATATATAACGTTTCATACATAATCAAAATATAATATACATACGTATAATTATCTGGTGAGCATTCAAGATGATTTTTTAAAAATTTTATTCAATTCCTATTACTTTAACTCTAATGTCTTCAATTTCAATAACAAGTGGGTATCTTCATATATCATTTAGCAATAAAATACTGTAGACCAGGGTTCATGAACCCGTCTTTTGCGAACAAATCAGTTCAGGAATGTTTTGTGTTATTTTTTTTTCCCTCGGGGCACGAATGCATACACACACCTGTACTTACAATCCCAAATGCTCAGTAGTACTTTCGCACCTTTTTCACAAACGTTATTTGACAGGGGTGCCCACAAGGAGGGGAGGCTATGACGCAAACTGCGTCATTGAAATATTTGGGGGGGATAAAAATCCATATAAATATGTTTGAGAGGGTGTAAAAATTAATCGAAAAGATTTTTTTTTTCAAGGAAGAACACCTACGGATAGGCAATTGAGGGGGGGTGCGTCATGGACATGAGGGAGGGGGTGGGCACCACTGGATATTTGTAAGAGTGTTGTGTTCGAAAACTTAACTTTTCGTTCTTTTCCATCTATTTGTCATTTTAACTCTCATTGTAGCTAATTAAGGATTTTTCATTCTATTTTCTTTACGTCAGATAAATACTTAAAGACGTTAAAAGAATAAAAAAAATACTTATTGTTTCTTGAGTCGAGTTGATTTTGAGTTTAACGTCCCTTTCAGCAGCGAGCCTATATGAGACGAGACCTACTGATTAACGTGGAATCCGAACCACATGAGCTCCTGTCGGGAATCGAACCCGGGTCTCCTACGCCAGAGGTGTGTACGCTAACCGTTTAGCCACGAAGGAGCTCACGTACTGTTTCTGTGGCTAGAACTGACTAATTAAATCTACATTAATTTCAATGGGGAAATAATTTCGGTTCGCAAGCAGCATTATGAAACGGATTAAGTTCGTGATCTGTGGGTCCACTGTATGAACAAATGAATAAGCAATTAGATACAAATTAGGAAATAAATAAATATTTCTAACTTAAGCAATTACTTCCGAAATCATTTGAAAAGAAGGCGGATTAAACTTGCTGATCATAAAGAAAACGTAAATTATTTTCTGTTTCTCACTGCTCCTACTTTAGTCGTTACCGTATTTTAAAACAACTTTCTACAACATTACTGCAACCGCAAAAATTGTCATCCATCACTATGACTATATAGAAACATTAAATTGAAACGTTGGCATAAAGGACTTGTTTATTTTGTCTGTAGTATCTATTTGGAATGGTAAAATAAAAAGTAAGATCAGGAGCAATAAACTAAAATTGTTATTTTGAAGTCACTTTCAGATACGTGAGTACAAACTGTGATACTGTGTTTTGACCCCTTAAATGTTGGTCACAGTTATTCTGTAGAAGCTAAAACTTAATTCTGGTGGGAAGCAATTGCTTTTAGGTACTTTGATGCTGTAAAGCTTAGATAATTCTCAGTAACATTCAACTATAATGGACGAAAATAACTATAAAATACTCGTATCAAGGGAAAGAAAAGAGCATAGGGCATGCATGTTTCCTTCCATGTCATCAAACGTAATTTTATGGAAGTGTACTAGTAAAGTTGTGGTTTGCTAAGAATCCAATGTGGTTTGCGTTACTAAAATCCATAGAACTGAAATCGATTGCTTGTATAGAAGATGTTAAGATCTTCCAAAAATTTCACGAAATTTCCTACGAAGCTATCACATGAAATTGAATGCTATCTTATATGCTAATTTCATCATAGTAGAGAAAGAAATATACACATTACGAGAAACTGAAAAGTGAGAAGAATCGTAGAATTGGATACATTTATGGGAACATAAAATAAAAATTATAGCAGTTCAACCTTGTTCTGAACAAAATGGTAGTTGATAATAGTGATTTCAATGGAGAAGAACGCATAATCATACTCCCACATAAAAATACATGAGCTGGAACATAACTAAAGCTTTTCCGAAATAAATGATTGAAAATAGGAGGGAAAATAGTATCGTTAAAATAACTTGTGTGTAATTGATTTTTTCCTGACACCTAATATGGTAAACGAGATCTCTCTTACTTTTCTATACTTGCTTACCTAAACATTTTGGATAGGTTTTAATACTTGAGAAAAAAAAAAATAATCTTGTTGATGAAGTCAATGCACTCGTATGGTTGCTGTGATGGTCCTGTTTATTTATGCTACAGGCGTAACCGTAACGATAGAAAGAAAGATTGAACTCCGGGTTGAGGAGGAGTAGAATGAACGGCAAACTAGGGGATGTGGGTGCAGCCCTCTTCTTTGAAAGTCTATACATTCACTCAACGCACACAGCTCGTATGCTCATTCACGATAAATCGCCCATGACCATGACATCTCATGTTTTAGAACTCGCAGGGCTGCTAGCTTATACTGTACGCGTTCGTTTATTGATAGGGAAGTCTTCGGATTTACAACTTCTAACTGTTCTTGTTTATCCTAGTTATTCCACATCAATTATCTATTGCTCTACTTTGATATTTTCAATCTATCACTGTTATATCGTAACTTTGCATATTTTGGCTCATTAAATAAGATATAATGTCAACGTTGTTCAGTTTGTAGGTCAAGAATTCTCAGTGTCTCCCCTTTGGATATGAACTTAGATCTTAGTACACCTGTATGTTCTATTTTTGATTACTTATTGTATTTATAGGTTATTTCACAGAGACTGGGATTTGATTTGTGTTGGAAATATATGTAGTTGAGATATTAGGTTAGCTAGGATTTCTTAACCAACCTGGGGGTCGGGAGAGAAATATATGGGAGTCGCGAATTGAGGTGAAAAAGATAACTGTAAATAAGAATTGAGGCGAAAAATCCATTTTTAGAAATAACTGTAAAATTTCTATTTTGACAGACGTGTCAAATACTCGTACAGCAAAGAATATTAAACAAAATTTAAAAAAAAAAACTATTGAAATAATTAGAGGAGCGAAACTGGTATATATATATATATATATATATATACACAAGGGCGCCGATCCTGGGGCCGAGGGGGCTCGGGCCCCCTCCAAAGATCATGTGGGCCCCCTACTGTATTTGTGAATATACAATATTTGGCATAATTTGAGTGCAATTTGTCTTAAAATCTTCATATATATATATATATATATTGAAATAAAAGGCAAATATAAATACAACAAAAAATGCATTTTGAAATACATTTTAGAATGTGAACCTTGGGCCTTGTGTGATTTCACTCTTTCGGCAATATCTGATTCATTGGGAAAGGAACCGGTTTCGTTTGAGATCTTTGCTATTCTTTGCAGAATTGTACATATTTGTGTGAGGCAGGGTCACACTTACATACAACTGTTAGCGATAAGCACAAACAATCGTAAATCTTATTACAAACCAGAAATTGCTTATGGGAGTCGTTGGCAAGAGGATGTGATAAAAGGGGAGTCGTGGCACCAAATAGGTTGAGGAAGCCTGGATTAGACTGTAGAGCAGGTGTCACAGTCTTGGAATTTACAAGAATCACTAAATACTAATCATTCAGAGGACTGATTCTTTGATACAAACTTTATAGGGAAAAGGATGGAGAGAGTACTTGATCTGGGTCTCGTATTGCAGAATTAAGATTCTGGGCTTTCGGGCTTTCTGTGCCTATGGCTATGTTAGACCATCACGTAAGAGGAATGACGTTCCTCGGCGATAATACTGCCTGGGAAATTGAAAAGGAAGAAGGGAATGGGGAAGAAAGGTGCTTGGGACTATCATTTCAGATACCATCCCGGCATTTGCCTGGTGTGAATGAGGAAAATCCAGGAAAACCTCACTGAGGATGGCTGGCGTGAAAAGAAACTTTTACACTTTTTCAACCGAGTGTCCACACCGGGAATCGAACCCGAGACCGCACGCACAAAACCAATATTGCATTATATAATATTAAGGAGATTCTTGGGATGACACAATCAGAATAAATTAATGATTGAAGTTTAACACTTTTTTGTAAATTACCGAGAGTGTGAGACGGAATGCATTGTTTCAAATAGGATTCAAACCACTGCTCGAGATCGTATCCGAGGTAAGTATTCTCAACGAAAATCGACACCAGGACAATGCACACCGGAAGCATGAGCGTTAGCAATTTAGTCACGAAGTGTAACAGACTGGATGAATGGACTTGAACCCTCTTCATTGACAGACTTTAGTCAATAACTGTAGTCACTATAGGAAGATTTCGGGAGTTTAATGTAGTTTGAGTTTCTGTACAAGAATTTTAATTGCAGTAAAATTTTACTTTCTATACTTCTTTATTATACATATATAATAATTTACTTCGTGATATGTCAGACAGATAAGTCGTTTACTGTAAATATACCCTCTGGTGCATGGGTTGACATTAATATTCGAATCAAGCTCTTCTCAGCGTTTTAGCCAGGAGCTCTTTTAAACAATGTTTAGATGTGAGACATGCTGAACATTAAAATTATTGTTTATTGTATGTTAGCGTGATCAGTAAACTATAAACATAATAATTCAATAATTATTATTACTTTAGTTTTAAGTGATAAAATTATGTTTTTTACTGATTATAATTATCTGTTTGTTTGACAACTTATCAGACTTTTATTTGCTTTCTCTTTGTCTTAGAATATTTACCATGAGCTCTGTTTTATAGAATGAACAAGTAGGAAAAATAGTTTTTACTTGTTTGGTAGCTTCTATGCTATTTTGGTAATTTGAGTAAATCCTTTTGGGATTTTAATAAAATTTCATGTAAAATTTGAAGAAAATGGGTTGTAAAATTCTAGAATATTATTAATGTATAATGGAAAAACTTTTGTCTAGAAATGAGATGCAGATACTAACAAGAAGTAAGAAAATATTCCTCCTCTGTTAATGTACTTACCATACTTCAATGCAGGATGTCTTCATTATCTAAGAGCTGACTAGCTACAGCCTTGTATTCTTAGGAAACTTACAACAAAAAAGGACTTAAATCTATGCTCACAAACGGAATTTAAAATCTAAGATAGAGGATGAACATTCTAATTCAAATTAGTGTTGTTAAAATCGTTCATAAAATTTTCCTCCCTACTCAAATTTTTATTCTCTCTGCTTGACTATTTTATCGTTCAAATAATTGTTCAAACGATTGTTCGCCATTCGAACAATTATTCAAACAAGTCTTCGTCATTCAAATAGTTATTAAAATGATTTTTCGTCTTTCGGATAATTATTCAAACGATTTTTTTTTCATTCGGATAATTATTCAAACGATTTTTCGTCATTCGAATAATTACCCAAAGGATTTTTCGTCATTCGAATAATTATTGAAACGATTTTTCTTCGTTCGGATAATTATTCGAACGATTATTCGTCATTCGAATAATTACCCAAACGATTTCTCGTCATTCGAATAATTATTCAGACAATTGTTCGTCATTTGGATAATTATTCAAACGATTTTCGTTATTCGGATAAATAATCAAACGATTGTTCGTCATTCGAATAATTATTCAAATGATTTTCGTTACTGGGATACTTATTCAAACGATTTTCGTCATTTCAATAATTATATAAATGATTGATCATTATTAGGATAAATATACAAATGATCGTTCGTCATTCAATTATCCAAACGATGGCCGGTCATTCCAATAACTATTTAAACGATTGCTTGTTACTAAAATAATTATTCATATGATTTTAATCATTTAAATAACTATCCAAACGACTTTTCGTTCATTTGAATTATCGTACGGACAACCTTTCGTTCATTAGAACAATTATTAAAATGCATTTTATTTTAATAAGTATTTAGTTCCGTTATTGTGACGTATTAGAGGAATATAATTAATATAGGACAGTTTGAATATAGGATTAAACGAGTTTTAATAGTGATAATTTGCATCCTTCTGTTCATAACTCAACAGAAATTCAAGGCCATAGGTGTCAGTCTGTACCTTTTATGTGGAAAATTGAACAACTCAGTACATTTTATGCTTATATTCCTTGATTGTATGTATGGTGTGGCCCGAAAACAAAATATATAAATTACTTTAAAATAAACACACAACTGGAGTGTATTTTGCACTTGCATTAAAATCTAATCACGTCATAAATATACATTAAATGTCCAGTTTCTATCCACTCAAATGTATAGTAAAATAGACTATCGTAGCCTTTCTAGCAATATTTTTTCTTTCTTTTTTTAAATTGCATTAATGCGCGACCTCTAACAAATCACACTGAAAGTTGTCTTGCAAGGTGCGCTAGAAAAGAAGAGACATTTTTCTCAGCATGGTGTATGCAATTTTCATGCTGAGCCACAAGCTGAGTAAAATAATGCATGAACTTCTGCATAAAGACCTTCATATTTCAAACGTAAATGTGTATGCATATTTCCTTCTTGACTTGCATAATGCGCAAAATAAGGAGTGTACGTAGGCAACACAATAATACACACCTACATTGTATATTAGGGAAAATGGTCTTAGAAATATGAGGAACCATTTTGAGTATGTAAATAACTAACGTGTGTGAAAAGGAAAAAATGAAGTATTCTTACTTATTCATATCACAAGACAAATTAGTATACTATTTATCAAATACAAGAAAATTTTGCACGTGCTGTCATTATATATATATATATAATATGTAAATACATACGTTACACATTTACATGTATATTTGTTCACATATCTCAGTATACATTGCATTGTCATCAGCATACAGATAGTTGTCAATTATAAAACAAATATGAAAAGGAAAAAAGAAAGGAATTTATTAGTAATTCCTTATGTCATTTATCGATCAAATAGAATTCCAACATATTGATAAGTAACAAGGAAAATATTAACACTTAAATACTATAGTTAGACATATTTACAGTCTTGATATGTGAATACCATTATCACATAATCTTAATTTTTATCCTTTCAAAGCTTCTTCTTACGAATACTTATTTCAGATTAAAAGATTAACAATCGAAAGTGTAGAAATTTAATGATCTTCATTATGCTTACCTTTACTTTTTTTTTAAAGATCTAGTGAACTACCTTGTAATGATCTAATAACTACTTTTTTTTGGATAAGTTAGAATGTTGAATTTGTAGTATATGATGTCATAAGCACAGTGTCTAATATGATACTTGTTGGATCTCAAATCTCTGCCCTATATAATCATCATTGATATCCTGCATAATGGACAAATTACTTACCTACCGATACCGATAAGCTTCCATGCTCCACGGCCTTCAGCTAAACTCTTCGTCTTCACCTAGGAATCTTCTGTTTTAATACCATCTATTGGCTGTAGCTTCTTTCTCTCCGTGTTCTTTTCTCCTGCCATTGTATCTTCTAGCACACTCCTCATGATACAGTTCCTTCTCAACGAATATCCGAACCAGTTTCTCTTCCTCTTTATAATAACATCCAAAATTATTTCTCGCTCCATGCTATTTCTAACACTTCCCCATTCGTTAATTCTCTCCATTCTTCTCCTTATTCGTATTTCGAAAGTCTCAAGTCCCTCTTCATCGGTTTTCGATAATGTCTATGTTTCTGATCCATAGAGGATAATATTCCACTCGAAACATTTTACGAGTCGTCTTGCCAACTATATTCATGGACCCACAATTATACACTTTTCTTCTTGCAAATTGCCTCTTTCGCTAATACTATTCTTCTTTTATTTCACGCTCACACTTCATGTCTCCATCAACAACACCAACTAGGCATTAAATCTAGCTAGTTATTCTACTATACTTTCTTCCATCCTAGTTCTATACTTGACACTAACTGCTTCGTTATAATCACCACGGTTCCAATCTTTTTAATATTTATTTTCATCCCATAGTCTTCACAGTCCTCCTCAAGTTTTTTTAAAAATCTTATTCACTTTCTCTTCAGATTCGGTAACTAGTGTCATATCATCTACAAACCGTATACAGTTTATCATTCTACCTCCTACCGAAATGCTGCCTCCATTGTGTAGGGTCTTTTTCACTATCCCTTCTAGATATTAAATAATATTGGCGAGAGACAACATCCCTGTCGAATTCTCTTCCAATTGCACTCTCCTGTCATTTCTTTCCCTGTTATGAAATTCATAATGTAAGTTTCTTATCAGCCTTTGATCTTTCCATTCCAGTTCAATCTTCTTTAGAACTTCTATTAACAATTCCCAGTTTATCCTCTGAAAAGCTTTTTATAGATCAGTAAGCATAACATATTTCTCCTTCCTTTTTCTATAAACCTTCCACCGGTTAATTTTAATAAGCTAATTGCATTTCTTGTGCTCTTACCACTTCTAAATTTAAATGGTTTCTCTTCAACTTCTTCATTTGTTCTTCCATAAAATCTTCTGTTTAGTACTCGAGGCATAATGTTTGCTGAATACAATATAAAACTAATAGTTCTGTGGTCTTCACATCTCTTTCGTTTGATTTTCTACCAAATGGAATCATGAAAGAACATAAAAGCAAAAATTAAATCCACTTAATAGCATTTTTAAGTATTAAGCAGGCCGTATCGCAAACTTATCATATTATTTGAGGTTACTAAGTGATTTGCAAAATAAATAAATAAATAAAAATAAAATAAAATAAAATAAATAAATAAAATAAATAAGTAAAGCCGGTAAATGTAGCGAAAAATCATTTTCTTCAATATTTTCTACGAAATACAAAATTATACTAATACACTAAATACAGTATTGTTAATATAGCAGTAATAATATGTATACGGTTTCTTACTCGTAAAAGTGTCTAAAGAATACCCCAACAAGGACGCCGAACGTAAATTGTGCACCATTGTCTTATTATTAATTAAATTAATTTAACTTTTCGTGAATATGTTTTGTAGGTGAAGCAAACGGATGATTAATGAAAGTGATTATGAATGAAAGTGAGTATGAAAAAATTGGTGAAATAAGGATTCTTAAGGAAATAGAACTCCGAGATAACCAACAGAAAGTTTTGTTATTTGATTGGTGACATTATTCTTTATAAGTTATTTTATCTTTTTTTGTTGTAGTTAGTTGTCTTGGAGTTCTATAGAATGGAACAATGAGTTCTTATTGCTTAAAAGCATTATAACTATGGTGAGTATTGCACAAAGACTGTTCAAAATCTTCGTACGGCTTTCAGTCATATTAACTCACCCAACGAGATTAGTTTGTAGGCTACTCAAGAAGTTCAAGGAAGCAGATTCATTGCAAACATTAAAACTACCAAATTCTCTAGTTTTTCTGTATCGCTGTTGTGTGCGACAGTGCTACAGTGAGTCTAACAGAATCTATCCTTAACAGTTGAGTATTACGAGAATCTCCTTGATGGAAATGCTACAACAGCATTATCGCGAAGTAGTTACGACTTTTTAAAGACCTTATTTAAATAATGTGGATATTTGAACAGTTGTAGTTCCAGCAAGTTGACTGTATCTTCCATATCTATCACGGGCCAATTGCCTTGCTACTAGTGATGAGCAAATGCAAGACCAAGACCAAGACCGGAGTGGTCTTGGTCTTGGTCTTGCACTGGAACCCTTGGTCTTGGTCTTGGTCTTGCACACCCAGTCTTAGTCTTGGTATTGGCCTTGCATGCAAGAGTCTTGCAAGTTTTGCATTTAAGAAATCTCAAGCTTTTCATGGGTAAATTTTACTATGGATGTAAGGGAAAATAAACTCTACAATGCGCCAATAGTAACGGAAATACAATGCATGTTTCTAAATGTAATATAGTTTAATTTTGTGTAAGTATCATGATAGTGTACAACATAGGTGATGACCTTTCCTTTTTTAATGGGTATCCACGCTTCACTAGTTGTAAGATATGCCTAAATTATAACGTTTCGTAATCTGTTTATATTTTTTAACAGATCCAACACTCCACTGGTTCCCAAACTGGGGAGGCTACCTCTGAGACGCATGAAAGAAAATAAAGATGGCATAGATTATTGAAATACTATGAATCACAATATTATTTTTACACTCTAAAGGCGTCAGATTTCTCTTTTTAACCACGATTAGCTAATCCATGTATTAATCAAACTTCCAATTAAATATTGAAAATTTATTTTACTGATTCTCTATAGGGCAGAAACATAGACATTACGCAAAAATGATGAAAAAATTGCAGGCTTTCGATACATGGGCATGGAGAAAAAAGGAGAAAATTAACTGTGTTGAACGGACAACGAATGAGAAGGTGTTAAAAAAAAATACCAGTAGGGGGAAAAAGAAGAATTTTAGATATTGTTAAGAGGAGGAAGAGGAACTGGTTAGGATATTAACTGAGGGGAAACTGTATTATGAGGGATGTGCTGGAGAGTATTGTGCAAGGAAAGAGAGGGAGGGAGCGAAGGAGACTAGTTGAAGGAAGGTATTAAAACAGAAAATTGCTACGTCAAGACGAAGAGACTAGCTGAGGACCACCGAACGTTGAAGCTTCTCAGTTGCAGCAAGTAACCCGCCAATAATGGCAGAATAGCTATTATGAAGATGATGATATATTTAGCCATATTAACTAAAAAAAAAAAAAGAGAGAGAGAAAATTAAAATAATAATTATTGTAATCAAACCTCTTAATATTTTAGAAAAATTTGAGTGAAAACTGAAAACGATTCAACTATCTATTTCTTTTGTGTAAACTCAATCTATATAAATACTTTTGACCTGTATTGGAAATACAAAATAACGGCATTAAACTCCAAGTTATTTGAAGTCTCACTTGTGAATATGGATTACTAGCATCAATCACCCACTTCGTTAGGTTAAACTTAAAATAATAATAAATTTCGTTACTCAGTCACTTTTTACTATTAGTAAAGCGCTCTCTGATATCGGTCATTTTCGATTATTTTTATATTTCTCTCTCCTCCTTGTAGAGGGCCGATGCCCTTCTACATCATCTGCATATCGAAATGCAGATGAGGGGCACATTAGCATATTGATATGTAAATATGATAATTTTGTGGTTTAATTATTTGCTTAACATTAGCATATGCAGTGCATATTTATTTGATATTATTAGTAATGAAGTGTGAAACACCTAGCATAGTACGTAAATATTAATACAATATTGTATTATATTGTATTTATTTCAGTGTGTTTATTCCTTTTATTGGCATTATATAGAGTATTAATGGGTGCATATAATCACTTCATTGTTGCATAATGCGTAACTTACAGGGGATGATGGAAGATAATGAATATAAAGCAGAGATGAAAGATTAATTAAATAAAGAAATGAGCAGATTCTATAAGAATCATCCTTGATTTTTCTGAACGCTTGGAAGAGAGCTTGAGCTGAGAAAAGTTTTTTTTTTTCCCGACTGACTGTCGCCTATACTACAGGATGGGAGGTCTCTCTCAACTCACCACGGAAAGAAATACCCAGAATAGAAGCTAAATAAGTATTGTATACCCAGGAAGTAGCCTATAGACTTCCTTTGGTGAATCTACACTGGGTTAGATACAATGTGTTAAAACACGGAGTTTGTATTGTTTAAAATGCCATAAAAGTTTTCGCTTCTACATGCGAAATTTTAGGTTTCTATAGGTGTGATTTCGAATGTACCTAGCGTCAGCGTCTCTTCCTCCCCCCCTGTTCACCAAAAACCAGTAACCTGGCTAGCGAGCCTCTTGCTTGGTTCCCAACATGCAACACCCATTTGAAAATGTATACTCTAATTTGACTTATTTTCTGTGTTTAATATTAATATTTACGTACTAAGCTATACTCGTTCTTGGAAAGACCGCATAAAATTCTGTTTATTTTTAACAACGTGTTTCCCTTATCGAACAAGACACTTAGATCTTGTATTTGTGAAAAACAAATAATTAACAAATATGTTTCCTTCAATCTCTCTCCAAGCAAGCATGGCTGCATTAGAAGCAGACACTTTGAACGACAACCACAGAAATTGGGTGTACCGCTGCTTCTGAGAGAGATGACAGTTAATGAAATGTATATATATGTATTCTTTGTATGTTTAACTTTAGTTTAATGTATAATATCCTATGTTTATATATTTTATTTGTATGTAACTAGCGAAGGAAAACAAAAGTAGGCGGAAATCTATCATAGTTTCTGCTGTAAGCAATAACTTTCCGTGCTGGCCACTGCCTGGAGGAGGGGCAGCACGTATCAGCCAAGAAAGGTGAAGTTGGCTACGAATGGTGGCTGAAGAAGGGCATTGACACAGGAGACCACCCGCAATATTCGCCTCAAGGCATGTACCTTTTGTCAAAGGGTGCTTGGAGAAGCGAGTTTCTTCGTTTCCTGTGTTTTGCCAGAAACATATACTCGTTTTCCGGGGAGAACGTGGTAGTTGAAGCTAGACTCGTGAAGTAACAAGAGATAGTTTTGCGGTGTAGTAGGAAGTCACCTGACTTCCCGTACAGAGTTCGATACCCAGGACACGGTGAGAACAATTGTTTCGGTTCCCCGGGATTTGTCCTGTGAACAACTATATCGCGAGTGTGTTATACTAAATTTCTTCAAGAGCATGATATAGTCCAGTGACAATCAGTGTATGACTTACACACATTTGTAGTTATACGTCAGTGGTACTCATTCTATTCAGTGACAATGGAAGTTTAACATTTAAAGTCAGTATTAAATATATCGTCCATTCTCTGAGTGCTTAGAACACTCAGTAGAGATCAGATAAATTTAAGCTTATTCGTAACTCCCAGTGTTAATATGGGACAACCGCAGTTTGCCAAATATGGGAGAAATATATATCCTTACATATCTCAAATAGAGATATAACGCCGAGGCAAGTAACGCTATTAAACTGTGCCTGCCCTTGGACATTTAGTACAAGGCTTACAGCAATTGATTTGCTTTTTACATTGGAGCTACTAAACATTCTTTCATAGAATGCTTGAAATTCAGCGTACCATATCTCCTACCAGAACATTTTTCATATAGTGGAATGAGCATCTAGGAGGACACTGTGTCATCAAATTGGAAATTTGTGTAAATCAAGTGAAGTTTGAACAGTGCATCAGCATATAAAAATCTTGCTTTATTTTTTTTTTATTTATTTTTTTATCATCACTCTGTGTTGTTAGTTCACAAATATAGTGAAATATGTTTCTTCGACAGTGAAATACATCTCTCCTCTAAAACTGTTAGAGACAAGAAACTCAAAATGATGAGGAGATAAATTATGTTGTAAATATATCTACATATTTTTTTTTATTTTATTAAAGGTCAGACAGACCTTTCAAGTTGTCAGTTCATTCTACATTATTTCTCATTTCATTTTATTTTTTTTTTTAGTGTGATACAATATCAAGTGTAGCAATATATAAGTAACGTGTTTGTGTGATAGTGCACTACAAAGGTGATAAGTATTTAGTGTATAAGTGTGATATCATCTCATCTACCATGTGTGAGATTCCTGATTCCTATGTGGGAAATAAATCTGTCAGCTCTTACCAGAACAACTGTTTATTCAATTGCTGTAGGGTGAGTACCTGCACTAATGATATCTTTGTTTCAGGAGTGTGATTCAAGGAGACATTTTCCCCTTGATTGTGTATGTTGACCATCTCTCTGTATGGGGCTCAGAGAGAATTCTGCCCAAAAGAACAAAATAACAGCCATGAAATAGTGAGATCGTTTACAGGCTGCTACCTGTAAAAATTTAAAGTATAGATTTTTTTTTTCTTTTAACCTATTTGAAACTTATAACTGACTCACTATTATAGCATCCTTGAGCATGGTTGTTATGCAGATGGCCCTGAGATCTGCTGTTCTACAGAAATAAAATACTTTTTGCTCTACCGACTTCATAAGAGAGTGGCGGCCCTTACAGGAGAGAACCTGATCTCCAAGAGGGAATACATAACTTCTTATATTATTTTTGTGATATTTGCATTTTATGTAAATACTTCAGTTATTTAAATATTCCCAGCCACTCTCCTTTATCATTTTTTTTATATTGTGTTGGTGTCGTTAGGTAAACAGTAGCTTCGGCTCTGGCCACCTAGCACCTCACAATAAAAAGTGGCGCCCAGCGTGGGGCAAGCGAGTATTATTCTATATACTCAAATGGTCAACATACGGCTTGTGTAAAATTTCGGTATATGTTTTGTTTTCTCCTCCCGAAAATTTCCAAGAACGTAGGTGTCTTGTGTTTGAAATTTATTTGTGACTTGAATTTTGTTTTAACATTACTGTGTATAGAGAATTCAGTTTTTTTTAGAACTTTGGGGGGAAGAAACCTTGTAATTCCGTTTTACTCGTAAATGGTGGTAACGCGAGCACAGGCTCGAAGAGTTAGAAATATGGATAACGAGTTCGTATTTGAAGAGTTCGCTCAGAGAGCTGGGGAGCTCTCCGAAGAGAATAGTGTTAATGACGTGCAGAGCGCTAGCGAGCGTCCCGTCAGCGTTGTGGGAGACGCTGATGCAGTGGATACCGTTCCGCCAGTTCCCAGTAGGGATCCGGAAGTACCATTGCGGGAGGAAAGGGAGGTAACCACGGATACTACAGAACGATGTGTTAGCCCAGCCGGTAACATAAGTAGTGCTATGGTAAACATGAGTAATTTGAATATTGCGGCCATGTTTAGTGAGCTTTTGGAAGGTCAGCGGAAATTAGAAAAAAGGTTAGAAGCAAAATTAGATGAGAATAGTAAAAGTATACGGGAAGATTTGAACTCCAAATTAGAGGAAAGTACAAGGAGACAAGAAGAAAATAATCGAAGTTTAAAGGAGGATTTGAATTTAAAGTTAGTAGAAAGCTCAAAGGGTCTGGAAAAGCTAGAAAAGAAAATCGAGGAAAGTAATAGCACGTTAGAGACAAGTTATCTGAGACTAGAACAGGCGGTTGAGTCCAGCAATGCTCGTCTTGAACTCCAGATGGAGGCTGTGAGTTCAAGACTGGAGCAAAGTGAGCGTCAGCTGACGGAGCGTCTAGAGCTCACGACTGCAGAGCTTAGGGGGGAAATACATCAGGCCAGAGAAGAACTGTCTACGCGTGTAACCGAAACTTCTAGCAGGATTGACGAAGTTCAAGAGAATGCTTCTAGCTTAGCCAGATAGTTAGATGAGAATTACACAGAACTTGCTGACAGTGTTAGACAGGTCTCGTCTCGTGTAGAACAGACCACTCTTACTCTGAATAATCAGGTCAGGCGAGTGGAAGTGAATTTCACTTCCCAACTAGCAAGGATCCGGGGGGAACTAGAGCAGGAAACGCCACTCGATGAGATCAGGTCAGAATGTAACGGCAGCATCCAACAGATGCAAGAGACCGTTCATGACGTGTGTGCACAGCTCGAGAAGAAAATGGAGGAGTGGAAGAGCTCCATTCAGAAGGAGACCAGTGAGGTGATAGAGGGGAGACTCGCTAACATCTCTGTCTCCAGCACACAAGAAAGACCACCATCTCCGAACAATGTCTCGAGTCGCGATCTGCCTGGTTCTCAACCTGGGAACCTCGCTACTTCCCGCGAGACAGAACCTGTCCCGTCGACGTCTCGCTCATGCAATCATGAGACGAGAGAACACCTCGCAACAGCTTTTGGACTAATACACAGGGATGTTACCTTACCTGTGTATTCGGGGAATGAATCTGAGACCGAAACATATAACTTTCTCCAAGATCTCGACCGGTACTTTGAGGTCACTGGAGTACCGGACGAGATGAGGCTCAGCTTCATACCGCGAGCGATCCGGAATACTTGCTACCAATGGTTTCAAGTTAACCGGAACAAGATCCACACATACGAAGATTTTGTGCATAACTTTAAACAGTGCTACCTTAGTGAAGAGCGGCTGGCGAACCTAAGGGCAACGATTCTCACCTCCCACTTCGACAACCGTATACACAAATCCCCCGCAGAATATCTGCTAGATTTGTTACATAAGAACAGTATACTAGAGCCAAGAATGTCTGACGCTACATTATTGAAGGTACTTCCGCGTCATTTCCCGAACTGGCTGTTTAGGGCGATAGTCTCTTCTCGCCCAAAGACAATAGCCGAACTTTTAAATCTTGTACAGGAACTGCAGTCGTCGATGACGAATCGCGACCAGTTCTTCCAGGGTAACCAGAGGAAAGGGGTCAACATGCTCCAAGTGAGTGTGGAAAACGAGGACAATAACCCCTCTGGCCACAGTGGGAAGCACGCTGCTCGTAAGAAAAATAGAACGAGAGAAAATCAGCGTCCTTACCAGAGACAGAGACATCAAAACACGAATAATAACAGCCACCAGCGATCCCCGCCTCGCCATCCGAGCAGCGGAAGTGGGTCGTCTGGCTGGTCACGTGGGGGGAACTCCCACTCCTCTCACAACAACAACAACATTCGTGGAGCCCGCGGTAGGAGGGGAGGAACGCGCAACACGGATAGACCACAGGGAAATTCCTTCCGTCATGCGGACGAGGAAATCCAACTGCTGGAACACTATGACCGGGCGCCTCCTCCTACCAGCCAGAATCAAAACATGACCAGGAGTAACCAATCCTCTTCTTCTGCTCCCAGAGAATGAGGATTGTCCGCATGTGCTTGGGACAACGTTAAGATGGCTATGGAGAACACGAGTACATCTGAGTTGACAAATGAAAATTCCAAGTATGTGCGTAATTTAGAAGAAAATGTAGAAAATATTCATTTATACGAAGAATCATGTGAAACCGCAGTTAAGGAGATTTTTGAAAATGTAGTAGAAAAAGAAGAAGAAAACTGTAATATTTGTTCAGAAATAATAGCAAAGAAGCATTTCAGTGAAGGCATGTTCAAAAATAAGTTAACCTTGTTAAGTAGGACAGGAGAACACATCGATTTAGATAGGGCTGTATATGAAGAGGCCAATGGCATTTTTAAGAATTTATTTGATTCAAGTAATGAAGAACTACCCAGTAATAACGTCATCTCACTACCAGAGATTAATGTACTTTTGTTTGGAAAGGAAGTTAATTCTTTATTAGATACAGGAGCGACTTGCTCAGCTATTTCTAAAGAAATTTGGGACTCCGTCTCAAATAGCCACCCCACACCCGCATTTTTGAGTGCTAAGAATATACGGGTTACGTCTGCTTTCGGAAGTAAATCAGCGACGATCATAGGCCAGACGCTGTTAGTCATTCAGATACATGGGAAGGAATTTCATACATTAGGCATCATTATTTCAGGTCTGAACAGATCTTTGATTTTAGGTTCCAACTTCTTTACAGAATCTCGTGCCGTGTTAGATTATGATACTGGCCTTCTACATCTCAAACATCCTCATGATGTAGAAGTCAAATTTAGATCTGTAGATTGCGAGACTGAGGATCTAGTAGTTCGTTGTTTAGAATTGAATGGTGAGTGCGAGAAACCATATAGTTTCATTGAGGAGTTAGATAATTTTGAGTGTAATTTTTCCCCGTCAGATGAAGGACGGAAGGCCATACGGGTTAGCGCACAGAATGAGCATAAGACCTGCAGAGAAAAGGCTGCTCGTGCCCCGAACTTGGATGATGGTAGATTCCCAAGTGCCCAAGAAATGGCAGTTCATGTATTCCCACCAGAAGAGTGGCTTAAAGTGAACACACGTGCCTCCCATTCAGATATAGAAGATTTTGTAGCGAACTACACAGGTCTCTCAGCCTCACAAAGAGAGAGTTTGAAAGCTGTTCTTCTAAAGCACCAGGCGCTTTTTGATATCAAGCCAGGTTGCATAACTAACTACGAGCACGAGGTTGGAGTAACGGACGAACGTCCCATAAAAACTAAATTGTATCCTTACCCAAAGAAATTCAGAAATTTAGTATCGAATGAAATTTCGCGTTGGGAGGCCTGGGGTGTGATCAAGAAGATGCCGACCGCTTTTATAAACCCTCTGGTAGTGACGCCGAAGAGCGACGGACGCATTCGAGTTTGTATAGATGGAAGAGCTCTGGCCAAAATTTCAGGGGATCTCTCCGACAGACCTATGCCACCCCTATCTGTTCTCCAAGATATTTGCGACAACTCTTGGTTCAGTTGCGTAGATGCAACTGAGATGTTTTTACAGATTAAGGTGAAAGAAAGTGACCAGAAATATCTTGGGTTCCTACATGAAGGCATTTCATATGTTTTTCAAAAACTTCCGTTTGGGACAAAACAGAGCCTTGCTTCTTGCGTAAGAGCATTAGATATGCTAATTGGATCAGAGGCTAGAGAGTACTGCGGCGCTTATGTTGATGATTTAATTCTAGCCGACAGGAGCTTCGAAGACCATTTGGTACACCTCGACAGAGTGTTGGGTTTACTCACTGCGGGCGGCCTAACTCTCAGGCTGAAAAAGTGCAATTTTGCGAGAAAATCACTGAACATACTTGGTTTCCATCTTTCGCAATCCGGTATCGGCAAAGATCCGGCGAAAGTGAAGGCGGTGTTAGATTTTAGGACACCACGGAACGTCAAGGAACTGCGTTCCTTCATTGGCTACTGCCAGTACTATCGTTGCTTTAGTAGGAAGTACTCGGAAGTTCTCCATCCGTTGTTCCAACTGCTAAAGAAGAATGTTAGATTCAAATGGGAACCAGTACACCAGGCAGCGATGGACAGGATTAAGCAGATCTTCCAGGAGGAAGTAGTTCTGAAAACCGTCCTGCCTGACAAGCAATTGATTCTCGAATGTGATGCGTGTGATATTGCGTGTTCTTCTCTATTGTACCAGCGTGATGACAATGATGACATCCGTGTCATTGCTTTTACATCACGTGTGTTCAATGCCGCACAACGCAACTATTCAATAACGGAGAAGGAATTTTATGGACTCATAGATGGCGTTGTTAAGTTTAAACAGTACTTAGTTGGTACTAAATTCATAGTACGCAGTGACCACCTTGCTCTTAAGTTTATTCTCTATTGTAGACTTACAAACCAGCGCATCACCCGGTGGGCGATGTTGCTCTCAAATTTCAATTTCGAATTCCAGTTTGTCAAGTCAAATGAGAATCTAAGTGATTATCACTCTAGGTACCCTCCTCACACAGAAGAAGACCTCAGTGTTGCACGGAAGCCTATCCTCCAGGAGTCGCTGATGTCCATCCTGACGGAAATCCCATGTGAGTTGAGGAAGATGATAGCCATACTACCGGAGATGCAGTCTTCAGATCCTGTCTATGGCAAGATCAAGAAAGATGTCGAAGAGAAGACGGACTCACCAAAGGTGAATGGTGCTTGTCACCGTTTTGAAGTTTTGAACGGGCGCTTATGCAAGCGTGACCGGGAAGGAGTCCGGATTTGCATCCCAGAAGTGTTAGTAGTTCCACTGCTCGATTATTACCATTCAGATCGAGGGCACATGTCGGCCAGTAAACTACTACCGCTTCTATCAGAGTTTTTCGTATGGCCAAAGATGAGGGCAAGTGTGAGGCGTTTCTGTGCTTCCTGCGAACTATGCCAGAAAAGCAACCCCCCCCCAATGTTATCGTCCGGGACCACTGAATCCCGTGGTAGTGGAGAAGCCAGGCTATTTGGTCTGTGCTGACTGGTTAGGGCCTCTAACCAAGGGAATTGGGGGAGTCCATTACGTATTAGTATTTTATGATGCTTTCTCCAAACTAATAGGATTGTACGCATGCAGAAAGGCAAACACTACCACTGCCATAAGGAAACTGAAGGAGTATCTGAAAGTTAACCCTAGTGTGGAACTAGTCTTAACAGACAGAGGGTCACCTTTCCAGTCTAACCGCTGGAAAACAGAATTAGCAGATCTTGGTATCAGGCACATCACTTCGACGCCATATTATCCGCAAGGTGAAATGGCAGAAGTAGCTGTCAAGGCTACAGTACGTTTGCTACGTAAATTGTGCCATGATAATCAAAGATTGTGGCCCAAATACTTGGAAAAGATAGAGAAGTGCTTAAACTCGGCCAAACACCTGACCACTGGCGTGTCAGCCTTTGAGTGTCACTTTGGGCAGTCTATGTCTAGAGACATAGCCAGGCTGTTTGAAATCCCAGAAGTGGATCAGCGCCATGACGTGCAGTACTATGTAGAAATTGCTAGAAAGAACCATAAAAGGAATGCTGCTGCACGGAAACGCAACTTCGACAAGTCACACCGTACTGTAGAGTACAAAGTGGGTGATCTTGTGCTAACTAGAGTCTTCCCCAAGTCGGATGCTCTAGCAGGTGTGTCGAAGAAGCTCTTGCTCTTGTACTCGGGACCATGGCAGATTGTCGCCGCCACTGGTCGTAACATGTACACACTAGGGGATCCAGCGACTAAAGAAGTAAAGATGACAAGGAATGCGTTTCTATTGAAACCATACATTTCCAGAGAAGAGAAGGATCAAAGTGGTACTGGTACATAGAGAAGACACAGATCACACATATAAGCATCAAATACCGGAAGTGACAACTAGTGTATATAGTGTTATTGTTAGTAATATTTCCGTGTATTAGTGTAAGTGTATGTTTTGGGAACTTATGTCATTTATGTTCATGTAACTCAGGGAACACTGAATTCTCTTATTTAGCTTTGATTATTGATTTGCATTGATTATGTTTACTGTGTGTTTAACTTTGATTTTTTTTTTACCTTGGATGTATTGTGTAACTCTAATATTTCAGGAACGAAAATGTGCCCTCCGTATGATCTACGTCCTGTACTAGAAAGTACAGCACCTAGAATCATAGGGGGGAAATTTATGTAGAGGGCCGATGCCCTTCTACATCATCTGCATATCGAAATGCAGATGAGGGGCACATTAGCATATTGATATGTAAATATGATAATTTTGTGGTTTAATTATTTGCTTAACATTAGCATATGCAGTGCATATTTATTTGATATTATTAGTAATGAAGTGTGAAACACCTAGCATAGTACGTAAATATTAATACAATATTGTATTATATTGTATTTATTTCAGTGTGTTTATTCCTTTTATTGGCATTATATAGAGTATTAATGGGTGCATATAATCACTTCATTGTTGCATAATGCGTAACTTACAGGGGATGATGGAAGATAATGAATATAAAGCAGAGATGAAAGATTAATTAAATAAAGAAATGAGCAGATTCTATAAGAATCATCCTTGATTTTTCTGAACGCTTGGAAGAGAGCTTGAGCTGAGAAAAGTTTTTTTTTTCCCCGACTGACTGTCGCCTATACTACAGGATGGGAGGTCTCTCTCAACTCACCACGGAAAGAAATACCCAGAATAGAAGCTAAATAAGTATTGTATACCCAGGAAGTAGCCTATAGACTTCCTTTGGTGAATCTACACTGGGTTAGATACAATGTGTTGAAACACGGAGTTTGTATTGTTTAAAATGCCATAAAAGTTTTCGCTTCTACATGCGAAATTTTAGGTTTCTATAGGTGTGATTTCGAATGTACCTAGCGTCAGCGTCTCTTCCTCCCCCCCTGTTCACCAAAAACCAGTAACCTGGCTAGCGAGCCTCTTGCTTGGTTCCCAACATGCAACACCCATTTGAAAATGTATACTCTAATTTGACTTATTTTCTGTGTTTAATATTAATATTTACGTACTAAGCTATACTCGTTCTTGGAAAGACCGCATAAAATTCTGTTTATTTTTAACAACGTGTTTCCCTTATCGAACAAGACACTTAGATCTTGTATTTGTGAAAAACAAATAATTAACAAATATGTTTCCTTCAATCTCTCTCCAAGCAAGCATGGCTGCATTAGAAGCAGACACTTTGAACGACAACCACAGAAATTGGGTGTACCGCTGCTTCTGAGAGAGATGACAGTTAATGAAATGTATATATATGTATTCTTTGTATGTTTAACTTTAGTTTAATGTATAATATCCTATGTTTATATATTTTATTTGTATGTAACTAGCGAAGGAAAACAAAAGTAGGCGGAAATCTATCATAGTTTCTGCTGTAAGCAATAACTTTCCGTGCTGGCCACTGCCTGGAGGAGGGGCAGCACGTATCAGCCAAGAAAGGTGAAGTTGGCTACGAATGGTGGCTGAAGAAGGGCATTGACACAGGAGACCACCCGCAATATTCGCCTCAAGGCATGTACCTTTTGTCAAAGGGTGCTTGGAGAAGCGAGTTTCTTCGTTTCCTGTGTTTTGCCAGAAACATATACTCGTTTTCCGGGGAGAACGTGGTAGTTGAAGCTAGACTCGTGAAGTAACAAGAGATAGTTTTGCGGTGTAGTAGGAAGTCACCTGACTTCCCGTACAGAGTTCGATACCCAGGACACGGTGAGAACAATTGTTTCGGTTCCCCGGGATTTGTCCTGTGAACAACTATATCGCGAGTGTGTTATACTAAATTTCTTCAAGAGCATGATATAGTCCAGTGACAATCAGTGTATGACTTACACACATTTGTAGTTATACGTCAGTGGTACTCATTCTATTCAGTGACAATGGAAGTTTAACATTTAAAGTCAGTATTAAATATATCGTCCATTCTCTGAGTGCTTAGAACACTCAGTAGAGATCAGATAAATTTAAGCTTATTCGTAACTCCCAGTGTTAATATGGGACAACCGCAGTTTGCCAAATATGGGAGAAATATATATCCTTACATATCTCAAATAGAGATATAACGCCGAGGCAAGTAACGCTATTAAACTGTGCCTGCCCTTGGACATTTAGTACAAGGCTTACAGCAATTGATTTGCTTTTTACATTGGAGCTACTAAACATTCTTTCATAGAATGCTTGAAATTCAGCGTACCATATCTCCTACCAGAACATTTTTCATATAGTGGAATGAGCATCTAGGAGGACACTGTGTCATCAAATTGGAAATTTGTGTAAATCAAGTGAAGTTTGAACAGTGCATCAGCATATAAAAATCTTGCTTTATTTTTTTTTTATTTATTTTTTTATCATCACTCTGTGTTGTTAGTTCACAAATATAGTGAAATATGTTTCTTCGACAGTGAAATACATCTCTCCTCTAAAACTGTTAGAGACAAGAAACTCAAAATGATGAGGAGATAAATTATGTTGTAAATATATCTACATATTTTTTTTTATTTTATTAAAGGTCAGACAGACCTTTCAAGTTGTCAGTTCATTCTACATTATTTCTCATTTCATTTTATTTTTTTTTTTTAGTGTGATACAATATCAAGTGTAGCAATATATAAGTAACGTGTTTGTGTGATAGTGCACTACAAAGGTGATAAGTATTTAGTGTATAAGTGTGATATCATCTCATCTACCATGTGTGAGATTCCTGATTCCTATGTGGGAAATAAATCTGTCAGCTCTTACCAGAACAACTGTTTATTCAATTGCTGTAGGGTGAGTACCTGCACTAATGATATCTTTGTTTCAGGAGTGTGATTCAAGGAGACATTTTCCCCTTGATTGTGTATGTTGACCATCTCTCTGTATGGGGCTCAGAGAGAATTCTGCCCAAAAGAACAAAATAACAGCCATGAAATAGTGAGATCGTTTACAGGCTGCTACCTGTAAAAATTTAAAGTATAGATTTTTTTTTCTTTTAACCTATTTGAAACTTATAACTGACTCACTATTATAGCATCCTTGAGCATGGTTGTTATGCAGATGGCCCTGAGATCTGCTGTTCTACAGAAATAAAATACTTTTTGCTCTACCGACTTCATAAGAGAGTGGCGGCCCTTACAGGAGAGAACCTGATCTCCAAGAGGGAATACATAACTTCTTATATTATTTTTGTGATATTTGCATTTTATGTAAATACTTCAGTTATTTAAATATTCCCAGCCACTCTCCTTTATCATTTTTTTTTATATTGTGTTGGTGTCGTTAGGTAAACAGTAGCTTCGGCTCTGGCCACCTAGCACCTCACATCCTCCTCCCCAAGTTGCGGGGTTGAATTTGAATTTAAACGGCATCAGAAGTGTCACTGTTCGTCTCAGAGACCCCAAAACTAAGAATTCGGCACTAATATCGGTCATTTTCAATAAACTTAGACCCTATATAGCCTATCTCCTTTACCCCCATGTTGCGAGGTACGGCATCGGAAGTGTCATTGTTCATCTTAATGACCTCGAAAACCATGAGTTCGACATTGATAATAGTAATTTTTGATAATTTTATATACCTTGTTCCTCCCCCAAGTTACGGTGCTGAATTTGCATTTAAACGGGATCGGAAGTATGACTGTTCACCTTAGCGACGCCGAAAACTATGGATTCGACACTACTATTTGGTCATTTTTGATCATTATTATGTATCTCCGTCTCCCCAAGTTACGAGACTGAATTTCGTCGTAAACGATATCGGAAGTGTCAGTATTCAACTCAGCGAACTGGAAAACTATGGATTCGACAATAATATTTGTCATTTTCGATCGTTTTTATATATCTTCTCTTCCCTCCGCCAAGCTACGGGGTTGAACCTGGATTTAAATAGTATCGGAAGTGTCACTGTTTATCTCAGCGACCCCTAAAATTATAGACTCCATTTTAATATCGGTCATTTTCGATCATTTTTAAATATCCTTCATTCCCCCTCCCCTAAACTGCACCGTCAACGTGATATAACAGAAACCATCTCAGGTCCGATCCTCATTTATGTTGAAAATGAGATCGAGTTCGGTCGGGTGGTTCAAGAGTTATTAAATTTTATTTCTTTTTGTACAGTTTCCATCCCCACCTCCTACCCTAAGTTCTACCGTCAAAGTGAAACAAACTCTAAAAAACTTTCCAGGACCGAACCACATACATGTTAAAAATTTGATTGAGATCGGTTCAAGAGTTATTAAGTCACAAACTGTCATTTTTATTTTTATTTATATTGATTTTTGTACATCTCCCTCTCCTCCTCCTACCCCTACATTGCTCCGTCAAAGTGAACTGACAGATAACATTCCAGGTTTGAACCTCTTCTATGTTAAAAATTTGATCGAGATTGGTCGTTTGGTTCAAGAGTTATTAAGTTTTATTTTCTATTTTGTAACTCCCCCTTTCCCCTCCCCTAAGTTTTACCGTCAAAGTGAAATGATGTAAACACTCCCAGGCCCAAACCTCATCTATGTTGAAAATTTGATCGAGATTGGTCGGCTGGTTCAAGAGATTAGGAGTCACATAAATAGTCACTTTCAATTTTATAATATAAATTTATTGTTGTAGTATAGTGTTATATCGTTCAATCCTCGATGTTCCGCATACCTAAGGAGGCTAAAAATTATATTAATAAACAATTATTCAATGTATAAGCATCCGCCCATGAAATCAAACTTGCGGTCACATGCACTAAGTTTTTGTCAATGTCATGGAAATATTATTTCGATGTT
This sequence comes from Thermobia domestica, assembly GCF_964235325.1. Taxonomy (NCBI): domain Eukaryota; kingdom Metazoa; phylum Arthropoda; class Insecta; order Zygentoma; family Lepismatidae; genus Thermobia; species Thermobia domestica. The sequence goes on along the minus strand of NC_137455.1, from coordinate 164,447,797 downwards.
AGTTTTAAGAGCACACATTGAAAATTTCCAACGGATGTTTGAGTCTCGGAGCCAAGGCCATACCCATGTAGTCGACACCTATGGTGTACGGTATTACCGATGTTCAATACTACATTTCTCTTTAGTTTTGGAAGAAGAACACCACTAATATGCTTTGAAATGAAATGAAGTATCTAGTTTAACGTCCAACAATTGTGCACCAAGGCTAAGGGAGACAGTGATGATGAGAAATGACTGAAATGGTTGAATGAAGAAAGCAGGAGGAAACGAAAAAATACCGAGAAAACCCACGCACACGCTGTTTGTCCATCAAAAAAGTTCACATGATGCGAGATGACACCTGTGTGGCTTGAAAACGAGTAATATCCACAGAAAACGCAAACAACCAATTCAGAAAACGACACACTGTTGCTATAAGCTACAGGGGCAGATCGACTCACACGGATTACATAAACTACTGGGAACACACTCATTGCGGTAGTATTTTTACTGAAGCCAAGAAATCCATCTTTTTTTTATTTTACTTATATATATATATATATATATAAAAATCAAGTAGTGCCGGTACTTGTGCAAGACTCTTGCGCAAGAGTCTTGGTCTTGGTCTTCGTGTTGCAGGTATGGTCTTGGTCTTGCACCCCTTGGCCTTGGTCTTGGTCTTGCATCGGAATTCCTGGCCTTGGTCTTGGTCTTGCATGCAAGACCAAAACTCTTGTGCTCATCACTACTTGCTACACGAGAAGGTTCCTGCCTGAGATCTCTCGAGCGATTAGACCTGGCCCCAACGAGGTGATGTAAGCTTTTCTGCATGTGGTATATGAAATCACAGATTTATGCAAAAAAAAAAAAAAAAAAAAAAAAAAAACAACGAACAGCGGAACTCAAGGAAAAAATTCGATTACACCTTAGACTGTAGATACACGTTTTATGTATCTTTGAAAAGCGACACTAAACTTCAACAAACACTAATAGAGTAAGTACGTGTAGTATACAGCAAGTCGTGGAGCACATACCGTATATCAGTCATGGGTTTTCATACTTAAATGTTCATACGTAATATTTGAAATTTTGTAATATATATATATATATTTCATGACAATAAAATAATGATATTAAATCCGTCGTTCTTGCTGGAAATCTCATTATAAGTATTACAAAACTTTTTTTTTTCAATATCTGGTCTGCATTTTACAATAAACAAAGGTTTCGTGTGGCTCGCACGATCAATTGGGTGTTACTAATGTTATATTAAAGAACCGTTTTAAAGTACACTCTGGAGTTTTCAGAATAAATAATAAGGATGAATAAGTTGCTGAACAGTTGATTGATACATGATTTAAACGCATTTTTCTCTATCAGAGTTCATGTTGTGCAGAAAGATTCTGCACAAACTATTTATTACTGAGAGAATATTATATAAAGCTGGTGAAACCAGAAACATCAACAGTGGAAGACAGAAGGTAATTTTAGTTAGCCAGAGTATCATTTCAACATTAGCTTAATAAAAATTAGCCTTTTTTGTGTGTGTTGTGTATGTGGAAAATACAATAATCAGGATAGTCGACAAAATATTGAATTGACCCGGTAATGCACATGGCTTCACTGTAACATACGGGGACTTGAGCTCGCTCTCGGTTTCAGGAAGCACTCATATTGGACTAAACTCTCCCAGATTGTGGTCAAACCGTGCAATTACTGGTGATACTGGGAGACTTTCAGGCGCCATTGAGGATAATAAACTTGCCTTAACGCTCAGGTGTCGATTCTGGGTTTTCCTCTATCAGTAGGTATAACTGGGAAATGGACTTTAGCCGAATACGTAATAAGTGTATCACATTATCTTCCTTGGGAAGGGTGCTAGCAACGCCCTAGAAATGATGGGCCGTTCCAAATCGCACCTACCACTTAATCACTAGTAGAAGAACTTCGGTCTCCAGCACATAGAACTTATACTAATTAACCACTCTATTCTCGTATAGATGATGGTGGAGCCCTAAGTTATAAAGTACCTACCGTAGTAAAGCATGGGTCGAATTAAGGGAGATGTTCTGATTTTCCTGTCCATCTCAAACTCGCACTCGAGACTCGAGACAGATAATTGAATTCAGGTCTTCTCGATTATGTTAACCATTCAGATACTCTAGTGTAGAATTTCATCTTTATTTCACAATAAGAAAGAACCTGATACCAAGCACGTCTTAAATTATTTTTTCTGCTTCTTCTTTCCCTTTTATCTAATTCTATGGATTTGTATCCTTCTTCTTTCCCCTTTACCTAATTCACAAATTCGTTATGTTTCTTCTTTCCTCTTCATATAATTTAATGAATTTATCTCCTTTCTTCTTTATCTAATTCATGGATTTATCTCCTTATTCCTCTTTGCTTAATTTGATTCATTTATGTGCTTCCTATTTCCCCTTTATCTAATCCGATGAATTTATCTGCTTTTTCTTGGCCTTAATCTATTTCGATGAATTTATCTGCTTATTCTTTCCACTTTATCTAATTTGATGAATGTATCTGCTTATTCTTTCCACTTTATCTAATTCGATGAATTTATCTGCTCCTCCTTTCCCATTTACCTAATTCGATGAATTTGTCTGCTTCTTTTTCCTTTTTATCTAGTTCGATTCATTTCGTGCCAATAGGAAGTAAATAGTAAAACGATGTTGATTCTTTACTTTTCCACTTCCGCCAAATAATACTTTATGTGTATGGTACTTTAAAAAAAATAACTTTCTATATTCCTATCTTCTTTTATTATTACTATTATTACTCGTTTTGTTTGTTTGCTTTTATTGTCTAGTTACTTCATTTTTTCCTTCCTTGTAGTTAAATATTTGTGTAGTGAAATATAAGTATGACCAACCTTATTCTCTTGAAATAACTTGTAAATCACACTGAATTTAGGTTGTACTAACAAGTTAAGCTGTAAATAAACTGCCTCTATTTAAATCACCAACCTAACAGTTCTGTATGTGTCGATATAGCTACAGGTGTTTCGTAAGGGTAACGCCATAAACAAATAAACTATCGTGTAAGGGAGGGAAGGCACTTCATTTATTATAGACCTACAGTATGTAATCTTCGACACATGAGTTTTTTTTTACATGTATATTCTTTATCGTTAAAATTGAAAAGAAAAAAAATTGAAAGCTCTTGTGTCTCATATATGATTGGATACCCAATATCTTGATGAGCAAACAGTGGTCAATGGCGGTCTCTTGGAAGGGATCCTCTCCTTAAACTGATAACGCTAATTACGTATCGTGACTTCTAACTTAAATGCCGTAACAAACTTGATACGCTAACCAGAGGCTCACGTTTCACCTGTGTTAAAATGAATATTGTATCAGGTCAAAGCTCTCTCTTTCTTTCACTCCCTACCCTCTCTATTAAGTTTCATCTGACAAGAGAGATACTCCGGCTCTTACGATAGGGATAAAAATTACAGAGTGAAGAAATACATATGTGATCCATAATACTTTCATTAATACGTAGTGAATAACTAAGATTGACAATGATATTCTATATTTTGTAGTATTTAGGCTGAATCTTGTCAAAATATGATGTATCCATCCCGAGACAGAATAATTTCGCTTCATGCTTCATTCTACATGTTGCTTTGGTTGAAAGACTCGACGTTATAACATGCATCACTGCCACATGCTACATGTTGCCCAAAGGTCGCTTCAGTGGGAAATCGCTTTTAAATCACTAAATACCAGTTCAACTATAGTACATATTTATTCCCCTTTATCTAATTTGATGACATCGACTGTATTTGCATCTCCTATTTCCTAATTCTATGAACTTATCTGCCTCTTCTTTCCTCTTTATCTAATTCGATGAATTTATCTGCTGCTTCTTTCCGCTTTATCCAATTCGATGAATTTATATATTTCTTCTTTCCCCTTTATCTAACTCGGTGGATTTATCTGCTTCTTTCTCTCTTTATCTTGTTCAAATAATACATCTAATAATTTAATGGCATAAAATGAACGCTAATTTCAATTTCTTTTGGATATACCTCTGACTATATGGTTAGCATCCTTGCCTTTGGTGTGGGAGATCAAGTTCAAAGCATTCTCGTGAGTACTCAAGTGGTTCAAATTAAACTGTGGATCTAGGTTTCACAAGTCTCGGTGCTGAGAGAGACGCTAACCGGAATTGAACAATAAGGAGTACCCACCCCCACTCGATCTATGACGTATCTCTGAAGTTTCATCTGTCATATTCACTTACCAGATCACTACCTACTTTAAAACTCACTCAGTGGTAATGATCTAAAAAAAAATATCTCAGGTATATTAGATACGGTCTTGATTAAAAGTATTTTTGTTGTATTATGGTATAATTTTTATGCAACACCTTTTTAAATTTCTGAGTAGTTTCAACTAATTTTCTAACGATCACCCTGAAACTTGAAGAACGGAGTTTGTGTCATAATTTGTCTTGTGGACAACCCTGCCGTTAGAGTAAATTGAGTAATAATTAAGGCTAATGAATTATATTATGAAATGTTAATACGAGAATGATAATATTACAAAAGTTACCTGGTAAGAAACTATGTACATTTATTAGTGATTCATCACAAAACACACATGACGCGACCAATACTCGAACAGTACTTGAACATCTGAAATCTGCACTTAAGAAATGAGGACTTTTATTATTCAGTCAACATAATACGTTAGGTAGGCCGTGCTAGAATATGTAGTAAATTAATTGTAGGAAGCTTTTACATATATTTATACTTTCAATTTTACTAACAAATTTAAATTTAAGAATTAATAATATTTTGTTATTTATCATTAATTGTAGTGTATTCATCCGTCTTGCTAGTGTCATAATGAAAAATTTGATGGGGTATATTTTAGTATCCGTTCCTCCTTAGTGGGTGATCTAGTTTTCGTATAGAAGCAATTTTCATGTTAACAAAAAGTATTCGTTTCTCTCAAATTTTCTCAAATTGTTTACGCGCAATAATTTACCCTCAACCATATTATGTTGTTCACATCGGTGAGATCTGTTGAGTCTCATCTTTAAATAAATGAATACTAATAACATTGTAGAATTTCCAAGTAGTATGTACATTGCTATGGTGGCGTGTTATATGCCACGGTGTTGTTTATCATGACTCGACATTCGTATTTTCGTATTGTTTGCCACGATTTTGCCACAATATTTCTATTCCGATCGTATCATATCTTATTATCTTGAAAATTCACACACATCTGGAGAAAAAGGAAGGGTTTCCAGGCACCTCTATTTTAGATCCTCTGGAACAAGTGGTAAATGTTCTCGCCTTTGAGAGAGAGACAGGTCTCATTAGACTCGCTGCTAAAAGAGAACATTAAGCTCCAAACAAATGAACACAAAACATTATTAATATCACAAAAGCTTTGTAAATTGATATAATTTCATTTTCTCTTTTAACAGAGTTCTTAATAACATCTCCTGTTATGTAATATTCTGCTTTTCGTTATGCTACAAGACTAAAGAATTGGGTTTTATATACTTAAGAAAAATTTTTAAAAATTTCAATTTTACGTCCCACGATTATGCCATATAAGCTAAAGGATATGGTGATGATGAGAATGAATGAAAAATAGTGTAATGAAGAAAGTGGGAAGAAACAGAAGAGCCCCGAAAAAACTCATGCACGGTGTTTGTTTACCACAAAACCCACTTCGCGCAAGCTGGAGACGCTTTACCACTGAGCCACCATTGCCCCTTCAGACGGTGGCAAGAATAGGAAAAGTTACAAAATACAAACTATTCTGCTATTTCAAACTCGTTTCTAATATCCCGGACCAGTCTTTCTACAGTGACAACACAGGAAGTAGAATTTAAGCGCCCAGAAGCATGAAATAAAGTAATGACTATAAGACCACATCACATTTGGTTCATACTCGTAGGCGGCTCCTACTAGAATCTTGTTATCTGCCAGAAATAAAATGCTTCTGGCAACCCTTAGCTTATGAGTCGATTTTGTGTAAATCTTCACGATTGTGATATAAGATAAGCCAGAGAGAACAATACCGTGGCAAACAATACCAAAATCGAGTCGTGGCAAACAACACGTGTACTGTGTTAGGACTGTGTGTCACTGTTAGAACAAGGTAAACAACAATAGATACAGTCTACTAGCCAACAATGTATATTTTATTTTCATATATATATCAATAAACTAATGATCAATTACAGCAGAATAAGAAGTAGGGCTACTATGAACTGAATCAGTTTGATAGCAAACGTCATACATTTTAATGCCATTAAACTTCGTTTTTCTAGATTTCCTCGAAAACTAAACGACATACATTTTAGCACCATTAAAATTCGTTTTTTCTAGACTTTCTCGAAAATCAAACGACATACATTTTAGTGCCATTAAAATTCGTTTTTACAGATTTCCTCGGAAACCTAACGACATACATTTTAGCGCCATTAAAATTAGTTTTTTTTTTTTTTAAGATTTCCTCGAAAGTCAAACGACATACATTTTAGCGCCATTAACATTAGTTTTTCCAGATTTTCTCGAAAACTCACCGACATTTATTTTAGTGCAATTAAAATTCATTTTTCTGGATCTCCTCAAAAACCAAACAACATACATTTTAGTGCCATTAAAATTCATTTTTCTAGATTTTCTATAAAACCAAACGACATACATTTTAGTGCAATCAAAATTTGTTTTTCTAGATTTCTTCTAAAACCAAGCGACATACATTTTAGTGCCATTAAAATTCGTTTCCTTAAATTTTCTGAAAACAAAAACAAAAAAAAAAAAAAACACTCACACACTTTTTAGCGCAGTTAAAATTCGTTTTTTCTCGAAAACTAGCAATGAGAATTTACCTTTAAGCATCTAACTTCGCTCAGCTCGTTGTGATTCACACACACACACACACACACACACACACACACACACACACAATATTATAGTTTAAAATTAAAGTTTAAGGGTTAATCATAATTATTGATTAAAACTCATTATTTATACTGTACATTGTTGTCTTGCTATGTCATAATGGAAAACTTACTTAGTGCATACTTTAGTGTGAGTTTTATCTTAATACGTGTGGTGGTTATTGATCAGCGTTATCTTTTACGTATTCAAACATGGGTGCATTTTTTTTTTCGTGAAACGTTAATGATATTGTACGCAGGGTTGAATTCAGGGGGTAGCCCGGGGGGGAAATCTCCCCCCGAAGAAAATTCATTCCCCCCCGGAGAAACTCAAAAAAATTCAGTCTCAAAATGTAGAAATTACTTCACATAATTATTTGCTTTCTTTCCGTGCACGTGCAGACGAAATCCAATCTCTCAATATACATATAAATGACGCAGACCCATTCTATACAAATATTAAACATGTAACATCTAAGATAGAATATCAAATAGCCAATAAAACTTGTATTTCTTAACGCTATGACCGAGTTTGGCAGAACATGAAATTGCCAACTGTTGAAGAAAGGTTTGTATTTTAGTAGGTACTATACTCTCGCCCTATATTGTATATTAGTAGGTAGCACTAGAACAGGTTGAGATAGGAAAGGAAAGATAGGGAAGATCTTTCGATCATTCCATATGATCTCTGATGTCAACAGACTTCAGTTCTTGAAAATGTACAGTTCTTGCATTATTTGAAATAGGGCACCTAAATCCCATTTCTCGCATCGGAAGTAACAAACGTAAATGTGTTTTACGATTGTTAAAGTAAACACACCTTTCTTTAATTAAAAATAATTCAGTTAAAGGGAGAGATTCAGAGGGCGTCATTTAGAGGGATCAGGGAGGAACAGTTATCCCTCCTGGATTAGAGACATATAGAATTTATCAATATGATAGTAGTATATAAGTGAAAGATTGCTATTGAAGGTGAAGAAGATCCTGCTCAGAGGGAGGGGCAAGCGGGGCGACGGCCCCGGGCGCCAAAGTAAGGGGTGCAAAATTCGGGAGGGAAAAAGAAAAGAAAAGAAGGAAAGAAAAACAGAGAAATAAAACACATGTGCACATATTATATAAAATGAAAAAAGTAATGAAAAGTGCTCAAAATCAAGGAAAAACATGGTTTACTTTTTAAAATTTTCTCACCTTTCGCGGCTGGTCTGTCGACCTCACTCATATATACGGGGGTGCCGTCGTATACTCTCGCACCAAGCGCTGATTTTCCACGACACGGTACTAATACTACTGAAGATTTCGTAAACTAAACTATTGATGTGTATGCAGTGAAGAAACCAAGGCTAATAGGCCTATGCTTGATTTAGAATCAGAAGTGTGAGAAAGAATGATAACTTTTTTGTTAAGATATTTCTGTGTGTGTTTGTTTTAGGACAAAAAATATTTGAGTTAATTTAAATCTTTTTAAAAACTTCTACATTAGTAACAAACAGTAACTACTGAATATAAGAAATAATAACAAAAATAGCTATTGTAAATAGCAGTTAAAGTTTACTGTAAAATATTTTTGCCAGTCTTTGTTTAATGCTTTAGATGAAATGAAACGATTGTTTTTTAATTATAATTTCACATTGAATATTTATCAGCAATTAATCTCAATATTAGGTAAGATGTGTGTGTGAATGGAATTGTTAAATATGCTGCTTTCTTGCAAAAATACAGAAAAACAACCCTCCCCCCCGAGGAGTTGACATTCCCCCCCGGGTGAAAATGTCTGAATTCAACACTGATTGTACGTAGAATATGTACTGTGTTACAAAGCAGTAATAGAAATAAAAGGTAATAATAACAGGATTCATGCGCTGTTTGTATGCATTACACTGCATGATCCAAAAAGAATAGAAGACGGTCAACCATCATCGTGATGACCATTTCTCAAAATCGTAGTGTAGTTCCTGCTGTGAGTTAAAGAAGCCGTAACGCCATTTACTTTGAAGCAGATTCACAAAAGGACATCTATAGATCATCTGGTAATCCTTGGATATAAATAAAAGATGACATTTAGTATTATCCTAATATGAAAGCGTAAATTTCTTTTAAAGGTTCTAACAAGAAAAATATATGATATAATAATAACACTAACGTGTCATCAATTTCTAAGATTAAAAATATATTCTTTTGAAAATTTCACTTAACAATAGGTTTACGGTATTTCTTTGCCGCGTTTACAAGACACTCTTCACTCGAATATCAATGATATAATACCTTCTACAGTACGTCCGGGAAGTCTGTATACCCACCCCTTACTAGTTTCTTATTACAATAATTTAGTACCAGGCCGTTTCCGAATGGACTTCAAGGGATTTTAAGTGACATATTAACTTCGGCATGTCTCCAGGCGCATCTTCTTTCTTCCACTTCTCGGTCGGTCTTCCACATTTCCTGCCATAAAATCTTTGTTGCCAGGAAATCCTTGTCATTTTTGTTGATGGAGGCTTATTGAATTGTTCCTTACTGTATTCTTGTATGATGATAATTGTATCTTCTGTATGAGGACATTTATGAATCCATATACTCATTACTAACCTCATTTAGGGATTTAGGATCTAGATTTCTGGACTTTCGACATCTATGGCTATTTAGCCCGTCACGTATTAGGGATGACGTCCCTCGGCGATCACACTATCCGGGGAAAGGGAAGGAACGAAGCGGCCTGGAACCTATAAGTTAGGTACGACCCCGGCATTTGCCTGATATAAATGAGAAAAAACCAGGAAAACCTCATTCAGGATAGCTGGCCTGAAAAAAAACTTTAACACTTTTTCGACCGAGTGTCCCCACTAGGAATCAAACCCGGGACCGCTCGCACCGAAGGCGAGAGCGTCGTGACTAATCTCATGTCAACAGGGAACGAACTTGTGTCTGCTATTTCAACTAACAGTTTAATTAAGTGAGGTAAACTCAGACAACCAACTATGGAACAATAATAATAGCAATGACAACAATATCAGCTACTCTAACATTAACAGGAGTCCTTGGTTCGATCCCAACTCGCAACAAGTGAGCTTTGTGGTGGATAAACATCATGTACGTGGATTTTCTCGGGGTTCTCCCTTTTCCTCCTATTTTCTTCATTCCACGATTTCATTCCTTTCTCATTATCACTGTCTCCTTTAGCCCAATCAGCATAACCATGGGACATAAAGCTTAAAGAATTCCTTTTTTCCAATATTAACATCAACTAACATTATTAATTAATAATATGATACGCTAATAAGAAACTAGGAAGGTACAGGGATATACAGACTTCCCGGACTTATGTACCTTGTATGTTATCTTTATCAATTGCCCATTAAGTCAATCAATCATAGCAGCATACCCAACTATCATTATGTAATTGTCTATAGAAACGGACGTAATGTGAATCGATTATCACAAGGGAAAAAAATGCATATACGGGACCTATCAGTAAACGAACATCCTTACATTCAGAAAAAACAGATCTGGACTTTGAATGGAAAGCATGTAATGTAACATACAGTGTGGGCCAAATTCACTTGATGCTAGCAGTTATTTAGTTCTCAATTGACTAGAGTAACAATAGCTGATTCCTGATTGGCGTAAACAATACGTTATGGTGTGGTTCGTGAATTAATGCTTTGTTAAGAGGTAATTTTACAAAGGATTTAATTTAACTTTGTTACATTTGTAATTAAGTACATCTACAATGAATAGAAATTTATCTAAGGATGAACGAGTGTGTGTGTGTGTGTGTGTTACACAAAATAATGATTACATGACCACACGTAACAAGATATTTCTGCAGCGTTTTCTGAACACTGTACCTTCATCTCAACAAGCAATCTATAACTTGAATAAAAAGTTTTAACAGACTGAGCCAGTAGCAAATCTTCCTAGACTAGGTACACCTAAATGCATGACTACAGAACCAAATTTTATGACTGTAGTGCAACATCTCGTGTAATCTCCGACCAAACCAAGTTGGAAAGTACTTAGTGAAATACACTTCATATACTTAACCTAACTTAATGTTATGATAGAACTTGTAATAATTTTGTAATTTCGTACGGTAGTTGATAAATAGTTGATTTTAAATACATTTGAGTCAAGTGACTTATGCTCCGCCGTATAGATTTAGTATTCTTATGTGAACAAGAACAACTTAACAGTAAAAATGTTATAATGTTCGATATCTATTTTGCTTCATATTTCACTGATCTTTGGAGATATATGTTTACAATAAAACAGAAGGATGAATTGAGTTACAGAACTTGAATATCGAGATACGGTAAAACTTAACTATGTTAAACATCGTTAGTTCCATCTGTTGAGAACTGTTTTCTTATCACAAACCATGAAGTTTCAGTACTTAGGTTGAGGCTAGTGGGTACATTGAGACTGGTAGGATGTTTTCTAATCGTTGCGAAAACGATGGTCCAAGTGGGGACACACAATTGGAAAGGCGTGTAACAACTTTTTCAGGTCAATCATCCTGAGTGAGTTTTATCATCTTGAGTTTACCTCATTCACACCAGACAAATGTCGGGACTGTACCTAACATACAGATCCCAGGCTGTTTCCTTCCTTCCCAGTTCCTTTCTTTCTTCTGCTCTTCCCCGGATAATGCACTCGCCGAGAGACGTCATTTCTCATATTTCACAGAGAGTTACGTGACTAGTAACGCTTAGGTAAGCCACATTTGTACGCTAAATCACTAACGGTGGGTTTTGCTGCATGTAAATCCTACAATGGACAAGAAAGTCAATTATACATTAGAATCAACTTCTGCTTTCATAGTTTCACTAGTAGCCCTTGGTGACTGAAGACAAATTCTGGTTGTATGGTGCCTGATAAAAAGCCTCTAGTTGGAGCCCAAATAAGTCTTATCTTATTCTCGTAACAGCTTCAAATTGAAGATCTGAATTGCATAACATCCCAAGTCCACTCTCTTTCTTCGTATTTTGCGTTTTTTTTACGTTAACATCTATGTTTTAAGTGCTATTCATTTGCATAATACGTAAGTCCAAATCAAAACCCTTTTTTAAAATACGAAATAATTTCAGCTAAACAATAGCATGCTAAGTATAATCTTGTCTTTCTTCTAAAATTACAAAAATACTCCGGTGGACTTGGGATGTTCTCCAAGTCGGGTCTTCAATTTTAGAAACAACTTTGAACGTAATTTAAATGAAATTAATTTGCCTTTTGGATGTACTTGCGGTAATTGCATATCCATTACTTGGATCCAAACGTCTGCATTATTAATTGCTAACCTATTTGTAGATACGTCAATAATCGATTAAATGAAGAAATAGTACTAATGATTATTGTCTTAATGTAAATATGTAATAAACTTCCGTAACATGTTAGAAAAAAACAAAAATGAACCAAAAATTACGAAGTTAGATTTCTGGGGTGTTAATAATGAAAATTTTTCAAATCAGATTATCGGCTTTTAGCGTTTCTATTTTGTAAAATATTATTGTTTAATAGAGGTAAGCGCTCTATCAGTGAGCCACCGTGACCCCAGATTTCAGGAATGAGATAAAATATGTCCTTGGGATGCTGAATCAATTCCTCCTCCCTCAAAAAATCTTCTCGCTATCTATTACTGTTGTAACTCTGATGTGTATCAACAGGCAGATAAACGAACATACGTCCCATATTTATTCATAATATAATTCTTAAACTTGAATATTGTAGGCGCAAATTTAGCCATTATGCACTATTTAGAAATGTACTAAAGATATCTATTTTTGAAGTCCTAATACTAATTGTGGGATAAAAGCAGAAAATATAGTCATGAAACAATACATGTTTTGTTAAGATGACTAACAAGGAGTAAAGACGTTATCTTGATATTTGAATTTTTATGTCCCGAAAGACTTAAATAGTTTTGCTTTTTCGGAAGAGTGCGAGAAGAAGAAAACTATATAATAACAGAGAGTCAAAAATAGACCTTGAAATTAACTTTACCGTTCCGAATCACGTCTGTGTTTTGCCTAGTGGCCATCAACAAAGTAACTACGTCATTTGTGGGACCATCAAAGAGGTGTCGGCCGCGCTTTTGGTAATGACATTCTCTCCTTTAATTATACTGGGTTAATGATGTTTCTCGGAAGCTGCTGCCTGAGTGTCTTCTCTCTCTCTTTTCTGTTTGCATGGCTCTGCCGTTGTAAATTAATATGGAGGGTCCTCGCAATATCTTTCTAATGAAATTTAAGCCTCTGTGAGAACAAGACAGAAAAAGTCGTAATTTTGAAATATCGTGCTGCATCTGATGATATACTGTTATATGTATTAACACAGAGACTAATTTCTTGAGCTGATAATGGCATAATATTACTACTCAAATATAGCCATCTGGCATTCTGTGGTTTCGTTGTCTGCTACCTATTATAAGAATGTCTACATCCTTTACCCTCTATGTGATAGAGGTATCTTTAATACCACATTAAGGTTAAGAGTGTTAAGAAGAACTGTTCAGTTCTATGAACAGCTTCTCCTGTAGTAACCAGATCATATTGTAGTTAATAATCTAACCATGTTCGCTTTATTTCTTCGCTTATACGCTCTTGGTCACCAAGTTCATAGACAGTATTCTATGAACTGCTACTTAAGTTACTAGTAGCCTACTGTACTTGCCTTAGTTCCCAGAGGATCCTAATAGCCTTATAGTATTAATCCATCAGTAAATGGATAATTATAATAAGGTATGGACTTAACTGGAAAAATAATGCAAACAGGAAGGAAAGATTAATATATCACTTATTAATTTTATAGCATCTTACAAAATAGCCTACTACTAGTAGTAAATTAGTCAATGTTCGTGAAGTTGTATTGAGTAGTTGGTCTTCTAAATACGAGATGTAATAAGTAATTTGAAGCCTTATGCCTCAAGAATGAAAAATTATGTAAAATCACTAGTAATTGTTGTAAGCAAATGACTAACATGGATACTAACCGTATGTGTAGTTCTGACTTCGACTCCCGGAACCTCCGATAAAAGCCCGAAACATGGTTCGATTTCATTTTAACCAGTAAGTCCCTTCTAATAGCCTCATTGGTGAAAATAGATATTAACCTCAAATAAAAACATAAATAATAGTAACTAATGATTTTACTAAGTAATATTATTAAGATCTATGAGCTACATGTAGTGTCCTCGAGTTGCGTAGATATAATTAACTGATCTCTGTGTAAGTCGAAACTTATGCAAGCCCAATTTTTACCATAATTTAAAATTTGCTCCAAACACGTATGAGAAAATACGAAAAAAAATTCAAAAGGATACTGATTAATAATACTGCAATGCAATAACTCAGTTATATAATATTCGTACAACGCCGATGGTAAAAAGAAATAACTAATTAATAACAGTTCAACAATAGTTAATTATCTGATTAATTCATGTCTCACTCACTAGATGGCTCTCAAAATAGAAGTTCAGATGTTAGTACCGTTCGTAAATTTTACTTACATCGAAAATTTCTTACGCAAGTATAAATTTAGGTATGTCAAATTTGGAGGAAGGAAGATGGAGAAGATAAGATGGACAGAGAGACTAACAAACAATGTTTTAAAGCGAATAGGAGGGAAGAGGACACTTTTAGCCAGCGTCCGTCACAGGAAGGTCAATTGAATTGGACATATCTTGCGAAAGGAAATTGTCTTCTTCATACAACCATAGAAGGAAAGATAGAAGGAAAGCAAGGAGTAGAAAGAAAAAGAATACAATGATCGTAATTTGAAAAATATAAGAAAATATTGAGAGTTAAAAGAGGAAGCTGAAGGTTGAGAACATGGAAAAACACATTTCCAGCCCATAATAATAATAATAATAATAATAATAATAATAATAATAATAATAATAATAATAATAATAATAATAATAATAAAAGGTAGCTCATTAGTGCAGGTTCTAGAATTTTATTGTCTGTGCTCCAGAACTATATTTCCAACATAGTTTTCTGAGTGTTTAATAATTAGAAAGAAACAATAATACTTTTTTTTAAAAAAAAGTGTTAGATTTTTTAAAAAAAATCCATCTTAGCTACTGCCTACAGCGTTATCACATGGATAAAACAGCGGCGTTAATGATGTGCATCTTGGTGGATGGTTTACACATAACCAATTATACATGGCAGCCATCATGCTTACCTCTTCCTCCGTCTTTGATGTCGGTGTGTTTCGGTGACATGAGGAGGTCATACTGATTACAGTGATTACAAGCCACGAAATTTTAACCAGAGGCTTTTAACCCAGCCAGAGTGGGGGGTCTGAACTCTTCAAAATGTCTTTAATGTCGGGGCTCTGATGCTTTTACAGTCACGGAGCTGCTTGTCACAGAGGGGCGTGACGTATTAATAAAGGTGGGTACGCCAAGGAGGATGTTATAGGAAGTTGCTACCAGGCAACATCAAAATAAAGTGAAAAGAAGGAGAAAAAGAATAAGACAGAAGAAAAAGAGATTCTTTTGAAATGGATAGCCAGAAAAATGTAAAAGTTTAACTCTTGTGCTTGAGGAGTAAAGTATGTCAAAACGGAAAGTTTCCATGTTCAACATTCTGGATGAGACTGGTTTAGCATAAAATTGTTTAGGATAACGTTGTATTGGTGTATCCGGAAAGAAATTCTTTCAAATGTTCATTTTTTAATAAATAGGTTTCAAAAGAATATATAGTTTATTATCAAAAAAATCTATTATGTACCTAATCTTGTGTTGTCTGAGTGTCCTATTCGAGGGCAGGTTTTAGTCCATTTTATAGTCACTAAGTTGCTAGGGAGGAGTAAAGTGGCGAGTTCCTTTTCCTTGTGGTTTAAAGGTGTAAATTAAATAAAGGAAATTACGAAGTTTGAGTACAGGAATAGATTAAGAATTGGAATTACAACTAATTATTTACCTCTCCCTGCGTGAATACCTTTGGTACACGTGGTCTCGGGTTCGATCCTCAGTGGGAGAGTATTGGAAGCATCACAATAATTCGGATTCCATCTTAAACTGTAGGTCTACGTCTAATGTAGGTGCAGAAAAGGGACGCTGAACTTCAATAACCAACTAACCAATAACTTAATAGAAAAATATATGACTCAATAGAAAAATATATAAAACTAATATGCTCATAGATAATAAGGTTACGTTATTTATATACCCCTTTTCACTCATCCCTAGTAGCGTACATGAAGAACAACGCTTGTATAGATTTTCTTACCATTTTCATGTACTTGTCATCCCAGTTCCTTCCTCATTATGCACTCGTTTGGATTTACTGTCTTTCTTTTTTGTACTATGGGTACAAACGGAGAACATAAAGCTAAATATTGTATATTTATTATTTCTGTTTAACTAGAAAATATATTAAGTTTCTTTCGATTCCAATTTTGTAAGGCCAGAGCCAGACTAATTGCTGCTCCCTATTGGGCCCCAGAGGAGAATGTAATATACTCTTGGTTTATCAAGTACAAACACATTGCAAGTCAACTGAGAACCTAGATCCAACCATAACTATTCCCAATTGGATCCCGTACCTCCTAAACCCAACACTATGTAAGGCATAAATTACTAATATCCATGACCGTTATTTCAATAATTTTTCAGTGTAATTTGTAAGAGAAATTGTTTGAAATTGACTAATACCTACCATGATGCAATATTTAATCAGTGCAAAAACGTAATTTGCAATGAAACAAAGAAACATGCAGTGATACGTGCCAACAATATTTTCCTCCAGTAAATGACACCAATGAGAGAAACAGTTATGAATTCTAAGATGTGAATACATTGGTTAAACCGAGTAGTGGTTATAGTGGTTAAAGGGAGACAAAAGAGATGAGTCTTTTCTACAAATCATAGAAATTCTTGACAAGTGGCAAATTTAAATTAGTAATTGGTACTTCTGTGATTTTGTAATTTTACGTTGGATTTGATATCCTCTAAACTCCTAAGCCATCTTGTTTATGCTAGTCAATGTATGTTAATTAGTTTTCTTCCCTCCAAGCCTTCTGCACGCTCTACACTGTAGGTTCAATCAAAAACTCTAATTGTTTACATGCAATTTCCTTTTAGTTTTCCCGCCAACTACCCCAAACTCCATATGCAGCTATTCAAGGATCTCTATATTGGATAAGTAATGGCGTAGGTGGTGACATCTATCAGCATCACTTTATTATTAGGATTAGAGTGACACAGACAGACTTTGCCGTTTATTATTAAGATTAGTCTTTCTAATTTGTCTTCCTTTTCTGTATAGAATTACATTAGAGGTTGTAAATTTCATTAATCCTACAAATACTTAGGGTTAGTACTTTGGCAATTCTTTTATTTAAGACAAACATCGGCTCTTTTATTTTTCTTCAAGGGAAAATACATTTTGTGATTTTTTTACAGAAAAAAAAAGATGTTAGCATAGTATCTTCACTATTATTCTTGATAATCACATATCATAGATTTAAAACTTGATGCTCATGAACTATTGTCAGTAACTCGCAAAGGAAATAGCGTAGGCACCTTGACTTATAGCGGATGAAAGAGAAAATTATCTCTAAGAGACATTACCATCTCCAAGAGTAATTTTAGGTGGACACAATTTATGTTTATAGATGTAAGAACATTTGTTTTGTCAGAATTCTACCATTGTTAATAGCCTTCAAAATGCAGACCACACTTCAAGAGAACTGTGCAATACGAGCATATGGAGAAAAATGAACTGGGTACAGAATGTACAAACCTGATACTTGACTATTTTTGGTGATGTTAAAGTATGCGAGTATGGAAATGGATGGTATTTTCTTTGTACTTTGGCCTGTCTCTCATCGTATGTAGTTTGTAGAACGTGGGATACATAATCGGAAGACAGCTGCTTGATTCATCGTGACAGTTTAGCTGATTCTTCAAAATAGTTTTAATGTGTCTTCTAGGAAAGACGAATTCTAATGTGCTCTCAAATTTCTTCTTGTAATACTTATCGTGTAGATTTACCGCCATTTTTAACGTTATGAGAAATGTAGTCATTGTGCTTCATTTCAGTAGATGTAGATTTCCAAACATCGAGATTCATATTCGCATTCTCCCTTGCAGCAGATTGTTTTGTGCGTGGTCTCAGAGACTCCAGTTCGATTATCGGTGCTAGTAGTGACCATAGTTAAATATTTCTATGATTTTCCAAAAGATAAAAAGCTAACCTACAACATATAACAATTTTTCCACAGGACGTCCCGTAAGTTACATACCTATCTCGAAACTCGAAGGTCTCAGTAGAAACTTTAAGGATGGTAAAAAGTGTCCACGGGATTTCCCTTGGATTTTGATAGGATATGCCTGTAACGAGACAGTATTTGGGTATCCAAAACTCGTTCTGTGATTATTCTTCAAACAACCCAGAAATAATTCTACACGAATATCACAGGAAACCCAGTTTTAGGAATATAAGACGATGTTCAAGGGATATCTATGTACTATGTGTGAAGATATTATTTTCTCTTCTCTGTCTAACGAAATACGTAGAGATTTAAATCAGACATGTATTAGCCTATATCACAAGTGCTAATTGAAAAAACAACAACACGTGAAGCCGTATATGAAAAAAGTAACTCACTAAGATTAAGTAAATATTTCTTTAACTTTGGATGAGGATGCTCTGTATATTGAGTTAAAACTGCTCTGACAATTTTTGAGATAGAGAACAACGAAAGTAAGAGTAAAATATTGATTCGTGGTATATTTAAATATCCTTTTAACAGAGTTCTAAAATATGCTTAGAAGTGAGAACATTAGTGTTCTGTTCAAGGCATTGCAATTACAATGTATGGAAAATTAAGTTGAGCAAGAGAATTTTGCTTAGCACAACCTAAATAACATTGTACCAAGAAAGTCACATCTAAATGAGTGTTTTCCCTAAATAGTCACGTATCTTAGTGCTAATGATAAGGCGTATATGGAACTAGTGAACACTATTCCTCAAGTGAACGCTTGCTAATAAAAGGTATATGGAACAGTCTTTTGGATACTATTCCTCAACGGAACGCTCGCTGATATCCAATTCTTTTCAAAATCTCTATTATTTTTATTATACAAGATTTGAGAAAATCGACTACAAAGATGCAATCAGTTTTTCTCTCTTATCTTGTAATTAGGTTGCGGGACAAGAAAGCTAGATAATATTAACGTCACTCATGCGTGACACCGTGATCCACTATATAGATCCGGAGACACAGTCTTATTGATTGATCCGGCCGGACAGACCCGAAAATCACGATTTTTTTTCACGAAACTTCTTTCAATAACTTCTTTCACAATATAGTCCGTTGGAGAGGCCATTTCATCATCTTTAAAATGCTCTATGTTTCACTCCAGTAGAACAACAAAGAAAGTGCCGAGTAATAAACAATAGAAAGTAAGAATGGTTCACAACCTGTAGCTCTTAAGCTGTTAAGAATAGAACCCATGTTCAGGACCGTCGTGTGGGTTGTAAGCGTCCGGGGCGAGAATTTTCACTCCCCCCCCCTCGCACTGTGTTGTGAAAAACAACCAGAGTTTATTCTATACTACTAGTTTTAATAATAGCATAGAACATACAAACCCAATGTGTAAGTGATAACAAAAACTTTGTAGTTTTCTGACTTTCGCTAACATCCAATAAGATAAACTTTTCTTTCGTTGCGATTAACACAAACTTTTCAGTAAAGTTATCATAGCGTTGGATAACTAAAGTAAGTTTTTCAGGTGACGTTTGTAATTATGTGTGAGTATTTGCTTCAATTCAATCCTACATTTATAATTTATGTTCCAAATCAAAATGTGTGGTTTGTTAATGTTTGTTCTGCAAGACGATGTTAACGATACGTTGTTCCAAAACATGTAGTGTACAGATCATATAATGGTAACATAAAAATACTAATTAATCACAATAGAAGTGAGCAAAATTAACTGCATAATGACTTTATTCAAACACTAAATGGCATTCTCTTGACTTTTCTGTAAGCAAATGTGGACAATATCTCCTTGAAATCTAACTTTCTGGCTTCATCATTTTCAATAGCTAGTATAGCCAATGAATTAAGTTTTTCCTGGGCCATTGTTGAGCGTAAATATGTCTATTACTTGAGCATTTCTTGGACGGAATAGGAATAAAGAAATGTTAATGAATTTTACTGAAGTTTCTTCAGTTTGTACCAAATTGTCTTACGGCTCAGAAGTAAGTCGTAGCAGATCTCTGTCAGTTTCCCAAGACAAAAACTCTTCTCACAGAGGGCTGGAGAGTTCCAGTTGAATCATCCTAGACGATGTTTTACATTACCGGTAATTTTACTTAATCGTGGCCTGATCATTTTAATAAAATATCTGAATTAACATTATTTTTAAAAAATCATTTACTAAGATGGCAGAAGAATCTAAATTACTTAAATTTTGTTTATTTGTCATCCCGGCGCCCCTTTGGTCTCGGCGCCCCTTTGGTCTCGGCGCCCGGGGTGATCGCCCCGGTCGCCCGCCCACACGACGGCACTGCCCATGTTCGTATGAACTACTTTGCTTAGAATGTCCCAAAATATTAATCTTCCCCCCTGAAACACCCTTATATTAGTTCGTTACTTAATTAGAGTTGATCATCAATTTACACTTAAGAATTTAGTTTGCCTACGAAAATCTTGTAAATTACGGTGATTAGGTTTCGATTAGGTTTCGTTTTGTTAAGGTAATTTAGATTAGATCTGGTTAGGTAAGGGACAATCAGAAAAGATTCTTTTGAACTGGGAGTTACAGCTATTTGCTCTGTGTTCAGCTCAATATAATCTTTCGTCTTTTCTCATTATGCGCTATTTTTTTTTACAATTTAATAATATTTTCCATTTTAATTCCAACTTAAAACGTCCATACATGTATCTTGAACTTCACATATAAAAACTCAGCTGAAGGTCTATGAATCATGAGTAGATTATCCCACGTAGTTTAACAATTACGAACAAAAACTGTTCAAGCATGAATTAGACTATAAAAAAAGAAAGAAAATTACAATGCACAATTAACAGCAACATAACATTCCATAACAACAATGAAAAACAAGTGTATCGGCCATCATTAAGAGAGTAATTATCAGTCTGATTTTTGTTTGGTGAGTTTTATAACTCAACGCATTCATTTTCTTAAGAAGATAATAATGTAGCTGGAAGAGTCATGCATTGATTCCCAAAGTCATAAAATGATTCATGTATTTATAAACAAATTTGTCTTTATTTTCTTATCTCCACCGTCGTATTTCATGCTATTATTTGGTTAGCTCGAGGTCTTGAATCATTCTCATAGTTTTACCGTATGGAATGCAGAATGAGGAGACATTTATTTGCAATTAAAAAGAAAAAGTCGCCACAGACGATAAGAATTGGAATGCGATCTTCACCACTCATATCATTGTGCAAAGCAAGCATTTATTACATCTGTAGATGAGCATTAAAATCTGCAAGACATGCGCTTGATGTGTGAATGAGGACGAATATTTTTTTGTCTAGTCTTTAAACGTGAGTCGATGGTCAATTATGCATGGGGCTACGTTCTGCATTTTGTTATCAGAAAATTGTTTCTTCGATACTCTACTGTCAATATTAATAGGTGTGCCCATACGGGGAGGAACGCCAGTGACGTCAATTATAGCATTGAAGAATTGGAGACTTCAAAAAGATGCTTTATACTTTGGAACAGCGTACAAACTATTATCAAAACTCCTTTATATATATTTACCCTGTCTGCCCGTGTGTCTGTTCATCCAGAACTCAAGAACTGCTTGATGCAGGGCTGGATTAACCGATTTGGAGGACGGGGGCTAGAAAAAGTATGTGCCCCTGCTGACTTCACCTACTACACCTCTGTGAAAGTACAGTAGGAAAGTTAAGACAATATGTTTCATATTTTTGGTCATATTTAATTTTATGATGATGATTGTATCTTTATGATACTTTTTAGATAGCCAGTTGAGATTTTGAATAGTGTGGAGGCCCCTGCCCACCTGGAGGCCCTGGGTTATAGCTCCTTTAAGCCCCCCCCCCTTAATCCGGCCCTGACTTGATGCATCACTATCAATTTTGGCCAAGATGTAGAAAGTGAAAAGTTAAGAATCAACTTCATTGGTAGACTTGATCTATCGACCGGAAGTGATAGAAATCAAGCACTTCCGGTTTTAGCGTTGATCACTGTAGAGCAAAACCGAAAATAGATAGCGAGAAGTGGCTTCCTGCAATTGATTAAGCGACCCAAGCAGGGACGTCATTTAGGGGGGCAGGGAGGGGCATTTGCCCCTCCTGAGTTTGAGATTTATATAGACTTTATTAATAGAACAGTAGTAAATCAGTGAAAAACGCGAAATTTTACTTATATCAAGGGGTCTTGAACCCCCCCAAGCAAAATCTGAAATGACGCTCCAGGACCCAAGATTACGGTTGATCTCCATTCTCAACTCTTTACTAAACCGGAAGTGACAGAAATCCACTACAACTTCCGGTTTCAATATTGTTTTTTACATAGAACAAGAAAAAGATGAGTCATAGAGAGAAACGTATTTTTGGAATCAATTTAGAGTTCTAAGAATAGCTACCATCTTCTTCATCTCTTAACCCTCTGTTCAAACTAGAAGTGGAAGAAATCAACCGCTGTCGGTGTTAACGTTGATCGCTGTAGAGTAAAAATAGTAAGACACAATGAGAAGCGGATGTCTGTAACCAATTAAACGTCCCAGGAATATATATTCCGTTTCCACTCTAATATCTCTACTAAAACCAGAAACCTATTAGCACTTCCGGTTTCAACATATAAACCAAACTCCTTTACATGTGGTGTACACGTGACACTGCTACTTATTTTAAATAATTGACTGTAAAATTTAAACAAAAAGAAAATAAGAAGGCCCAAGGAGGATGGGGAAATTATTGTACTCAAACTCACTGTGAAGTTTAAGAAGTGGAATTGCTATTTTGTAGGAGACATGTGAGTAAGCGAAACTAAGTCTGTATGTTATGTATCATAGATGATAAGGATTCCTGATATTAAAACTTCCGATAAAATGAAAAATAAAATCTTAAATTTAACGTCCCATTGGTATGTTATTTAGGCAAAAAGAGGCGAATGAAGTGACTGATTATGAAATAAGTAGTAGAATGAGAATGTTGGAGGAAATGAGAGAACCTCAAGATAACCTACATGAGATCGAACCAGGGATCCACAGATATTTATAGATGCTCTACCAATGATGGATTTTCAGCTTTAGTTTTAGGTCAATGGTATTGATTTATCCACACATCCATAACACATCCTAGTCTTCCGCACTGGTGGTTTAGGAGCTAGTGTGCGCCAGGACCGGATAAACCCATCTGGAGGCCCGAAGCTAGAAAAAATATGTGGCCCCTACTGACTTTGCCTAATGCTTTTCTGTGAAAGTACAGTACGAAAATTAAAGAAATATGTTTCATATTTTTGGTCATATTTTATTTTATGACGATGATTGTATCTTTATGACTCATTTTAGATAGTCAGGTGAGATTTTGATCAGAGTAGAGGCCCCTGTCTGCCTTGATATAAATCTTATAAGCCTCGATGCTGAAAAGGGATGCTAAACTTCAACAAACGATAGAATACGCCCTAAATTTTTCTTACACATTGCCAATCACACATCGGAAGCAACATTCTGAGCATCGGAAGCACTGCATGAACTACTTTAACACTGTCTCAACATTTCCACGTATTTCTCGTGATTCGCACTTGTTGCAACAGAGTATCAAACGTCTCCAGTATCTAATTTGTATGCTTCAGAGAGGAAGGTACTTCTCATTTAAAATTGCTAGCTTCGGGTAGTGTCTTCTAAGCCACAGTTAAATAAAATCTTCCAGAAAAGGGAAATCCCAGTTATTTTCTTTGTTAGAGGGTTATTTCTTACCGTTACCATCTCTGAGTCATAATGCCTCTGACACACACACACACACACACACACACACACACACACACACACACACACACACACACACACACACAAAACTCCCTCGTGGCTATGTGAATAGGATTCGACCCGGAATCAATTTCCTGCGCAAATTCATGTGATTTGGATCCCACGTTTAGTTATAGATCCACGTCTCATACAGCCTCGGTGCTAAATTTCACAAAGTCAGCATGGTTTTCTACCCAGAAAATCAGCAGTAACTAATCTTGCCGAGTTCACTCACCTATTAGCAAGATAAATTGAAAATTCAAATCAAGTTGACACAATTTATACAGACTTCAGTAAGGCGTTTGATGTTATTAACCGCGATATTCTTGTTAGAAAGCTTGTAACATTTAATTTTTCTCATATCCTATATCCATTTATCGTTATATCTCCGTGAACGTAGACACCGTATTCGCTTCAAAAATGTCCTGACCACTGAATTTGTAGTTCATGCAGGTGTTCTACAGGACTTGAACTTAGGACCTATACTGTTCTTCTTATAAGGTAACTGCAACTAAATACGCCAAGTGTTCAGTGCTGGGGTGTTTGTGCCGACATCCACTAAAATGCGCCTGCAATATGTGCTACGATCTTGGACAAGTCCAATTTGACGAATACTCTGGGAGACAGCGCTGAGACCGCCACACCGTGCAGTGCTGTTTGCTTCGGAAGGTTCCGTGGAAGGACATTATTATTACAATAGAGGTAAGAATCCGTTATTAGTACCGTGTTAACTCAGATCATTACCGTTTGTTTACAGCAATGTACGCCTTATTTTGTCCGTCTACGAACACTTTCTTTTGTAAGTATAATTTCAATATTCGTGATTCCATGGCTACTAAATCAATACCAAGCAAGGTGCAGCGAAATACGCCAGGGCTTGTGCAGGACTGACTGCAGAAGACAAAAGATGTTTTCATTTGTCTCTCATGTTCCATGTAATATCGATGTAGTTTTTTTTTTTTAAGTTACAGTACAGTGACACTTTGTTTACTTTTTATGGACTAAAACTTTCCAGTTTGAAACTTCATTTCAACTTTGGAGATTATCGTTTTTACATTTTATCTTCTTATCTTCATCTTGCACTTTGGTTATTCCATTTTCTTGCTTCAGCCATGTTGTGTAGTAATATTTGAGTTCGTATAATACAGCCGATATAAGTAGTTGCAAGATTTATTACAGGTTTCTAGTAGCATCCTAGACTTGGCGTAATTACCTGCACATGTTGGTAAATACGCCACTTTGTAACACTTTTTTTCTTTTACCTTGGATACAAAATAGAAGTGACACTTTTATTCATCATCACATCATTGCCACATTTTTCTCTACATACGGAAACGGCTACTCTGCAACACACATGTTTTGTTCTTTGTATTTCATGTAAATTAAGGCCATAAAAAATATAACTCCCTTAACATGGCGTATTTACCTGCGCCTACCTTATATTAATGATTTATCTAAAGTAATAAATTCACAAAAACTATTATATGCAGACGATTTAAAAATTTATGCTGTCATACACTCAAAAAAATTGAATCAATTTGCAAAATGACATCAATGCACTTCACGACTGGTGTGAAATTAAGTTACCACTAAACATTGAGAAGTGCAGTGTAATATCTTATACAAGAAAAAGAAAAGACTTGGAATTTGAGTATCATATTAATGACATACTACTACAAAGAGTTGACAAAATAACTGATCTTGGCGTATCAATAAGATCAAATCTCTCGTTTGATATTCACCTAAATCGAATTGTACGTAAATGGGCCTACAGAAATCTCGGACTTGTAGTGAGACTTGGCCTACTTGATTCTTCAAAGCATTGGTCATAGACAGTACATTTGGAATATGAAGTTTTCTTTACTTCAGAACAAGGAATCTGTAATTCACTTGCATGAAGTATCTGTTGAAAATACCATCGGAAGCAACACACGGAGCATTTCCTAATTTATATTTGAAAATATGCCTCATAACAATATTTTTTTAAATGCAACTTTGTACCAAGTGGCTAGAGCGAATGCTTGTATGCGAAGACCGGGTTCTATTCCTGTAGATATAAACCCAGGTTGTAACTCGCATCGCACTAAATCTGTCTTATATAGCCTCGATGCAGTTAATGTACATAGACACCCCGATCAATCGAAGGAATAAAAATTGCTAAGCTGACTTCCCCGTTCAATTTGTGATTTTAAAATGAATTTGAGATTTTGTTCTGAAAATAATATATATTTTTTTTTAGGAAAATTAAGAACTATTTTCGCTTAAAAAATACAATGACTATTGTATTTTTTTCTTTCTATGCACAACATACGTATGTAATACATATTAGATAGATGGGTTTAAAAAAATACACGTGCATTTCCCTTTGAATCTTGGTTTCTAATGCTTGTTTTTACTATTTGTCATTTGGAACTAACTAACGGTCTCCTGAATTATTATTCTAACATAATTGTCATTTCCGTCCTGCGAAAATTATAACCTTTGCCAACCGATACATATTCATTTGCTTCTCTCATTGCATATCCAAAATAGACCATTGGGTTAAGTAGACTACAAAGGACCCTCTTTTTTCAATATTCCATTGACATCCTTTTGTTTATTAGTCCCCGTGTCCTCTGAGTGTGGACAACGCGTTGAGCGCTAATTTTCCAACCGAAGCTAACTGATTATTTATTTTCATTCAGCTTGCATTCATCTTGTTTCATATTGTGACTGTTCTAAAGGATCTTTGAATGTGATGCTCCATACAAAAGTCATTCAATGTTCTTCCATCCAACGCCAGTAGCTAAGTGATTACGTCACAAAGGATTCGCTGTATTCTGTATCTTTAGCTACAAACATCTAAACACGCATTTCACAGCATGACTACCGTTTGTTATCTTCATCTGTGGACAGATATTTGCATCTAGCATGAAGTACTGTATTTACAAAACTTGGACAACTCTATGTTACAAGCTGAAAGCTAACTCGAACTCCGAAGCGGCTTTTTAAATAGTAAATCTCGACTGGATGATAACATTGTTTATAGGTAATCCGATTTCTTTCTTATATTAATATCATTTAGCAAATTTTTCATCATTTCGGTCATTCATCAATCTTCTTTCTTCTTCTTTCTCATTTCCCTAAAAAGTTGAATGTGTGTTTCTATGTTCGTTTGTTTATAAGTTTGTATGGTATATAAATGCACACCGTTTAACCGTTTGTTTACCTATTGTATTAATAGTTAGTTCTTGGGTCGACTTGGGTTTTTGTAGTCACCTTTAGATTGAAATACGTGTCCTAAGAGAAAGAAAAATATTTCATTTTTTTATCATTATTATTAACAAATGCACCGCTTAAAATGAATTTTTCAACATAGCTCTTGAGTTGACCTTAGCTTTTATTATTTCGTTTCTATTTAAATATCATGGTAAGGGAGAGAAAGTAGAATCAATTATACATTTTAAATATTTTCCATGAACAGGAATTCCAGCTTTTTATCTTATATATATATATATATATATATATATATATATATATATATATATATATATATATATATATATATATATATTCGTATTCTTTTGTACAAAAGAAATCAATCATATAATCATATGCGAAGTGTCGTGCTTCTACATTCAAGGTTCAATAAATAAACAAATAAAATAAAGTTTCCAGTTC
Organism: Thermobia domestica; assembly: GCF_964235325.1. NCBI lineage: Eukaryota > Metazoa > Arthropoda > Insecta > Zygentoma > Lepismatidae > Thermobia > Thermobia domestica. Next base: position 164,420,243 of record NC_137455.1, on the reverse strand, counting down.
CCCCTGTTTTTGCTATATTCAGTTTGTCCCACGCCATATCTGTTTGTAATATCCAGCATCTGTGCAAATGAACGGGACATTCCTATTTTATGTTCCACAAAATTCCCATAACACTAATTTCGTGCCTTTATATCCAATGGTTTAAAAAGAAGAGTTACCTTTTTACCATGCGTAATTTCTTAAATTCGTACAAATGAAAATATATTCAAATTGTTTCTCTCTCTCTCTCTCTCTCTCTCTCTCTATATATATATATATATATATATATATAAATGAGCTAAAAATATAGGCATTGGCTTCATGTTCAACGATTACAAAAGCCCTGGCCCATCTTGCTGCGTTCACCATGTTGAATTATTAACTTCAACTCTTTTGAATTGAAATTTTCAAAATTCGTACAAGTGAATTAGATAGTCATGTTCTACTTTTTTAAAAAGACCTTATAGGCTATACAAAATTTCATCAAATATAATTTCCAAAATTCGTGCTAGTAAATTTGTATTCAGTGGATCACACAGCCTCTATATACCAAATTCGGTAAGCGGGATCCCGGGTTAGATCCCCAATAGGGGGTTTTGAAACTAGAACGCATTGCAGTGGTTCGGATTCCATCGTGAACTCTAGGTTCCCATTCCATATAGACTTGACGCTGAAAACGGACATTTTATTCAATCAACCAACCAAATATACGCAATGTGTGCCTTTAATCCCACGGTTGAGAGAAAGCTTCACTGTCTCCCTAAGAGTCTCCAATAATTATTTTCCCTTTTCCTACTCCTTCGAGATGCAATTCTAAAATGTATGTAGGCCTAAGTGAATATAATTGTTTGTTTACTGTATCTTCACAGTAACAGAAATTTTATGCAGAAAAAAAAAATGATTACGTCCATTCCCCAAGTTTCTTAGATTGAATTCGTGCAGTGAAAAATACACATTTACATTGTTTGTATCAAGTTTCGTGCTGCAACATGTTCAAATGTTGAAAACCAACATGTAGGATAGTAAAATTTCCAAAATGCGATAATAAGATGATATTAATAGTATTATCGGACGAAGCACGGCAAGATCTCGATCAACGTTGGATAGATGATGGCTCATAAAAAAAAATATATCATAGTAGTAATGTTTCATATCCTAAAACAGAGAATAATGGGATAATGGTTAATAATGGAATATTCAAAGAATATCTAAACCATTTGAGAATTGAATTAACTATTTTATAAGTATCTTATATTGTTTTAAAAATTTGAACATTATTTCTGCCAATTAGCAGTATTGATCAGAACAAAGGAATTGGGAGCTCATTAACGGCGTTGAGTATCTACGTAACTTTGCTTTTTAGCCCATTGATTTATGTAACCAAACTAACCACTGACATAACAGCCCTTATGGGCCTGCGCCGCTCCAACGCCATCTGTTAGTCATCCGCTGAACTAAATCTCTAACAGGCGTAACAGGAGCTCTGTTTAAAGACCTAATGACCGTCATGTCTTTTATTCGCGTGATTTCCCAGCTTGCCTCTCGACGCTGGGTGGACACCGAAAATTGGGGGCCACCGGGAAGTACGCGCGGGAGACTCGAGTTCAATTCCCAGCTGGAGTTCGTGTGGCTTGGATCCACATCCCATATAACTTCGATGCTGAAAGAGATGCTCAAATCAAATCGAGACATCAATACTGAAGGCATTTGTATAAAATTAGCAGGTGCGAGACATACATTGTTAATCATGATCACTTCACATGAAGATAAACAACATGCGAATCTATGAAATAAAATAGTAATTCCACTAGCGATACTTTGTATAGATTAATATTAAACTCAAGAATCGGACTGGCGATGGTTAGACAATGCCAAAGCAATAGAAACTCTTTTGAAAAACAAGAAGTTAAAAGAATGCAAAGGAAAGATCCACGCGAAGACCCAAAATAATATTTTGGTAAGGGATTCCATTATATCTCTCCGTATGATCATATAACATATAATTGAGGATAGCGCTGTAAATTACACGTAGAAACGAGTAGAGCGAAATGTGTGGTGATTTCTTAGGAACCTGTTTTAGATCTGATAGGAAGAAGCGATAATTATGAACATCCTACCTTTTCTATCTTTGCAACTTACACAGAACTCATGCTTTTGATATTATCTTCATTTCTATATAATTTTTACACTTTAGATTCTTTCTGATCGCTCAATATACAAGAGTATCAGTATAATTTGGTCTTTCCTCATTTTGCAACATTTTTTTCATAAACTTTTAAAATTAAATCCTTGTTCAGTTCTTTCAGACATGTAATTTTAATTCCTTTGCTCGCACTAAAGTTTAAATTTAATAAGTTTCTGTGTTTTAAATCTATGCATTTGCAATGAACTATCTTTTATAGGCTTCGAAACCTCAGCTCTGCTATTCTTTTTTTATATGGTTACACTTAACGAAACTTGTATCCCCTTTTTTAAAGTTAATATTTCGTTGTTTAATGATCACAGTCGAATGGGCTCATAAACAAGAATTAAATTGTGTTCTGCCATTCAACCGTAAGAAAATTTCCCGTTTCTCATCAAATTTTCCCTAGATTGCTGAATGACCAATTCCTATGACAAAAGATTAATTTAAGTATATTAAAGGAAGTGCCAACTACATTTGTTTTATTCGTTTGCTTTTTGAAGATTAATATTAAAGCTGAAGTGGTAGCAGATTTCTACAACTTCCGGTTGCACTAGAAAACTTGAATCGGAGATGGAACATATTCTTGCATACAATATCCATATCAAGAAACTATACTTCTCGCTATCTACTACCGTTCTTGATTGGTGATGAGCAGTGTTAAAACCGGAAATAGTTGTTTTTTTTTACCACTCTCGGTTTGAATAGAGGGTTAACCTATGAAGTGGAACATATTCTTGGGACGCTGAATTAATTCCAGAAAACCGCTTCTCGATATCTCTGATCATTTTTGCCCTGATATCTATCAAGAGACAGATGGACGTAGCTTTGTACAAGATGTGCAATGCTTACGCGTAACATAGTTTGGAAATCTAAAAAGAAAAAAAGAGGAAGAAGAAAGAGAAAACAAGAAAAAAGTTAGGAAACTTTTCAAATGTATGAATTAAAAAAAAAAAGTACCAATTAACGCTTAAGAACGTAAAATTAAAGTGGAAACTAAAGTAGAAAATATTAAAAGTTACAAAATAATATTTGTGTTATTATACCGATGGTACCTAACATAATGGTTCCAGGACACTTCCTTTCTTCCCACTGGCGCAAATCCCGGAGGGATGAGGGGGACATGTCCCCTGCAATCTTGGAACTCGGGGGACTGTCCCCCCAATAATCCGATTTGAAATGTGTTTTTTTGGGAGAAATACTATGATTATTATCCGACTGTTACAAAGGAAAGCGAGATGAAATGGATAACACTTGCTGTATAATATACAACAGGTTAATCTCAGAAATCATACCCACCTACCGTAATATCTCTCTCATCTCCCCTCTCTTCTAGAATAAGCGTGAAATTTACCCGCCTCCCAATGTTGAAGATAACTCTGCTCTCCCCTGATCCTCCACAACATTGCTTTTCAACTTCATAAATATTTTGAACACCGCTTTATATATATATATATATATATATATATATATATATATATATATATATATATATATATATATATATATATATATATATATATATATATATATATATATATATATATATATGGGAACGGTCTTACCCGTCCCCCCAATGTTGAAGACAGATTTGTGCCCATGTTTCCAATTCCTTGGGCTAACATGGCCATAAATGCCGAAAGCCTAGAAATCTAATTCCTAATCCTAATTTAACTTTAATTATTATCTGAATTGTACACATCACTTCGATTAGTAGCATGCATCTAGGTTGTACACACCCTACTTATGATTAAATTTATATTAAAATTTATAATTTATTTATATTAATTAATATAAATAAATTGTATTTCATCGACAATGGCATATAAAACCCCTTAGACCAACTAAATTGTAATATATACACATATTAAAAATTTCATTATAGAAGAGACAATGTACTCATCTGCGGTAAAGCTGAAAGGGGGAAAAGTAAAAGAGTTGTAATATTGAACTTATATTTGTGATTAAATAGCTGTAGTTCTACAATTACTGATTATTTTTAACGTAACATTTAGATCCCAATTTGACTCTCTGGCAATTCCAATTCTTTATTGTTTTGTTGGTTGAATTCGAATTTCTTTCCTTTTACCACCAAGGCTATATGAGACGTGGACCTACAGCTTAATCTGGAATCCAAACCACATTACCTCTCACGAGGAATTGAATCTTGATTCCCACGCTGAAGACACATACATAAGGATCCCTTATGGCTATATGTTGAAGATTTATGAGCACATTAAACATAAAACTCATGATTATATGTCTAAAATTGCTGTATGGCGTACATATAAGCCTGAAATACATTTTCTTCCCAAATCATTTGTATTTACCTCAAAACACTAGGTTGACATACACTCGGTGAAGGTTTTAGCTCCTTGACACTATAGGAATATTACGAGGGGTGATCGAAACAAGGGCTCATGTGTGACACATAGCTCGAAGATCAACATACCTGATGATGGAGGGTGTTCAACACTAGTCCTCGATGTAATCACAATTTTTGTTCAACCGTTTATCATAACAGTAGATAAAAGTTTCCTACAACATTTGCATAGAAATTGCGTCAAGTTTTTGTAGCCACTGTAAGGAAGTGATTTTGACATAATCACATTTCAGATAATGGTGACCAATCATTTTTTATTGTAGAACAGGGAAAAGATGAAAGTGACTGGGGGCTAGTCAGGGCTGCAGAAGGGATGCTCTAGTTATTCCAAGCATAAACATCAGTGGTTGAAGTACTGGGTATACCACTGTGTCCAGAGTTATTAACAATATTGGTCTGTTTTTCTTTAAAGGCACTTCCCTACATGTTACTTTAAAATTTAACCCTTCTCATACACATTCACAATCTGCCTATGAATATCAGCAAGTATAGTGTTTTTGGCTCACAAGAACAGCACTTCTACTCTTGACCAATTATCCAGACGAGTCATCATTTTTAATTTTCGCTTCTCGGGTATACATGATCAGAATCTGAAGACTACAAACCTGTACCAAGACAAACATGTTAATCTACAAATACATTTCCGTTAAGGTACAGTGAATAACATTAAACTTCTATGCTTTGTAACCTTTTTTCGATTATTTCTCGTATATCAGAGAAATATTAAGTGACGTATAAAAGCGACTACCTATGTAGTGAAACTACCTACATAATTCTTATATACGTGTCATCCCTAATCCAAGTTCGCAACCAGTTCTTTGCCTTAGATCGTGATTACCAATTTGCCATATCCAATTTTGAACCACAGGGGAAGAAAGTTGGCTAATCTATTCCTGCATACCTGTTAAGGTAGGTATATTAAAAAATCCGCATTCGGGCAGAATACTCAGGCATAGAAACCATGTTGATATTTTTCGCAGTTTCTTTTCTTCATATAAATTCACAAAATGGACTAGGTTCTTTAACACATAATTAATTTTGTCTCTTATGTGTCAGATACCAGCTTGAAAATATAATAATGCGTCAATGTCGTCGATGTGTCATCTCATCGTAACGCTTTCAATTTGTAATCTTGAGCTTTGCCACATTTAGGAAACGACGAAACATGTGTGTTGAAGACAATGCGATCTGATATATGTTTAACATTCAGATTGCAATATTTACTAACACATTTCTGCTTTTTTAAAATGGTGATGCAACTACAATTGCAAATACGAGCTAGTTTGATGCCTGAATGCAGATGGATTTCGTAATCACCACAGAGCATGTTTTCGCAATGACTGTGAGAGAGTTTTATTCGATGTGTACAATATGATCTTTAGATCTAGGATATAATCAACTATACTGACTTTTGGTTTAAACAAGTGACAAAGAATTACGCCAAAAATATATTTCTAAGTAATTGTGCATAAATGTATTCCTTGAAAATTTGTCGTTAAAGGATATTTACGAGAAAACTAAAGCAAGGATCAACAACATTATTATAGTGGAAATCGTTCTTGTGTTTTTCATTCTCGAAGGAAAGTGAGAAAAGGGGTTATATTACTTACCACAATGCAGAACTGAACTGGATTCCTGATATTATTTGTACTCTGATGAAAGTAGTTATTCTTCCGCTACTCGAGGAAAAGGAATTTTTATTAGCGTTGCTGATTATAGTCAACAGGAACTGTTTGCGACATGCAAAGAATGTTCTTTTGTTTGTTCCTGTACCTGAAACAACACATTGATGTCATGACAAGAGATTCTTCTGTCTGAGCTGACTTCTACGGAGAAATTACAAGCTCCTACAGGAAATACTTCTACAGGCCGGCTACGAAGTCCCATTACTCCCAAGTACATAAGAGTAAACTATATTATTTGTTTAGATTTCATGTCCTTTTAAGTAAACAATGGCTGATTCATTCTCTCACACTATTTCACATGTTATTGCGAGTGGTTGGGTACATGATATACATCAAAATAGATCAAACGGGAAAGACTAATGCAGAAATGCTTAGTTTGTGACACGGTTTCAACAGGATCCTCTTCTGAAACAGACTCTTTCGAAATGAGAATATCTGCACAGGTGTTGTCAAGGATAAGAAGATAGACCTGAGATGTTCAACACAATACTAAAAGGCAGTAAAGTGGTCTTTTCTGATGAGTGTGCAATCTACCGGAGTTCTCCATCAGGAATTTTTTTATCCAATGAAAATCCACACTTTTCCAAAGAGTTGGTAAATAACCCACACATATGATCATGGACAGTGGACCTTGTTAGGGTGTTTTTCTTTGACGGTGTTGAGCATGTTGAGGAATTGGTTGTCCCCTTCTTGGAAGAGCACGTAATTAAGGAAACATGTTGGTTTTAGGCACCTACCTATTATTCCAGTGCAGTACGCGAATATCTCCATTAGGTGTTTTATAGGCGCTGGATTGGTCATGGACCACTTGCTGCCAGTGCTATTTTGCCTGGCTACTACCAAACCCAGCCCTCACCTCATGTGATAATGGACTTTATGAATTCAAAAAGGGTATCGTGGCAAATAACGTTACGATACCACTGACGAACTGAAAGATGCTGTGTGACAAGCTTTCACTCATGCTTCGCCAGCATTAATCCGAAAAATACCGCACAGAACCTGGCGGCTATTATCTTTGCTATGAGAATGACGATCCTCAAACTGATCCCGTGGATCATTAATGATTTATATCACACGAGCTCTTTGTAGGGTACATTAGCAATAACAACTACTCTAGTAAACATTTGTTCATTTTGTTTGCATAGAGATAGGGGTAATGGGAATTTGTGGCCATCCTGTACATGAACTTTCCAAAAAAATGCATTCGAGGTGCGGTGGATCAGTGGTAGAGGTGCAACAGGTTTTTGGTTTCATCCTAGCTAAGTTTGTAGTGGACATCGTGTCTGGAAATTTTCTCGCGGTTCTCTCGTTTCTTCCCTCATTCTCATTCCACCAAATCTTTCCCAATCATTCACGTTCACTAACCACCCGTCTCCTTTAGCTTACCTAACTAGAAATTCATTTTACTTTAGTTTTAAAAATTGCAAGTATGGTAAAATTATCGATTAACATGTTTTAAAGTTGACAATGAAAATGTTAAAATGTCACATATGTTCTGAATGTAAATGGTCGGATTCTCAGATATTAAAGGTAAGAAGACTGAATAATCGACTACAATCTGCTGTTAAGTAACTGTTCGGTCATTTTCTTAATGTATAACAAAAGTACTTTACTTAGACATAACTTATGCAATGGGAAAGTGGAAAGAAATGAGAAAATGATAGCTCAACTTGTCATATATCTTTGTCGCTGATTTAAAAAAAAAAAAAACCCTCTTAAAGTGGGAGGCGAACCACTATTTGGGATTTTTGTCTGAGGTTTTGTGGTACCTCCAACTGAAGATTGAACTTGAAAACGCGCACAAAGAAATATGCCATTTACTTGCCCATGGAGAGGTGGATGATACTAAAAATGTTGGCAAAAGCTTCGGACAACGAATGTTGAGCCACTGAGCCTTCTTGGAGCTTGAGTTACATTTGGAAAATAGTAACAGAAAAACAATCATAATTTAACCTTCATAGCAACCCGTATCGTAAAATCACCGAGGAACTTGTATTATCATTAGAGATAGGAATTTTAGTGGAAAAAAGAAATTAGTGGGTGGAATGAAAATCTTAATAATTATACTATATGGGAAACATAATTTTAATATATATATATATATATATATATATATATATATATATATATATATATATATATATATATTAAAATTATGTTTCCGTATATATATATATATATATATATATATATATATATATATATATATATATATATATATATATATATATATATATATCGTGTTCCAAAAGTCAGGTAACACTTTTCTTAATTTATTAGACAAAAACTAGAAGTGATATAGTTGTCGTGTATGTATATATCATATGAAAGACCATCTCGATTTTTTTAAATGTGAGTTCACAATGCCTCGATATGGGAACCATGTATAACACGACATATGTCTAGACGGTAATGAAGTTCTTGCCATACTCGTTAGAGCATATCCTGAGAGACAGTGGTAGGAACTTCTTCAATCCTGCGCTTGAGTTCTACATTTTCTCGTAACGGTGGCACATACATACGGTCTTTTATGTATCCCCATAAGAAGAAGTCACAAGGAGTTAGATTCGGGGATCTTGGATCGAACTCCAACACACAGAAAGCACCTTTGCACTAGAAGTCGCCATGTTTACAACACGCCGACGCCAACGCCAACTGCGGTGAACGTGGGAACTACGAGCATTGCCTGAAAAAAAAAATCAGATACTTTTCATATGACATATACACGACAGCTATATCACTTCTAGTTTTTGTGTAATAAATTAAGAAAAGTGTTACTGGACTTTTGGGACACGGTGTATACTATAAATTACCAAATTTTACATATCTAAATATTTGGTCACTGACAATGTGAAAACGCAATAAAGTCACGGTAATACTGGCGGGTGACGAGAAAGAACTGTGACCTACTTCAATATAATAAATATGTACGGAGTACAAATTAAAACTTTGTGCTTATTTGGTGCAAGCATATTGGTTGATTTGGTAGACTAAGTTCTTTTTGGTGGAATTTGATGGACATAAATTTCGAGTTTAAATCCCCCAAAATCCTGTGCTAACTGGAAAACAGTGGTTTGTCAACTCCTCACCAGCTTCAATGATTTGCTGGAGCACCAAAACCCCGAGCCCTAATACTCATTGTGGGCTATAAAGCCATACATAACCTCCAGGCAAACTGGGACCTGTGATGTGATCTCAAAATCTTGAAGGCGATATAGTATGGTGGGGAATGTTCTATGTTGAGACGGTTCATCTACAATGATCTAATAGTAAGTCCCGGCCTTTATAACCTCGGTGTTGCAAAAGGGCTCAAAACACAAAAGTTCAATAAACAATCTTGAGACAGATTTCTTAAATCAAATCGCTTTTACGAGCTTATTTAACAATTTCCAAAGTTCCAGGTAGTCGAACAATTAGATCGTCTCCTTCAGAAGCGTGGTTCTGGGTTCAATTTCGGTAGAACAAAATCAATTATTTCATTTGATTTCATAGTTCTTTACAGTGTGACGTACTGTAAGACAACAGCAATTGTTAAACTACAAATTTAGTCCTTTTTGCGTATTCATTTATAATCTTTCCCGGAGCTTAAACTCTGGAGATAACGCATACTTTATGGAAAACTCATCAGGATTCTGTGTGTCATGAAGATTGCATTATTTTTGATGACTCCTAACATTTTGTGAAGCTGATTTTTAACATCTTTTCTATAAACTTGACTGTTGTTTATATGATCAGTATACATCAACACGACAACTAGGTCTTTAAGAACAATGGCTTCAGTATTTGTACAGAGGGAGCGAATACCTTAAAACAGTCGACAGTCTTCTTTTTTCTCAACTCTACATGTTAACTAAAATACCAGATAACAATGTTACAATGTTACCAATGACTGAACAAATTCTTCCTTTATATATATATATATATATATATATATATATATATATATATATATATATATATATAGTCATTGGTGATATTTTTGTTCGCAGTCTGTGTCTATCGGTTCGTATGCGTATGTATGTATGTGTGTGTGTATGTGTGTATTTTGAGAAAGTTTGTTTTTATTTCTCTGATCCGTGGGTTGTCGAAGAAAACCTAAAGAGTTTAGTTGAACTTTTCTGCATACGTCACTATTACCATGACTTCTGGGAGGATTTTCAACTCTACCATGTAGACGTCGTCCTTTCATTACGTCCAATAATAAATCAGCTTCTGTTAAGTTCTTGCTATTCTTCGTCTTTTATGTTCATTGATCTTCTTGATTTCGTGTTTACACATACAGAAAAGAACAGAAAAAGAAAGAAAAGAAAGCAAAGAAACGAAGATTGTAAGTTTGTGAGTAACCAATTCTCTTTTTTAAAAATTTGGGACGAGTCGCATTTCTTTTTATTTTATTTTTACTTGATCAATATTATTATCTTCAAAAGGATTGTCCTTTTTTTTAAAAAAAAAAAAAGAGAGAGAGAGAGAAAATTATTTTCTTATATGTTTGTGCCATCTGGCAAATCTATTCGAAAAGAAAATGTTCTATTTGTGTAGGAAGGATTACTGCTGGTAGTAGAGAAGCCCTTTAAGTACGATATTTTCTAATCTCTGTAGGAATAATCAACATAATATAGGCGAAAAATCTAAACGATTTTGGTTAGGGAGGACACACGTTTTCGCCCATAAAACAAAATTGGCACAGTCAGTCGTCCTGGGGTTACGAAATTTGGATTTTGTGGAATTCATGCTCTGGGTTCCGCTGCACTTTTTTTTTTTTTTTATTGCTGTGTTACATGCATAGTTTCTATCCAAAATTGCTCAAGTTTTTCGGCCAGAAAAAAATCAACGGGATCAATCGTCCTAGGGTTTCGAAATTTGGATTCTGCGTAACAAAATACGAATCCATACACTGGGGTCCACTGAACAGAACTTTTGTTTGTTTGTTTGTTTGTCTGTGCGTGTGTGTGCGTGTGCGTGTGTGTGTGTGTGCGTGTATGTGTGTGGCTGTGTAATTAAAAAAAAAGAACTAACTTTGTCGCGACAAGTGTAGCCCACGAGACGAGATAATTTTCCCTTCTCGTCTCGAGAATAAAACGAGACAACTTTTTTATTCTCGTCTCGAAAATGAGAGGAGAGTAGATTAGACGTTCATTTACAAATTCGAGACAAAATGAGAAACATGATAATTTTTTTGGTCTTGTTTTCGGGACGAGATATTTCTCGAATCTAGTGAACAACATTAGTTAACTCTAGGGATGCACGCGGGACATGAGAAGTCTCGATTCGATAGAAGCATTTTTACAGAATTGAGACGAGACGAGAAGGCTTAACAAACATTTCTCGTCTTGTGTCGTAAACAACACTAGTCATGATAAAAACATTTAATTAAGCTTGGTACCAAATGCCTTAAAAATTTGAAAAAAAAAAATCAATTTCTTATTCTTATAGAAGAAAACTAAACTAGCTTAAAATGAAGCATAATCTGATAGAATGCAGGTTCATAGCTTATAATTTTCATTTCTCATAGAAGTTACAGCTATCTGATTGAAGAAAGTGATTTCCATAATCAATAACTTGAAAGTACAGTAGTTTCTGTATTAACCGCGGTGGCTCAGTGGTAGAGCGTATACCTCTGGTGCTTGGGGTCATTGGTTCGATCCCAGCTCGCGCCAAGTGAGCTTTGTGGTGGCAAACAACGTGTGCGTAGGTTTTCTCGGGGTTCTCCCATTTCCTCATCATCACCGTCTCCTTTAGCCTAACCGGCATAATCGTGGGCCGTAAAACTGAAAGATTTTGTTTCATTTTTTTTATTCATCCAGTTTTATATGGGGCCTACTATTTAAAGTACAATCATTATTATTTTTTTTTTTTTTTTACCGAGGCAACGCCCGGAACCATGAACACAGAAACATATCAAATATACTCAATCGGCACATTTGATTTGTTTGTTTGTTTGTTTGTTCAACACATTTGGTGAATTAAACGTCACTATTATTTTTTTTAGCAACGAGGCTGTATGAGACGTGAAGAGCTCTTCGTGGCTAAGCGGTTAGTGTATGCGCCTTTGGTGTGGGAAACCCGAGTTCGATTCTCGATGGAAGCTCATGTGGTTCGGATTCCACATTAATCAGTAGGTCTCGTCTCATATAGCCTCGTGTCTGAAAGGGACGTTAAACTCAAAATCAACTCAATGAGACGTGAACCAAGGCAAACTACACCTTAAAGTTGAATCTGAACCACGGAACCACTACTGGAAATCACACCAACCACGAGGGAGTTCCTTAGTTGCTACATGCCCTATGTATTCGTAGCCTAAGATAACCGTCGATCGAGTTGTTGGAAATAAGGTACAGATCAGTTATTTCCTTTCTAACTAAATATTTTGTAACTTTCGAAAGAAATATTTCTTTATTTTCTTTATAGAATTTTTATTCAGATTTCAACATTATTCTTACTGAAATATATCGAACTTTTCTGAAGATATTACGGATCACATAATAAAAATTTACCATGTTTAGAGCTATACTTCTTTCAATTCAGATTTCAACATTATTCTTACTGAAATATATTGAACTTTTCTGAAGATATTACGGATCACATAATAAAAATTTACCATGTTTAGAGCTATACTTTCTAACCTGGAAGTTTTCTTTCTTTCTTTCTTTTTCTTCTTAGTGATCTACAACTCCCTTATAGTATCTTTATGTTTGTCGCAAAATATATTGGTTAATTGCCAATACTTTTACATTATACTGTACACAATAACTCAATAAATTGACTTATTTTTACTCTTGCTTCTTCATTCTGACCTAATAGTACCTTCATACTCTCCACAGCAGTTTAAGAACTTCTCCACGAATGTGAACTAATAGTGGAACCTACATGATCATTTCCTCATTGATAATAAATGTATGCACTTAAAAAAATATATTGTTAATATAACACCAATAATAGTGTAGTAAATCTTCAGATATTGCAAAAAAGAAAACTGTAATTTTCGCAATACTTTTAGATATTTTTACAGTAAGCAGATTATTGACATTGTATTAACAAGTAGTAGAGCTCCTGATCCTCAACAGAACTTGTTCCTTCCACGAATATTTAGCTGACGCCAGGGTAGCGAGCTACTGCCATTCGACTCAACCGGCATTTTATGTTTGAAATATCTTTCTCTTCATTTTTTCGAAGTAATCCTAATGATCAAGTCTCCAACCTTTCGAAATAAAACTATTGTTCTGGTTTGCAATCCATAAATATTAAGGTAATAAAAATGATAAAATCCACACCGTGTTGTAAGTTTACATATGCAATTTTCATTTTTAATTTAAAGTTTGGCTTTTATAGGGAAAACCTCTATCCCACACAGTGACCCTCAAATTTCTTAAGTCGACCAATAGATGGTAGGAGAGAATGAATTTGCTTCCACCGGAGTCGATGCCGAGATACATACAGACTGTTGGACTACTATGTCCCTTGAAATCGTATATTTAAGAGTATATAAAAAAAATATTTTCTGTCTCATCCCACTGACATGCCAGAGTAGCTACGTTTTCGGCAGATCGGAAGCCAGACTGTCACGAGTTCGGATGTCGTATGGGTCATGGGTATCATGAATTAACTTTCCACAATTTCTGTTTAATTTTTCGTCGTCTGCTTTAACCTAAAGAAAGAAGCGTATACCGTAGTACTCATAAATCCACTACAATCCAATCTTCCTGTCCCCGTGCCCAATATCTCATGTGTAGAAGTAACAAGAAAGTTAAAATAGGACGAACAATCTTTTGAATACATGATTGTACTAAATTGATTTGTCTTCATGACTGTACTATGAATTCTTTATGCAGGAAACTATGATTTCTTCTATTTAGCAGATGCGGGTAGAGATGGCTCACTTTGAACGCTATATGTTCTCTCATTATTTCGATTATATCTCGAGCGATTTTGATTAAAAATTATATCAAACTTTCTTCAAAGATGTGTAAAAAAATATGGCAAATTTTTTTTTTAAATGTGGCACTTTCAAGAAACAGTAGATGAGGGGTCTTCCCCCACTAATGAATTGACAATAGACACATGAACCATTAAAAGATACAAAAAGAATTATGCTCATGGTAAAAAATAATAATAATAATAATAACTACGCTTGGATAAATATGTAATTGCGCTTGTTATATTAATTTGAGGATGCTGAATCTCCTAAAAATATTTTTGAATATATCTGTTCATGATATTACAAGAAAAGTGACCTCAAATTTGATAGTCATTGAGGTACCATTATTCCAATAGTAAATCCACACTTCGATACATTTCTAATTGTGCTTCGAGTACTAATTTGAGGAAGCTGAATTCAATGCAATTATTTTTTTAAAACGTATCTGTCCATGAGATAACGAGAAGAAAGTTCTGAACTTGGGATTTTTGAAGTACAGCTTATGCCAATGGTAATAATGCCTACAGCCTGGTTATTCTAATTGCACTATTTTATATACTAATTTAAGCTTACTGAATCTAATGGAACTATTTTTAAACACATCGTTCCATGGAATAACGAGAAAAATTACTTCAAAGTTGGGATACTTTGAGTCCACTTTTCCAGAAACTCAATGGACGCGTGTAAAATATAACCTAATGTATGTACTATCTGTTGGCTGTATGAAATAGAATATACACGTTTCACCGTTTCACTGCAGGCTTTGTAAACTTACTTCCTGATCACTCCTCGTATATATATATAATATTAGATTCATTGTTCTCAAATTAGTATAAAAAGAGTAATTAGAACTTTATCCAAGCGTGGGCAGTTTTCACTGGCGGCATGATTGTTAGTTCTTTAAACAAATCCAACATCTTAGTCTCTAGAATGTTCAGCTACATCGGTTCTAGCTTTAATAACGGTCTAATCTGAAAGTCCACGCACACTTATGGTTTCAAGTACATTTAAAACTGTATTAAAATGCAGTAATATCTATGAATGATTTATATTATTGTCATTAATAATAATTTTATTTTTGGACTGCTGCACATTCATAATCTAAAATAAGCAAACTGAACACTTCTTAGCTGTTATAGGCGATGAAGGATAATTTTCATGGTCACTTCTTCATTTCTCAAGGTCAAAATTCACACCACTGATTCATCAATCTTCTCTGCACGCCTCTTCTTCTTTGCCAGAGTAAATACATCGCGTTTTTAATTTTGCACATTTACATTTATGTAATAAAATAAAGAGGCATTTCATGTTACTTGCCCAATAGCTTACTTCACTTTATTATAATTAATTAGTTTTATGACTCTCGAGTAGCATAATGGATTGTGGTTTGCGTATATTTTCTGTGTGGGTTATTAGAAGTTTGGCACATGTAGTACAGATCCTACGTGTGAACTATAGATTCACGTCTGGTATAGCCTCGGCGCAAGAAGGAGACAACCAAACTAACACATCTATTTAAAAAAAAGAAAAAAGAAAAAGAAAAAAGAAATCTAGGTAACTCAATATTTAAGAAATGCGAAAATTTATAGCGACGGGAAGAGAATTCCGGCAAATGAATTTCATTTTGTACTGATATAATCGAACTTCGGTTGTTATTTCTGAAAACGCGAAAATCTTATCTTCTTTATACGTAGATCTTGCTTTGTATGATCTTTTTATTCTCTTTGTACGAAGATCTTGCTTTATATCATCCATCCTTTTTTTTATCTTCTGTATGCAAGAACCTTGCTTTGTATCGTTCTTCTATCTCCTTTATGAAAAGATCTTGCTTTGTGTAATAATTTTTCTTCTTTATGTAAAGATCCTACTTTGTGTAATCATTTTCTCTTCTTTGTGTAAAGCTCTTGCGTGTACCATCCTTTTATATTCTTTATACGAAGATCTAGCTTTTATCATTTTTTAAAATCTCCTTTATGTCAAGATCTTACCTAATATCATCTTTTTACCTTCTTTGTAGAGAGATCTTGTTTTGTATTATGTTTTGTCTTTTTTAATGCAAAGATCTTGCTTTTTATAAACATTTTATCTTCTTTATGTAAAGCTCTCGCTTATACACCTACCATCCTTGTATAATCTTTATACGAAGATCTAGCTTGCATTTTCCTGTTGCACCTTTATGTGAAGATCTTGCTTTTGTATCATTTTTTAATCTTCTTTATGCAAAGATCATGTTCAACTAAAATCATGTTAATTGTTTGCCTTCTACACATATTTCCCAATGAATCGCGTGTCTTGTCTATCTTAGAAATCTAGATTTAATGATCCCAAAATTTTCGCCAGCAATTACATCTAAAGTTCATTCAACGAACCTTCTGATCCTGATGTAAACATTGTAGAATGGTATTACTCCATCAGTCATCGGATGATTGGCTATCGGTCACCGCTTCTTTTGAGAAGCACGTGCTTGTACCCTGTCGGCGTTTTGCATATTCCCCGCACGCAGCCATATTGTAAACTGTGATTCGTGTATAAGGTGGGCCAAACCCAGTTTCTACGCATGCGCATTCTCTTGTATTGCATTAATTCAATTTAGTTCTTAGATAGAGTGTTCTTTCTGTTATTTCACTGTAAGTAAATTGTATTTCTGGTAATGAGCCTTATAAGCAACAAAAACATTGAAAAACAGTTTAGTTGACAATGGGCTATTTTCTTCTGCCGCATGGATGCGGCAAGGCTCTTTAACCAATAAAATGAAACAATCACCACGTGTATTTGTTTACATGAGGTACTGAACGTTCCTTGAATGAATAATAGTAGAGTTGTGCATACCATCAATTCTTAGGATAACGAAAAATTAACAATCCAGATTCATCCACACCAAAAATATATGTTGATGTATATACAGGGTGTTTCAAAACAACACCGTCAACATTTGGGAGGTGATTCCTGACACCAAAATAAGACAAAAAGTATAGACCAACCTGGGTGCACAAATGCTTCCTTTCGGAGTTATTTGCTGCAAAAAACATGAAAAAAATGAACTTTAAAGGTCCATAATTCCAAAACTATGGGACCTACCGCAGTCGGGTCAAGACTTCGCTTAGGAACTAGTACTAAACTAGTGCCCCATCCAAATATCAAAGTTTCAGAATCCTGTAGTACTTCCGCAACAATTTTTATATAGGTAGTTAGTAAGTACTTCCAATTATATGCCCATAACCAAACTCACTCTACAAAAAATGTTGCGTGAGTACCTTGGAACTCTCAAACATGAATTTTTGGATAGAGTACATACGTATTAGTTCCTAAGTGAAGTCTTGACCCGACTACGGTAGGTCCCATAGTTTTGGAGTTATGGACCTTTAGAGTTCATTTTTTTCATGTATTTTGCAGCAAATAACTCTGAAAGGAAGCATTTGTGCACCCAGGTTGGTCTATACTTTTTGTCTTATTTTGGTGTCAGGAATCACCTCCCAAACGTTGTCGGTGTTGTTTTAAAACATCCTAATTGATGTATTTAAATAATAATTATTAAGAATTACGTTTACTTTGCGAGTATTTTCTGTATAGTTTTTGTTTCAAAATCAGAATAAGTGATTCGGATCTTATCGATCTATCGTATATTTACAACTGAATCTTATTTTGTGAAATACAATCCATTCAAGTCTATTCCGTTTTTTTAAATTCCATCATTTTGATGATATGAGAAAGTGGTTTTTAAAAAGAAAAAAAAAAAACTATTTTGAAATTTTTCACATCTTGCAGATCTATTTAGCGTAATTGGTGCACCATAGAACGAAACATCAAGATTGTATGGCTCAAGTTCAGAGCTATAAGCCATATTTGGTAGTAGACCAGCCCAGATAGAGCTTTCATGACATACCTCGTGTGACTTAAGAACTACTACAATTTTCGACAGAGAGAGAGATTAAGAAAATTGTAAAGGATTATAAGGGAAAGATTATTGGGGAAGAAAGCACTAAAAAAATATTGCCAAATTTAGATTACTGTTGTAATTGTGTTTGCATTTCAAAGTACACATATATATGCATAGGTGGCGTAGGTCTGTAATCCAGATGTTTTGAGGGGCGAGAAAACCTGGTGGGAATCAGCCAATAATGTGAGGATTAGTCTTATACATGATGGTCTGTGCACCCAAAAAGTTATCTGGGTTCAAGCAAGCCCCTGCGTAGTTTAAAGCCAACGTCAGTAGATTCTGTCCTAAATAATCTCAGTATTGTATGATAATGTGAAACAACTCAACACATGTACGCATAAGCTTATGGCTTAGGATTCAAATGATATATTTACTTCTTCTTTCTTTTCTCGTTTCTTTTTATATTCTTATTATTACTTTATTGGCAGTGGCAGCAGCAGCAGTAATAATAACAGAATTGCAGTATTAGTAGGAGTAATTGTTGTGCCATAAAAATATAGTAACTTAATTTATGCATAAGGGACACGGTGGTTTACTGGTAGAGTGCTTACCTCTGGTGCGTGGAGTCCTTGGCTCGAACCCAGGCCACTTAAGTTTGTCGTGGACAACATCGTGCTTGTGGATTTTCTCGAGGCACTCCCGTTTCCTCCCACTTTCTCACTCCACCAATTCTTCCATTATCATTCACATGATTTATTTATCATCTTCCTCAGCCTAACAGGCAAAAACGTGGGACGTTAAACTTTAAGATTTCATTTCATTTCATTTTCAATTTATCCATCGATATAAAGTATTGATATTTACAAATTTTGAATAAGAGTGAGGCATAATTAAGTACGATGGTTTGCGTGTTAGAAGATCATAAAATGCAATAACAATTTATTTATATGAACATAAGATTGAAAACAAGTAAGTATTTTACTAGCTTCTCTTTTTGATCATTTTATTTTCATAAATAACATTATTTATTATGTGTATGTGTACAAATACAGATTTTTTTTTTAAAAAAAAATCTTGCTTCTATTTTTTGTTTCAATTACCACGCAAGCATAGCATCCATCCATCCATATATATATATATATATATATATATATATATATATATATATATATATATATATATATTGGAATAACTTTTTTAAAAAATATTTATTTCCATTAAATAAAGATAAAAAATAAGACCAGCACACAAGTGAAAATTCTAATAAAGTGGTCAGCTGCTTGGAAAGGAAGAAGTACGTAGAGAACGTTGTTGCTGTACTGGACATACTGTACATTGTGCAGTAATGAAGTCATGTAAGAAAATGGAAGAAGAAAAGGAAAGGAAAGAAAGGGGAAAAAATGCTGTTGAACTTGGAGCTCGTGCTGTTGATTTATTTTCAGATTTCGTGACGACACGTTAAACGGACAAAGTGGCTACTGTGTTATTCAAGATTCACAATTGCTTTCTAAGTAATTAAGGTACATGTAGGTAAAAAAAAAAAAAAAAAAAAAAAAGCATCATCAGATCTCTATCTTACTTGTTCCTTTTTCGTTTCTGTCCTTAGGCCTCTAAAAAGAAATTTCCGGTCCTAGAACCATGTTAAATGTGAACGAAAAAAGAACTGTCTATTTTATATCTTTTTCTTTAGCTAAGAAAGAAAGTCAAAGGGATTTATTTATTCATTACAATTCGTTATTTCAGCTCAACCATGCGTTCAACTTAACATTTTTATAGGTATTGTATTGTCTGTATAACGTAAGAAAAGGACACATAGGATAGGAAAGGTCATGTCTCACTGTTGACATATACAACATCCTGTATCTGAATCACTGCATTGATTGTCAGGAACAATAATTATTTTAAGATGCTTTCATGATTAGTGATCAAAAGCTATTTACATTTGATTGACATAAATAAGCGTCGGTATGTTCCAAAGAAATTAAAAACAAAAACAACGGTTAAAGTTTTATCTTCTGATTGTTATCTCTTTCCAAGATTCGTACAGAGAGGTCAAAGTGCCTTTTGTATCTGAGGAATATTAATTAACGCGTACCAATGATTATCTATATAATAAAATAATAATTATAGTTATTATGTTGTCAGCCTAAGTTTTCCACTACAACTTCTTAATTTTCAGTTTTTCATATAACTCAAATAGCACACGGACGTCCACGGGATGTCCGAGACTGATGCCACGGGACGTCCATAGGATCTCCGCGGGATATCCAGATGTCCACTAATATCCCAGAAAAGGGGGATATTCAACGGGACCTCAAAAAGGTGTCCACTGGTAAATCGTGGGAAAATGTCCTAGGTATGTCCGGCGTAGGATTTCCCTGGGATCTCCTGTCTCATCCGGGACATTCCATGGACATCCTAAGTGGAAATATTTTAGGACGTCCTATGGGATGCCTACTCATTGTCCCGATAATCCCGGGAACAATGTGGGATAATTGGGATCAAAATGGGACGTTCTGGGGACGTCGTGTGCTATGTGCTGAATCACGAGGAGAAAACTGACCATCCTGTCTTTTACTGGCTTAGTAGTGCTACTTGGATACATTATGGAAAACGGGCTAGAATGTGAGTCAGTGAAGACTGATTGTTAAATTCTACAACATTGTTTAGCGTTTAAGGGGAGGGGGAAATGTCCAAAGATGTTAGGTGTCCCAATTGATAAATCTTATTGAGCTGAACAAATTGATATGAAGTTAAAATGTAGATTATAGTTTTTTTGTCAATCTGATACAGTTGATGTTTTTTTTTATTCTGGTGGAAGAGATTTATTGATTTATTTGTATGAATGATATATACCATTAAATAGCAGATTGTGCATTTCTTGTAAATTAAGACTGAATATTCGAATTTCTCAAAAGATTAACTACTTTTATATGTTCTATCCACTATTCTCAGTGGCTCTGGAATAATCAAAATATTAGCGTTAGAAAAAAAACGGTATGACAACGTAGTTTCCTACAGAAAATCATCATATAAAGAAGAAAGTGCCTCAATGAGCTTTCAAGTTGCAAGACCTCAGGTTGTTTTTACGGAAGCTAGATCACTAGCAAAAGCATGGGAGTTTAGCAGTACTCTCTTTTCTATCCTTCTATTTCTCAGTTATTTCAAACTGTGGTAATTGGTTAATAAATCATATCTATGATTTTTTTAATCATGGCATTGGCTCCAAAATATTCTTTTCTCTTCGTTCTCTTGTTTTTCATGGAAAGTGTGTAAGAAGGGCAGTGTTTGGTTCAGAACGTTTATTACAACGGGCGTATAGAATTCGGCTACCATATGAGTTACGAAATAAATATTTATATGAAATTAGTTATTGTGATTTTGTGTGAAAGTTCACTTTGTACAGTGCGCATAATTTCAATTTCCCTTTTCTTGACGGCGCTACGAATTCAGTACGTATTGTTAATAGAAACCTCAATATGGAGGTTTTTTTTTTTTTTTTTTTTTGGTCACATTGAAAACCAGAAATCAGCTTACACAATCCGTAGAATAACAAAGTGTATCTTTTTATTTTAACAACCAAAATGTAACAGTTATTATTATTTTTCTCTATATTGATTTTCAGTACCATATTGTTTATGATATGCAAAAAATATTTTGTCTCAAATTCACGTATAACAGTAAAATATAATAATAATAATAATAATAATAATAATAATAATAATAATAATAATAATAATAATAATAATAATAATAATAATAATAATAATAATAATAATAATACATTTCCGTTACTTCCGAAAATGCTGTATAAAACTAAGAAATTGTTATGTAAATTTACTTAGGACCTTGATACGTGGAAACCGACATAGCAAAGGAGAAGAGTATGTGTCACTCAGTCAGAAATGTTCTGTATGTAGGGCTAGTTACCGCAACATAAAAGCAAAAGCATTGATTAATAGGAGCTGTTTCTTTATACTTACGGGGAAAAATAGTATTTCTGTAAAGAGTAGAGATGAAGAAGCGAGAACAATTTATGGAGACCTGCTTCTTTAGTGATACCAAATTAACGAATCATTTAAGAATCGTATTAAGCTATCAAATTAAACTTCGATAGCTTAAAGCGAAATCCGATGTTTCCTTTCATAAATTTTTGAATAATACTTGAATTATATTTGCAATTATTTTGCACTCTAAGAAAGTGTCATGAATTCCTATCTTTATTCAAATCTGAATCTGAAAACAAGTATTCTGACGTTATAAATATACCGTAAATACTTCCAGTAGTTTCCTTTCCTCCATTTTTTAAAGACTTATTTATATCATCATTTAAGCAAAGTAAGAATAGATTGTACTTGCTGGAATTTCGTGGGATGATTGTTTGATCAACGTAGGTAGAGAGTGTGTTGCTTGCCAATTAAACATCTTAATTACTGTTTGCGTTCTTTTTCAAAGAACAAAAATTTGAAACAGCCTTTTGGAACGTGCCCTTCTAAATAAATAAATAATTAAAAAAAATAGTATGTGTGTATATATACATACGGAAAGAAGCAGTAATAATAAAAGGTTTCTGCGTAAAATCTCTGAGTTGAACGAATAACAGACATACCTAATTAGGGTGGGTGCTAAGCTGACTCAACAGTCATACATTTCACACACAGCCATAGAGAACGAAGAAAAAAAAGAAGCAAAAGAAGTTTGTTGAAAATAAGAAGAAAAATTGGAAGAGAGAGAGATAGAGATTAAAACAAAAAAGAAAGAAGAAAGAAACCTGTTTTAATAGACACTTAGTTGCATGCAGAAAAATCAGCAAACTCCCACAACCTACATTAACTTATCTTGATAAGAGAAAAGTCGTGACTAGCCTATTGTTGTCGTCTGGCATCCAATGTGTGGTACACACAACTTGCTCTTTTTAAAGATGTCTAGCCACACGGACTCTGTGTTTATTTAGACAGAGGACTCAGTGACTGACATGCGTTCTTCATTTCTTTCTTTTTACTCTCATTTCTTCTAGTAGGCGGGATTTTGGTGGTGGTCGTTCTTCGTAGCACTACCAACAGTAGTAGTAGAAGTAGTAGTAATAGTATCACGGGCAAGTAGCCAGTCAACTTTGACCATCAACTAAGTTTCCCAATAAGTAAAGTAGTGCCCTAGTTCTTGTGATTGGGCTGGGGCTATGTAAGTAATGTGGCATGTGTAGGCGGAAGCCCCCAACAGAAGGTCAGTTTAAAAAGGAGGGCAATGAATGTAAAGTATGTGGTTCTGTAGACACATGTGTCATTCAAATCAAACATACACACTGTGGGTGACGAAAAAGGAAACAGGAGCAATAAAATTGTTTATAGCTATTGCAGTAGTACTACCTTGTACTACCATGTTTCCTGCCGGTAGTTTCTACGATTCAAACGAAGCTACTATAAGAGTAGTTAGTTTATAACATGTTTACGTTTTCGCGTAGCAAAATAAATAGTCTTTTTTAACGTTTGTTGGGAAAATAAAATGATTTAGGAAGGTGGAGAAGGATTTGAAGAAGAGAATAGAATTTGTTTATTTAGTTTGGCCAATTTTACTATTATCGAGTTTGTCTAAATACTCCATTTCCTTGTTCGAATAGTTTATCTTTGTTGCTTCGTAAACAAAATAGCACTTCGCGATTAAGAGAAATGAGTTCTCACTTCCTTTACATTTGTTTAAATTTGTTTCAATTTGGTTACAATTCTTTGTTTTGCTACTACACTGACTAAGAAAGAAATTTCTCTGTATATCAAATGACAATGCACTCTATAAACTTGAGTAGTTTTAAAATGTAGGCTATTCTCTTTCTTTTAATATAAACTACATTCGTACAGATTAAATAATTGGGGCGTTGAGAACACAAGGAAGTCAAATTCATTTACCAAAGTTATGAAAAAACATAAATTTGTACGGTATGCCTAAATACATAGAAAAGTTAAAACTTTTTTTTTCTTCAACAGAGTTATTTACAACATCTGTACATGAATCTTTTAAGTTATAAAAGGAACTTCAGATAGAAATCAGTGTTTTAATTCTGAATAGTTAATTCGATATTGATTCATTCAATCAATATTATAAATATCATATCATATATAAAATCTCACTCAGTCATATTATTAAAATGCTAGAAAAGTTTATGTGTTTGTGGCCAATTATTAAGACAATAAGATCTCAAAGATCACAAGTGCTAGAAACGTGACGTTTTCGCTGATCAATTCTAAATTTTGTGCCAGTTCTCATTCAAATTTTCAAAAAACTTGTCTTTATTTTTCTATTCCACATTTTAGGCGTGGTTTATCTCCTTTTAAGTTTAATATTGCAAGTAGGTTGATACCCTTGTGAAAGGCAACCAATAGAGGAGCTACGTATAGCGGGTTGACTGACATTTCAGGCGCTTTTCTTTAATCTGAATGACAGAAAACCTATTGCAAGCTTGCAACTTCGAAGGCTTGTGGAATGTGGACTCACAATGAGGCGTACTCGGATATGGAATTATAAGAAAAAATATTTGCATTTGGTATCATCTATTACTTATCCAAGTTTGCCACAAAATCACCCCACCATTCTATATATTAAAATACTACATTTATATGTTTGTCTAGACTCCCTTTGAGAGTCTTCCTGTCATTTATTTGCGTTCGTAAAGGACTAGCACAAATATAGTAAGAAGTGGCAAGGAGATTCACGCTCATGTTAGAACTGTGCGCTCTGTAAATACCCCAGGTTCAGCTAGTACTATTTAAAAGTTAATATGAATGTACGTATATATCGTCGCATGAGAGCCAGAGGAACGTAACTCCATTTTCGTAGGTTTACAAGCGAGAGGACAAAAATATTATTTTCTTAGAAAGATGTGTTTTTAATAAGATTGAATTGAGCTACAGTACAACAGATGATCGGCAAGGAGAACATATGGGTTACGTTCCTTTACACAAAGTGGAGCTTTCAAAATTATGTCCAAACATAAAGAAAACGAAAACCATATTTTTGGAGTTAAGTTCCTCTGGTTCTCATGCGACGATATGTATGTATGTTCCAGCGGCTGCAATGAGATTGCGCACACTTTTCCGGTTTTATCAGTTTTATCTGATAAGTCATTGACAAGCTGTCATTATGTACAGGATTGCGCACAGAAATATTAAGCAATGTTGTCAGATGAAAAATATTTTCTCTTCTGTTATGTAAATCTGTAGGAAGAGAGCAGCGGAATACCCGAAGAACCAAGGGTCGAACAAAATTACTACGACTGAGCTAATTTAGAAAATACAAAGGAATTAACACACAAGGATAGAGAAGCTATATACTGTATTCGAAAAAAAAAAAAACACACACCAGTTCTTTCGAGAAATATTACAGAGGCTATTCAGTAAATGTTTGAAAGAGAAGTTGAGCTCAGTTATGATGGAGAAAAGTTTCTATTTAAATGAAGAAGCTAAGATTATCGTCCTAACTTGTGCGAGTAACATTAGATACGAACAATGATAGCATTTACTATGCATAGAAGTAGTGTATGTAAAAGAAAAAAGAAAGAAAAAGAAAAGCAACTAGCAGGTAGCTACATAATACTGTTTCTAATTATATATTCTAACTGGATTTAGGAAGGTGATTTAACATACATATTGACAGATTCCATATTATTAATAAGTAAATCCTGTAATTTTGCAAGGATTATATTGGAATGCAGTGTAATTCGCATGAGGAAGTAGTTTACTCACATTGTTGTATTATATTAATAGTATTGTAATTTAAGTTTATTGTATTGCACATATTATTGTAACAAGTATTCTGTTACATGACCAGGGAAAAGCAGACGTTAACGACAGACCTTAATACCGGTAAATTTACCAAAGCAAAACTTTACGACAATGGAGAAAATTATTCACTTTTTGAATTGCCAATTTTTACATAAAACTTGGCTAGTAGTGGGAAGTATGTATACTACATTACTATTATTATTATTATTAACATTGAGAATGTCATCATAATTGTTTACTTCGGTTTATTTAGGTTTTCACCTAGAATATGGTCTCCAGAACCCTCAGTAGCTCCTCGAACGACAAATAAGGCGGAAGCATTTCGCAAACATTACAATTAATAATAATTCTATTCACTGGGTCCAGATATTTATCAGGTGAAGATAAATCAGAAAGATATAATCAGAAACAAAATTGAAATTAAGATTAATTGCGAAAGGAGATACCAATACACTAAAAAGGAAGATTTAAAGAAATATAACTTTACATTGAAGCAGTATGAAATGCTTAACCCTTATAGATTCCAGCTTTTTAAGGTAAATTATAGACTTCCAGTCAAGCGGCTACAGCATCATCCCTATTTATCATAGAATCATGATTCATACCTCGTTTTCTTTTTACAATAGAGCAACCTTTCAAATGGCACCATTCACATATCCTTATAATGTCCCTGAGGCGGGAAATTTTGAGAGAAATCGGAATTTTTCTCTGAAAATATTTCTTTTTTTTAATTTTGAGCCCCTCTGGACCCCCACTATGTTAGCGCAGAGACCTGAAACTCAACTTGAAACCACTAAGGGGTGTACTAAATGCCTGTACAAAATTTCAAGCTTCTATCTTGAACAGTCGGGGCTTGAAAAATATCAATAATCCCAACAATGCCCCAGATTACTGTAGAAGGCCTTGATCTCAGGTAGAACATTTCCTGAGACATCCCTATTTATCCTAGAATCATAGTTCGCCCTTTATTATCTTCAGAATAAAACTGCCTTTCAAACGGACCCTTCACATGTCTCCATCATGTATCTGAGGAGGGAAAATCGCGAAAATAGGGATTTTTTAACCAAAAAAAATCCTTTCTATTGACCTTTTTGCCCCTCTGGATCCTCCTTGTGCTAACGCAGAGATCTGAAAAATCTAATAAATATCACTCGGTGGGCTGAATGTTTGTACAAAATTTCAATATTCTAGGTGCAAAAGTACGCCCGCCAAAAATGTAATGAAAATAGGCCTAACAAAAATACTTTTAAAGTTATGACGTCATCACCTCCTATGTCTCGACGTAGGAAGGCGTGAAACCATACGTAACGTGTTCTACAATGCCTCTAGACTTGAAAAAACAAAAACAAAAAGCTTTATTGGTTCTTTTTTAATAGCATAATGAATATGCACCTAAAAATATGTACTAGAACTCCAAAGGGTTTCAGATTATGAGACAAGAAAATTTTAACATTTGGATTGTAAATTTGGAGGTATCATGACTGCTTGTATCTACTGATCAAATTATACTTACTTAATCCTCAATATAATATGAATTTTATTTCTAACTTTTGTTTCTATTCTAGTCTGAAGGAAAACCTTTTTTGCGCACAGATTTTAAATCTACCATTGTGGCAACGTTGGACAAAAATCTGTGTTCAGAAAGGCCAACAGAGATTTGTGCGCAATTCGGGATCTATAGTGTGCTCAATCCAGTTGCTCCCGTTCCAGCATAACTCTGGAACGCCTGGAGCAATTTCAATCAAACTTGGTACACATATGACATACAATCAAAAAAAATCTATTGAAGTAAGACACCCCTAACATCCTTAGAAGTGGGGATGAAAAGGGGTAACGAAAAAATAATCGGAAAGATTGGTATTAGTGTTGAATTGATAGTTTTCGGGGACACTAAGATGAACAGTGACACTTCCGATGCTGTATAAGTACAGGCACAGTTCCACTGGCACAAAGGGTGAGAAGACATGAAAAATAAAATGTAAAAAATGACCGATAATAGTGTTGAATCCGTAGTTTTTGGGGTCGGAAAGATGACTGACGCGTTTGAAGTTACTTTGGGAACTTAGTTAGTGCCCACCTCAAGCCATTTTTTTCTTATCATACCACTTTGATTAAACAGCACACTCTTGAAAGGGGTTCGGCGTTTCAAAATTTATGCCAGAAATAAGAGTATTTTATGGATTTAAATTATTATATTTTCATCGAAATGCGTGTCCTAAGAGGGGAGGGGATTTAAATATTTTTTTTTCATAAATGTATTTTTCCCGTGCAAAGAATGAGCATTTCAACTAGTATAAAATATTACTTTAGTTTTAGAGGCTCCGACGTGCATAGTGGCTCACAATGATAATTTCTACGTATATACCTATATAAGAGAGAGATGCATTATTTAAATTATGTACCTAATTTACTTAATAATTATATAGTTAAGTATTGAGTATGAAATATTGATAACATACATCTATGGAACCTGAATATCTAAGCTGACTAATTAATATGAAATCTGATTGACATAAATTAAAATTTTCATTACAAACATCTTCGAAATATTTACTACAATAATTTGCTAATGATATTGATATAGAAGCAAAGTAATTATCAAATAAAAAAATCTCCCGGTACCACCGGTATATAAGAAATATTAGTTTTTCAAATAATATGGTTTACAATTATTTAAAGAATTAAAACTGAATTGCAAAAAGATGAAATGTTTCAATTTTACGTCTTACGCCTACCCCCGTAGCCTAAGGAAATGGATGATTAATGAAAATGAACGATTGAGAGATAATTGGTGGAATGATAATGTAGGAAGAAACGGGAAAATCGTATAAACGCTGTTGTTCACCATCTCAAATTCATGTGGTTTGGGTTCGAACCAGGGTTTCCTTACATAAGAAGTGAGTACTCTCCCATTGATCCATCTGTAGAGTTCTGATGGTCATTTTTCATCGGAGAATTAAACCAGTTTAGAATGCTCCAAGAGCATTGCCAGAACGAACTTTAAAAGATTTAATTTTTCTTATTAACTTCTGCTGGCTTTATACCAATTGGTTCTGTGTACTTTATTAGTATACTCATTTAAAAAATCTTGTAATAATTCTATCCATTTATAATTTCCTTGAGTACTAAATTTTTTTCACATGTTTTGTTTAAAAGTTGTGTTTAAAGCGTTCTACAATATGCTGTTTTACGAAGACAGATGCTCAAAATGGAGGGCTCAAAATTGAAAAAAATCGTAAAATATCATCTCTCTATGACTTACGGTTCTCGAGATTTGGCTCCTTAAATCTCCCGAAATCAGAACTTTTTTTGGCCAATATCTTGGGAATGGTA
This sequence comes from Thermobia domestica, assembly GCF_964235325.1. Lineage (NCBI taxonomy): Eukaryota > Metazoa > Arthropoda > Insecta > Zygentoma > Lepismatidae > Thermobia > Thermobia domestica. The sequence continues at coordinate 164,391,117 of NC_137455.1, read as the reverse complement.
AGAGTGACGCGAAAAATGCAATCACTTCTTTCAGATGGTTGTAGATGCTCTTTCGAATGGAGGACTCAAAATTAAAAAAAAAAAATCCAAATAGCACACACACACACATATACATACATACACAGAGAGAGAGAGAGAGAGGCATAGAGAATTCAGTAACGAATCTTAGTTTGTTCAAAAAAGTAATTGGAGTATAGAATTTCTTTGAAAGTGCAAGAAATTCTATTTATATTTAGCGCAGTTGGTCGGGTTTGAATGTAGATCAAAAATCAAAAGAATATAAAGCTCATGTTTTTCATAACCATGAGTATCTTACTGCCTGTCTTTTTAATTCTTAGACCTATAAAAAAAATTCCAACTTATTTCACTCTAATCAATAGTTGGAAGTATAATATTGCCTTCTATTTAAGAAATAAATAAAAAAATATATTGAAATTTGTGGTTTTGTATAAGATTGTCAATGAGAGTGAAAAAACATAGGAATAGGATCTTGTCAGACAGATATGGCAGTTATCTGTTTTAACGATTTCGTTGATAGCTTGCACTCGACAGCATGTGTCGGTAAATAAACCATTGCACATGCAGAATGAGGACCATCTGGTAAATGTTGTTGAGATTATACACATTTTTTTGTGTTTTCCCTCTTGCAAAAGTCCTGTTTTAAATTTCATTGGCAATCTTTTTTTTTTTTTTTCTTTTTTTAAAGTCTTATTCGTTTTTATATGTCTCATTGCATATTTTAGTGTCATTCATTTTTGGTGTTTAGATGTTAATGAATACGAAAGTATGAAGCAGTCTATATTCTAACAGAAAGAGAGAGAGAGGGGGGGGAGACTTAAATCTCTGCCAATAAAAATGAAAGTGAGCTTGTTTGTGATCGCTTCACGGGAAAACGACTGAACCGCTTGAAATGAATTTTTGAATGTAGTTAGTACCTACCTGGAGGTGACTTTTTATTATATCATTTTGATTAAAATGCGTTATCATAAAGAGGGAAGAAATGGAATTCACGCTAAATATATAATATCTCACGAGCCCTAAAGTTAGGAAGAGAAAACAGTATACATATAACTCTTAAGAGTCTTCATCCCGGCGAAATTAAAATACCGCTAAGTTTACAGTAATTATGTGATATCTTCAAATAGATGAAATATAATCGAAATGTGGAACAAGAGCGCCCTAGACAATATTATTTTACATGAGAAACCGTTATCACGACTCACTTATCTGCTTTCGATTTCGAGCGATTTTGAAAATCGGCATTTATTTTCGCGTTTCTAAACAGCTGAAAACGGAAAACCACTAAGTGACTTGTGATAACGGTACTTCACGCAAAATAATATTGTCTAGGGCGCTCTTGTTCCATATTTCAATTATCTATTATCTATTTGAAGACATCACATAATTACTGAAAATTAGCGGTATTTTAATTTCGCCGGGTTCAAGACTCTTAATTTCGCCATCATATAATGGTGAAAATAAGAAGATGGTCAAATCTTTAAGCATGAAGAGTTAGCATTCAAGTGAAGTTGGAATTTTATAATTTAATTTCAATTCAAATACGTATCCTAAGGAAGGAAAGAGGGTTCTAATATATATCTTTCAAACAGTATCTCTAAATCTATTCTTCCTGTACGAAGAACGAGATTTCAGCTACTTTTCTCCTACCCTTTCTTTTATGCGAGTGGTGTCGGGTTCGATTCCCGGTGGGGACACTTGATTGAAAAAATATAAAACATTTTTCGGGACAGCCATCTTGAGTGAGGTTTTCCGGAATTTTCCTCATTTACATCAAATCCTATGATAATGGTCCCAGGCTGCTTCCTTCCTTTTCCATTTCTTTCTTTCATTTTAATTCCTAGGACAGTGTGATCGCCGAGGAACGTCATCCCTCATAATGCGTGATAGGCTAACATGACCACAGATGGAAAAAGCTCAGAAATCAAAATCCTAATCCTAACCCAACTCATATCCCCTTTCCTAATCCTAAATACCAAACCTCACGATATGACCACAACCCACGAACCCTGACAAGATAATCTGAGAACTCCCTTGAACCATTAGAGACTACACTCTCATCTCTACCTACCTCAGATTAGGACTACGGTAACCTGTGCTACCGGGACCAATAACTTGTGCAATCATCCCATTTACAAATGGGACGAACTACTTCACAGGATACCTTTTCACGTTTAGGTCACTTAGTTTCAGAAGAAAGAAAGACAATACCACGATAGGATTTACTTGAACTCCTATAGTTTTAATTTTAAAATAGTTAGTGTTTCCTCATGGTTATGTTGTTAGATTACCGAGAGATCCGAGTTCGATTTCCAGTAGAAGATAACGTGGTTCAGATAGCACGTTAAGTAGTAGGTCCACGGTTCATATAGGTTGGTGCTGAAAAGGAAATAAACTTTAATCCAACTTAAAAAAAAAAAACTGCACTATATCCCATGGGGTACGAACCTGTGTAACGCTAGTACAAAACTGGGGGAATCGAGATGACATACTAAAGAAGTGTCCACTACACTGTTCTCCGAGTTGGACGGGCCATCCTTAAAGCCTTATATCTGTAGGCTGACCTGTACGTACTTAAGTGCATACTAATTGTTCGTTTAAACAATACATGTTTCGCACATGGAGCCCTCCCGAAGAAAGAAAGAAATGAAATGAAATCTTTAAGGTTTACGTCCCACGATTATGCCGACTAGACTAAAGGAGACGGTGATGATGAGGAATGAATGAAGTGGTGGAATGAAGAAAGTGGTAGGAAACGGGAGAACCCCGAGGAAACCCACTCACACGATGTTTGTCCAATACAATGTTCTCTTGCCGCGAGCTGGGATCGAACCAGAGACCGCATGCACCAGAGGTGAACGCTCTACCACTGAAGCCACCGCGGCTCCTACTTTCCGAAGAAAGGTAATGGGATACGCCCATTAGCGTGATAAACTGAGGGCCATCATTCAGCTACCTGCTGGTGGAGGGAACTCTCCTAGCGAGTAGGAGACTGACGTTTTCAGTGTCGGTGCCAGAGTATTAAGGAAATCTCACCTCCCCCTTTTGGTACCGAGACTCACGGGATAACTTCAACCTGGAAGAATCTAATCCATTTCTGGGAAGCTCTGCCTACCTCAACTCTACGTGCTGACGTATCACATTACTCTCGGATCCAATTGAACGTATTAGTCGTGCATTTGGTAAGATACGTAGTCTTTCTGACATTGTAAAACGTCATAGTCTAAATTACTTGGAGTTTTCACAAAGTTAATCACTGTTGAGCAGATATCTAATCAAAATTATGAAGTAATTATTAAACGCACTGCTCAAAACGGAGAAAATTATTAAAAACGCCGATTATTTGAAAATAGTAAGACATACTTAAAATGTTTTAACATTATCTGTTTCATTTTTGGCGAAAATTTTCTGTAAAATTAATGGTGTTGAACATCTGCGCCATCTTTGATACCTTTTATCCTACTAAGTTATATGATGAATTATTTATTTGTTTAAAAAAATGTTTCCTTTCAAATGAATTGGAAATTTAATTACTTGATTTTACCGATTTATTCTTCAAATCTTTTAAAATCTCTCTTTATAAAATCTAATTTTCTGATAGGGATCTATTTAATAGTAATATTTAATAATCAAGTTTAACTTTTATATAACATAATGCAAATCCAGTTTGAGAAAGCAATGAACATTTAACTAGACATGAAGAGGAAATCAGTAAAATTATATCATTAGAATTCCAGTTCATTAAAAAAAACAGAAAAATGATTTTTCATATTAATCAATAGGCTAAAAGAAACGACATAGATACTAAACAGTATATTAAAAATTGAACGAATAGTCTTAAGATATACGTTTAGATGTAAGTTTATACACTGCTTTGCTCTGCGGAATGTTCTCGCACGTAAGCGTGTTAGTTATATTGATACACTTTTTCCCCCCTTAAAATCATACTTGGGTACTAATGTAAGCTAAAGAATAGAATATCAGACTCTAATTGCCATTTAATTGGTCGGTCACTGGACTACCTTTGAATTTCGTGGACTATCGTCCACAATATTAAACAAATGATGCCAGATATGATAATTTCGATGAAGGCCTATAGCAATTCCTTAACTAATTCATTTCTTGGAAATGTGTGTTCACAGAACTCCTTCATAACTCAAAATTTTACCAAACTTAAAACCATGATATATTTACCATGATCGTGAATAAATTTAGAAGTCCATTATCTCTGAGATTCCAATGCAAGCACATGCACAACTTTTAGTGGCATAATCATATTGGCAAAGATAATATAAAGAAACGCGAAATCCCCCCATTTTATTTCCTTTTACATAGTATAATTTGGTAGATTCTGTCTGGTTTGTTAGTTCTATTGTCTCTGCTGGAAACTATGGGGAGGCGGCAAAACGTTTTATTTTTTTCTCTCCTCCTCTGTTTAATCTATATTAAAATATAACAAGGCTTTTACTAACTCTCCTTGTCTCCCGTTTTCAGAAACAAATATGTAAAGCATGGATTCTGCAGGAATGAATTTATGTTTCCTTACTGTTTTCCCTTACAATTCATGATGCTTTCTATTGATAGGTAGACTATAATCTCATACGTGAGTTAAACTAATATAATTGATTATATTAATACAAATTCTATGTAAGTTTCTATTGTATGATACTATTCTTGTTCAGTCACTCGACATTTGCAAAAGACATATGCTGTCTCCTTATTCTAACATGCATGAGCAACATTGTATTTTCCTCTTGCTACCAAAACACTGACAAATCATGTACTTACGTTACGAATAATCAATTCCCGAGCAGCAGACGTGTAAAATTTTTACCGGTCTACATTTTCATACTACACAAAAATTTCTCTCCTTCCTTCATGAATCACGAACTGTTGATATGTGTACAGTCCTTTGTGAATTGACATTAATCTACATTCCGAATTCTAAAGTAACAGCTGAAAAGAGCAAGCATCGAATCAGCCTCAGCTGAATGGATAATTCGAATTCCTTTTGTCTACTGTAGTTCGTGGTTCTTCTTGATAGTAGTCTGTAGATAGTAGGTGTAGTTTTTGGTGGTAATCTTTGAAGTTCTACTCCTTTCCTCGTGATTTTTTTTTTTTTTTTTTTTTTTTTTTGAGATTATCGAAAGGTTCTTGGTAGTATGAATTAGAATTCCTTCCTGTACTACAGTCTGAAATACTATACCTATTTCGGCTGTAATTTTTCTGTTGAAGCATCTTTAGATACCGAATGTAGATTGTAATATGATTGTGTTATTACTAGATGAAGTAATATGGTCAATTTCAGTGTTTGACTCGGCAGTCTGGCTCAACCTCAAAGACGCTTTTGTAGCTGTACATTTTTTACTGAGCCATCTTAAACTGATGAGTCTAGGCAGTAGGGGCTACTATCTACCGTGTTTACTACTATTAGATGAAATAGTAACAGGCAAGTTAAGAGTTCTGTGTCAAGCAGGCTAAAAATTATAAACTTAACTTGTTTTGAGAGACTACGAGACTTTTTACCCTGGAGCAAAGATCGATTCTCTTACTCTGCACGTACATAAAATTCTAAACATGGACTGTTTATATACCAACATTGATCATCAATGACACTTCAATACAAGCTTTCTGTGCCTCGTTAAACGAATAAAGTAACTTCAGAAGTACTCCTACTATTGTATTGTTTCTATCAAGACTATTGCAGATCGTATCAAGCATGTGTAGGAAGAAACCTTTGGACCAACGGCGACATCGTTGCCCAGGCATCTTGTAAAGGTCGTCGTTAAGTTTTATCCTTAACATCTGAGACGATGTTTTTATCTTCCACCATCACTTACGTCAATTGAGTGATTCTAACAACTAGGTTCGACCAGTAGTCTATGAATTTGGTGACAATTTGCGCCAATGCTGTTGTCCAATCTTCAAGCCACTGAAGGAAGAAAGAAAAAGGTCAGAGTCACAAATCTGTGTTGTTACACGTCTCTTTTAGGGCATAATTTTAATACATTTTCGTATTCAGCGAAGCATTCTTTCAACTATTTCCAATTTACTCGCTTACTTTCTTAATATTGTTTCTCCTAGTTTAATTTAATCTTAATTATTTCTTATTGTCAATTTTAGTGCCATCTGGTTTCAAAATTTCAATATGTCCCCTTATAGCATGTGAGTTATTTTCTTTCAATGAGATTAGGAGTCAAATAATAAATTAAGAATATCCAAATACAATAGTCCCTCAGTACCTTTTAATATTGTTTCAAAATAAATACTACTACTACTACTACTACTACTACTACTACTACTAATACTACTAATAATAATAATAGTAAACACGCAGATCTAGCGAATGTATATGGAGACCATTGGTGCCATATACGATCAATTTTAATCATTAGCAATGGTTAACATTATTGAAAATCGTTGTTTTCAATATAATCAGCATGCACATAATATACAGGGTGTCCTGTTAGGAAATTGCGCCCCTTTGGGAGATGGTAGGGGAGGTCATTCTAAACACACAAAAAATTCCTATGGTCAAAGATCATGTGCCCTATTTTCAACGGTTTCAAAGCTACAGGTTGTTCACCATTTTGAACTTATTTTGTATGAAAGTATTTAGTCCTTTTCCTCCAGTTATTCTATAGATGTGAGATATAGCACATTTGAATAATAATGAAATGACCTTTTCAACAGTATGCAGCATACGGGAATGGTGACTTTGGAAGAATAGTTATTGAGAGAAATTAGATGGTATTCCTGAAAAATTTTCCCTTTTCAAAGTTATTATTTAAGCGAATTGGAAAACATTGGTGTATGTAGCCGAGTTTCCCTCAATAACTTCCCTTCCAAACACACCACTACCATATGTTGCATACCGTTAAAAAACTCATTCCATTACTATTCAAATGCGCTATGTCTCGTCACTGTAGAATCACTACAGAATGAACAATTACACAAACTGACATGGAATGGGATTTTAGTTCGAAATATTCGCATATATATATGGGCAAGATATTCACACAATAAAACAGAAACATTGTTGACCTCTTGTTGAAATAATTACCCTAATGGAAGCTTGCTGGCTACATCACTTGAAGAGGTTGTCTCAAAAAAGAGCCCTACTACAACTTTCTGATGATTTGAGTTGTTCATCCTTCTGATTTAATCTTTCCATTAAGGTAAAATTGGCTCTTTAAATTAAGATGAACTCTCTTGGAGTTGGACTGGTCTTTGCATTTTTTTTTTTTTTTTTTTTTTTGAAGCCAGAAAAGAACAATAACCATTCCAAAATTGCATTGGGTCCTATTTGTGTTGATTCTTCAAGTGTTTTGCCTAACACCCTTTTAAACTTCGATCAGAAACTCAATTTAATGAATTATTTGGGATTAAAAATAATATGAAATACGGTCTACTACTAGCTTCAACATGAATTTACTTCTTGACCGTTCCTAATAGTTACACAAGGCAGTATTAATCAATTAACACACCACTTACACGTAGTCTTTTTATGTATCATAGTTTTTTATGTATCTAATAAGGCCTATTAATTATTCTAATTATAATATGGAAATATGAGAATATTACATTCGAAAAATATCTCCCAGAAGGAAGTTTCGAATTTTCGATTTCCTATATGAACAGCGATATTAAATGCTAGACATTAACGCCAAAATATCATTTAAAAACTTTCCCTCTTCTAAAAGCTATACATACACAACAGTATTCCAGAGCGTAATAAGACATTAGTTCTCAATATAGAGGTTAGTGTGGTGCGTTCTTTGACGCTACCTGTCTAGCGGTTCCTAAATCTTGCGTCGATAACATCTCGTTACTCCGTGAGTCAGAAAACTACATTCTGTCCTGGATATCTGCCACATTTCCCAAATGCTGCCCCAGTAGGAAATGTTCCATGGAATTACATCGTCATTACAGACCATGCTCGTGAGACAGATGGAGGGAAGAATGTAAAATTGGACACTTTCACCAAAAGCTAACATTCAATCAGTTACGTAGTCACAGAACATGTGTTTTTTGAAGAGTAGCCAAAAGTTGTCACTTATTACCTTGTTTGATATTATGTAATGTATATGTTCTTTAGTACTTCCACGTTGTTACAATGTCTTTGGTTCGATTCTGGGTGCGAACAGAATATTCGGTGTTACTCAGCATTGTAAGGCAATGGGCGCTATTTATATGTGAAGAGTAAGTGATCTTATATCTAGAAAGTCAGAAATAGTGTAACTTTCTAAATTATAAAATAATAATAATAATAATAATAAGTAGGGAATAATCAAATGTCAAGTCATGTAGGGTAGGTTTAAGGAGGATAATACACATGGAGATTCAGTAAATTCAGTTCTCAGAAGCTTTGCGGAACTTCATGCATACGTTGAAGCTTCATTTGTATATGATTTGCAAACGCTTCTTGGCATAGGATACCAGGGCTCACAGTCAGTTCTTCATAGGGAGTACGTACGATTCAGAATCTACGTTAAACAGTCAGGGTACACCGTGATGTTGAAAATGAATATTCGAAATGCGGAAACTTAGTGAACTTGACAATACCATTTTGATTGTAATACCTTTATCACAATTCACCTACCTGCTTTTGGTATGCCGCTATTTACAGAACCCACAAAAAAAATGCTAAATCTATCTACAATTGCAAATTGAAAGCAGATAGATGAGTTGTGATAACAGTATCACATGCAAAATGGTATTGTCTAGTTTACTACGTTTCTGCTATATATACATTTTATTATTTGTTTTGAAGATATTGCAGAAAAACTCTAAAATTAGCAGTAGTTTAATTTCGCTGTAGTGAGGACCCTTAATGGGCATGTAACAGAACGTTTTTTTTTTTTAGAATTGATTGAGAGGGGGCGCGGTGGTTCAGTGGTAAAGCACTCATCTTCAGTGCGAAGGGTCCCTGGTTTGATCCCTGCCTACGCGAATTTGTGACAGACAACATCGATCCATGGGATATTTTTGTTTCTCCCGTTTCCTCCTCATTATTATCTCACCAATTATTTCTTAATAATTCATTATTTCGTCCGTCTGTTTTAGTCTAAAGGACAGTGTCGTTGGACCTAAAACCAGAAATTTCATTTTATTTACAGAAGTGATTGATAAAATTCAGTTGAAGAAATAAGTTGTGTAGTGTCGGCAATATCAAATGTTTATTTGACTTCTTAAGTAGCATAAATTATTTGTGCTGAATAAAATATGTAAAATAAGTTAAATAATTCTGTATGTAAGACATATACTAGATACAGAGGCAAATTTTTCCAATAATATTTGTATCGTCTAATATCAGGATTTAAAGAATGTCTTCAAAATTAAACATCACTGGATACCCCAAAACTTAAGAGTTATTTTGCGAGCCGAGGGTGGGCAGTGCAAAGTCTTCCGCCATTGCCAGTGTGATTTCCCCCTATTGTAGAACTCTAGAGCCGCAACTGACCATTTTATGAATTGTTTAACCTCTCAGCTGGTTTTGAATACGTTCATATGGTGTGTTTTATTAAGCGTTGAATCCGTAGTCTTCAAGAAACGAGGAATTGAATTACGTAGTACACGAACTCTACTTTCATTTTAATGGTAAAAACACAATAACATACACAAGATGTTCATTTCGTAACTCATATTGTTCCCAAATGCTGTTTGAATCTAGTTCTTTCCCACTTTATAAACGTTCAAGCCAAACAATACTTTTTTCCTGTCATTTCAAGGAAAAACAAGCTAAAGCAAATCAAATACTTTGGATCAATACTATGAAACAACTAAATGTGTCACTTATGAATCCATTACCAGAACAGTTAAGAAAAGATAAGAGGGCGGAAGAGTGAATGCAGTTAAATTCTCGCGTTTTTGATAGTGATCTATCAAAACAAGGATCTTGCATCTCGAAAGCACATTGAGGTGTTTTGATTTCTGATGTAATAAAACGTCGATGTGCACGTGCTTTCTTTGTCGTAAATTCTACGGCCAGTCTTCAGTAATATGATGTGTAGTCCATAATGGATTGGTTTGACTCTTCAGAACACGAGAGGCACCTAAGAGGAAGAATCGGGGTTTTTCAGGGAACATTTATCATTTAACTTCCAGCTATATGTGATACCAAAAGGAAGTGTTCTATAATGATGATATACTGCCTTCATCGCAAAAATAAATCACTTTGGTAATATTGATCATACGTGCCTTTGCAATCCATTCAGCTATCCAATTTTTTGTTAGTATCACATTTCTATAATTTTGTGAAACGATACAGTGAGAAAAAAATGCTGATACGCGTAGCTAAAATGCCTGTTCTTTGCACGAGGAGAATAGGTTTATAGAAAATATTTGAACCCTTCTTCTCTCCTTAGGATACACATTTCAATGAAAGTCACGAGGAGAATAGGTTTATAGAAAATATTTGAACCCTTCTTCTCTCCTTAGGATACACACTTCAATGAAAGTCACGAGGAGAATAGGTTTATAGAAAATATTTGAACCCTTCTTCTCTCCTTAGGATACACTAGGGTGGGCCGAAAATTTTTTTTTCAGATATTCAGGATTGAGTAGTTATCAAAAGTTGTGCATTGATACGAAATGAAGCCATGTCAAATATGTTGATTTTAAAACAATATTTAACCGGGCCCCCGTGGCCCTAAAGTTCCTATCTTTTTGTTCAAATAAAATGGTTTTAGGTAATAATAACATTTTACCAGACAATACTATTAACACATAAAACATGAAATACATGGTTTCAATATACGCAAATAACTATTAAGAGCTTAACTAACTTTCATAACTACCATATTAACACACGAAAAACCTTTGTGTTGAGCCCACCTCAGAACTCTCAAACTTTAAGAGAATATCACTTTTTCGCATCTGGCTGCAAAATACATAACACTGTCTTTCCGAAGGCGGCGCTTACATTGCTGAATTCAAATAAACTAGAAACAATATGGCTGCGAGTCTCTCTTCCTGTATTGTCTTGACTTTGAATTAAGCATATGATTTTGAATTACAACTCAAAATGCAAAACGATCATTAACCCCATTAAGAAACAAGATACCTGCATTAAGAGCCAAATTAAAGAAATTTAAGAACGGTGCTCAGAAGTTATGTGATATTTTCTCTTGTAAATGCTGCGATAGATTAACCTGTAAGTGTGGTAAATCAAATTATATACCGCTTTTGGAGTGGGAGCTCATATTAGATCAGAGAAATCAGAGACAAATGAGGAGTTGCAATGTAGATAAAGCAGAAACCCATAGGCTCAAAAGAAAGCATGACACACAGATCGATTATGATGCTGCGGTACCAATTACAAGAGGGTTACAATCGTTAGCCTCAATCCCGTACTTGGAACATACATTAAGCGCTTCCACCCCGAATTCAGACGATGAAGATGGAGCTATCGTTTAGAGAATAAAATCTAAAGTAAACCTAAATAAACAATAGTGAGCCCTAAACAAATGAGTACGCAAAAGATTTAACAGGTATATCGAATAGGTCGGCTGCTAAAATTGTATCCACTGTTTTAGAAGATATGAATTTACTGAACAAAACTAACTAAGACAAGGTAGTAGATAAAAACAAAATCCGTACGAAACTAGCAAAAAAGAAAAAGAAAAAAGAAACCGTCTACAGTGTAAAGCTACTAATTTTAAGAGTCTCTATTTTGATGGCCGAAAATACCAAACTATAGTTCTAATTGACAATTGCAATAGGAAAAGCACTGAAGAATATGCGGATTACATCGATTTGACCGATTGGTCAGAAGTAATAGTAACGAAACCTCCAATTTCGACTAACGTATCAATAGAAGAACCAACCGAAATGATTGTGGAAAAGAGGAGGTTTCAGTTTGTCACGTTCCCCTTCCACATGCAGGCTTTGGAGAAGTGTCTAAAGGTAGTAACAGAATCTTCTTCAGAAGTATGCGGTAGTGTTGCACGAAACGGTTATATTCGCGCAAAACTGGAAGCACGAAAGTATCTACCAAGCTTCAGACATAAATCTCAATATTTTGTTCCAAGATTCCGCTAAGGAGCTTTAAGTAAGAGGAGGGTGGGTGGGAGGAACTCGCTGTGTAGCCATCTCCACGTGGTGAGTTCTGCGCTGGTTTGGTGTTTGTTGGTCAATTTTTCAACCTTACCTTATGTATTTGTGTTCGTACTATTATATCTACTAAACACCAATCAGGCGAAGAGCTGCACATCAGATCAGAACATTTAAAATCCTGGGGTCAAGTTAAAGTATTAGGAATCTTAACCAATTTTCTATACATACTTAAAATAATGGTATATATATTTTAAAAAAATAACACTTTTCGGACCCGCAGGGCCTGGTGAAATATTTTATCTGCCTCTGTTTTGGGGAAGAAACATAGCATTATACAATTTTGCATGGTACTCAAACTTAATTTTCTGAAAACAAATATTTCAATAATATTTTCACTACTCACAACCATATTTTTTCAGCATTAACATTCTTTTGGGCTCCCGGGGTGCGGTTAAATATCTTTTTATCCGGCTCTGTTTTGGTGAGGAAACATAACATTATAAATTTTGCACGGTACTCAAACTTAACTTTCTAAAAAAATATTTCAATAATATTTTCACTATTCACAACTATTTTTTTTCAAAATTAACGTTCTTTGGGGCCCCTGGGGCCCGGTTAAATATATTTTAATCCGGCTCTGTTTTGGTGAGGAAACATAATATAACATTATACAACTTTTGCACGGTACTGAAACTTAACTTTCTAAAAATATATTTTAATAATATTTTCATTGCTGGCTACTTTTTTTTTTTAATTACCGTTCTTTCGGGATCCCGGGGCCAGGTTAAATATCTTTTTATTCGGCTCTATTTTAGTGAAGAAACATAATATTATACAACTTTTGCATGGTACTCAAACTTAACTTTCTAAAAAAAAATATTTCAATATTTTCACTACTCGCCACTATTTTTTTTAAAAAAATAACGTTCTTTGGGGCCCCCGGAACCCGGCTAAATATCTTTTAATCCGGCTCTGTTTTGGTGAGGAAACACAATATAACATTATACAACTTTTGCACGGTACTCAATCTTAATTTTCTAAAAAAAAATTTTTCGGCCGTTTTCGGCCCACCCTAATACACACTTCAATGAAAGTCACGAGGAGAATAGGTTTATAGAAAATATTTGAACCCTTCTTCTCTCCTTAGGATATACACTTCAATGAAAGTCACGAGGAGAATAGGTTTATAGAAAATATTTGAATCCTTCTTCTCTCCTTAGGATACACACTTCAATGAAAGTCACGAGGAGAATAGGTTTATAGAAAATATTTGAACCCTTCTTTTCTCCTTAGGATACACATTTCAATGAAAGTATAATGACAAATTCCGTAATGTCATACCTTTTTCACTCCTCATTCCTTCTCATATCCTCAGGAGCTAAACTTGAACTTAAACGGCATTGGGAGTGTCATTATTCGTCTCAGTGACCTGGAGAACTATGGATTGGACACTAAACAGTCTAATATTGGCCTTTTCCGTTTTTTTTAGATGCCATCACTCCCTCCCCCCTTCATCATCCCCAGGTTGAAAATTTTCAATGCAATAACACAATTCTTGGGAGACCTAAGGTTAATAATCATATGTCAAGTTTGATTTTAATTAGTTCAGTAGTTATTGCATGATTTGATCATACACGAACTCACATTCACTTTTATGCACGTATGTAGATTTGCTTCTCCAGAGGAATATTTTTAATGGCAATGATTTAGCAGTTTTTGATTGTAAAGCTCTTTTCATTTTCTGGAAGTTTGCTTTAACTGTTTGTATTATGATACTGCCTTTACAATGGTTAAATCAAATTAATTAATATACACATATACAGCGTGAGCACAGAAACAGTACCTGATTTTAAAGTGCCATATAATTAACATTTAATTGAATATTTACATGAAATTTTGTACAGAGCTCAGTAGCAAACTCAAAGTACTTTACTATCTATCTTTTCAGAATCCTAGTTCTGACCAGGGCAGCTAAGTAGGAACATTTCCAAATCTGACCTCCCTGAGGCGATATTATTTTAATCCTTAGGATAGGTATACAGGTATATACGGGCTTACGATAGTTTTTATATGGTTAGAGGGACTTTTACCTGTTTGTGGACCGATAATGACGTAATTTTACCCATAATTCACCTGATTTTTCATTAAACAAACACAATTCATTTTTTATTTTCCCTGTTCATTTTTTATTAGTCCACAGAAACCCCTATTCATTTTTTATTAGTCCACAGAAAGCCCTGCTCATTTTTTATTAGGCATTAGAAATCCCTATTCATTTTTTTATCAGCCCACAAAAGCCCTGTTCATTTTTTATCAGTCCGCAGAAAGCCCTGTTCATTTTTTTAACAGTGCTCTGAAGCACTGTTTGTTTTTTTATTTACCTTATGACGCGTGTAAGATGGTTCCGTTGGCGCCCGTACTGTCTGGTTATGCCGCGACTTTCCTTTATACTTTTGCCGCCCGCCCGCTTTGTATATCCGCCGCTCGGTAGCCGTGGACGCTAATGGTATTTTCCGGCATACTTTGTATGTGTACCCAATACTTTAACTTAAGTAAGAAGAGAAAGTTTACTTACCTTTGATATCACCACTGATGTTTTTTGACGTAGCACTCCGATGACACATGAACCGCACAGATCGTGGTCTTATGATTCCGGAGTTTTTTTTTAAAAAATTTTAATTATTTGTAGAATGAACTTGATTTTTTCCGAACAACTTAGAATTATTTATTGTTATAATAACATTTTCATATATTATAATTATTTAGGAACAAATAGTTGATCTATTTAAGTACGTGGAATTATAAATACTGGAAATTACAGTATAAAAATATTTGATATTTTTTACGGTACAGCGGTGACAACGGTTTACGGTACGTTGCTGAAAGAAAATTAAAGACAAACCAGCTATGCATCTTTTTGTGTGTGTTAATACTTTTGAAGATAAATTTCTCTTTGCGTATAAGGAGCTGGCGACATCATGTGGCAGATATTTGTACTACAATGAGTCGGAGAACTTGATAGCATATATGACCTGTTTGAAATGAACCCTTAGCGATGGGTTTTTTGGTGTGATTGAAGTGGGATATTCGTTGATATTGGAAATTTGGAACTCAGTCTTGAAAGCATGTGGAACATATTTATTTTTAAAATGTCATTTACCTCTAATTGAAATACAGCTTGTTGAAATATTATTTTTGATGCTTGTGTCTATTCTGATGTACACAAGAACTATAAAATATTTTTGAAATGAGGACGGTTGACGAGTTATAAATGTAGACAGTATCTGATTAATAGCCACAAATGTTGAAATAAATACATGCTTTGATTTCTAGTGCTATTTTCTGAACCTCTATGGGACTTTCTCCTATAGATGATATTATCTGCAGTGATGGCCCAATGAGTGATATTATCTAAAGAACCACTTTATGGCGACTCTTTAGATATTTTAAGATTTACTTATTTGAAGATATTTATGTCTGCAAGACGCCTCTAATTGTGTACTAATAGACGATTTGAAAGGAATGGCCACTAAAGATTACTTTGATGGAATGCTAGTTAAGGAAAGAAAGTGCTATGTGTACTGGGGTCATTATTTACAGAGGTTATTGCCATGTAATCAGTAAACGGTTTCCACAATTTTTCTTTTATGTCCAATCTTATTTTGGAATAACATGCTGGCTAGAAATAAAATAAATAAATTGGTTAACTGTTTGCTTAACCCAAAAACTAGGACAAGGCAGGAGACTGACCCCTCATTTATTATATCTGATGAAAACGCATGAGGAAATCAGATTTTATCTTTTTTTTAAAAAAAAATAAGCATACAGGTAGAAAGCTGAAAGATATTTTGTAACTAATCATAGATAGGAGAAGGGAGGGCAGGTAAATGAACTTATGCTTTGACGGAATTGAAGGACTTTATAAATACATGACCGACCATAGCCGTTTTATTATATGCTGAGTACTGCGCTTGGTATAGAGAAGATTTTATTGTGTGGTCGTATTAGAATTTATTGGTGTTCTAGTTTTGGTGTTTGATTTCTGCAGATAGGTGTATTGACATTGAAGATTGTTTCAGCGCTTATGCAGAATTAAGGTAAGAAAACTTTAGCTAATTTTATACATAGAAAATATAGAATTAAATATTGCAAAGATTGATTGATTCATGAAATTGATATTTCGTTTTAAACTTTGTTTTATTAAAAGAGATTTGTTTCACTATGTTGATTGTACTTAAGTTTGAGTTTATAGACCTGTTTAGCACCGATTTTTTTTTTAATGAAACGAACAAACTAATAAACAATGGAAAGCAAAGCTGAATATTACTTTGTAGGAA
This sequence comes from Thermobia domestica, assembly GCF_964235325.1. Lineage (NCBI taxonomy): Eukaryota > Metazoa > Arthropoda > Insecta > Zygentoma > Lepismatidae > Thermobia > Thermobia domestica. Next base: position 164,374,705 of record NC_137455.1, on the reverse strand, counting down.
TAAAAGAATTAATTGCCGAAGGCACATACGCTAAAAAGTTTAGCAGTAAAGAAGCTCTATTATTATTATTATTATTATTATTATTATTATTATTATTATTATTATTATTATTATTGAGCTGGAATTTTGCACATTTTGAGCTTAATTTCAAACTTTGTTTTTTTGTATTTCGTTATTGTGCAGTACAGAATTGAATCAAAGTTGTAGGAAACATTATTTGTTGAAGTGATTTATTGAAGTTTACTAATGTGAAATGCGTATTTATCACGTTGGTGTTTAAGGTTTTCTAACTAGGAATCAATTTGAGATTATATATAAAGAGAGATTCCTTCGTTTTGCGAAAAAAGGATTAATTGCAAGAATATTATCTTATTTGGTTGTTTTTCAGTGCCTTTATCATCATTACGTTTGTTTTCCTTATTTTGTAATATGACCATTAAATTATAATGTCAAGTCTAGTGAATTACATTTAGGATGTTTCCTTATAGTCATCGAATACTAAGCTTTTTATTGTTGATTTTACATACCGATAGTATAAAGTATTGACTTTATATGAAAGGGGGGCATTGCCAATGTTACATGAATTGGTGCGTGACAGAATAATTAAGTTTAAAGGGTTTGAATTATAAAATTTTGTGAGTATCCAGCGAGTTGGTAGCAGTAAAAAATAAAGAATGTCCAGCTAGGGACAAGTCATGAGATGTAATTGTAGAATAATTTCCATTAACATCTAGATGCTTTACACCGCATAATGAGAGGAGTTTACGCTTATTGACCGTAATGTTATTTCTTATATTAGCTTTGTAATTGAATTTTATTTTCCACTTAGATCTTTTGGATTATAACTCACCGAAAATATACTCTTTCAATTTTACGGTTATTGAGTAAAATTACGTTTAAAGTCCAAGATAATACATAGAGTTCATTTAGAACTGTGGCTATTTGAAGTATAGCTTAGCGTTGCTTCCCCATTGAGGGGTCTCCCACAACTAGGACGTGTATGTTAATTGATTAGTAAGGAACAAGCTTTATTATTACTTTTAACAGCTAGGCTATAGGAGACACGGACCTATATTTTATTATTATATTCCTGAACCACAGGAAGTAACATGGGGGATCTCCACCGTGTTAAAGCCGTATATGATACTCCGAGAAAACTTTAATACTTTATAGATGTTATTTCTTTTGGACGCATATAAAATTAAATTTATGGGGAGGAGTTTAAATGAAAGTAGAAATTGCGTAGAGCGAAATAGCAGTTTAATTTATTGGATGTCATAGAGTGAAGCAAAGCGAATAGATTTATAACTGATGAAATAGCGTAATACAGTTAATATTGACACTTAAGGACACTGGATAGAGTGTATGAACTAAGTTATTAGTTTTTAATGGGTGGCGAAACATAAGTTTTAAAGTTATGGCTATTTGAGACATGAACCTCCAACGGTGTAATTATATGAGGCATATATTATTGAATTAGTAGCGCCGCTTTGTTTGGTTTGAGATTCTAAAGGCTGTTAGTAATTTTAAAAACGGACGGCACACACGTTTTTTTTTTAAGTTTTGGAGAACAAATTTAAAGAATTCTCTCACTTTGTTTACTGCATTATAATGTTTTAAGTCACTTGAGGAAAAACTAACACTTATAATGATTTGAGGAATAATTCCGACTTTTTGCAATTATAGTTGCTAAGTTATGAGGGAAATGGTGGTTATTTTGATCCATTAAAATAGATAGAACCTCGAAAAAATCTATGGACATTGTTATAATGCCCTAACTTGGCTTTGAAGTAAGCACTCTATCACTGATTTCCCCACAATTAAAGAAATATAGGAAATATTTTGGTATGAGGACAAATTGATTAATACTAAGACTATATAAAGGAGTAGTTGTACTGCTTTGGTATTTAGATTAATTACACGGTATTTTAGTTTGTAGATTACATTTTATTAAGAAATAATGATGATTACAGGGTCCGTAGACACATTTTTAGATACAACGAGTTATAGTACTCTTGAATTTTGTTTGTAGCGTACTATTTGACTTTATTGAAACTAGTATTTCCTGAAACTAAATTTGATTTGTACTCGACTGAGTTTCAATATTATTATTGGAAACATAATTTTATATCAGAATTATCAAATTAGCTATTAGTTCCGTATTTATGTAAAATAAGTTGAACAGTATACATAAATTGTGTTTTTTTAGCAGCCTTGTTTACAGTAATATTTGAATATTACCGTATCCGATTTGTTTATTTCTATTTCCGTTTGATAATACAAATGAGAAAATGTTTAGATGGACAAAATTTTAAATGACAATTATCAAATAGAGTCTTTAGCTTCCTTAAAATATTTGATGCCGGCGAGAAATGTTATAGCACTCCTCAATACTTGTAAGGTTGATTAGTGGGATGTTCAGGACAATACTCAGAAATACATATAAAATTGGAATTGAGAATTTTAGATTTCTAGGCTACCTTGGATAATGACTTATTTGAGGACATGCCGAAACTTGTATATTTTGGCATTTAAAATGCTTAGCGTACAGCAGGTTTAACTATATAGGGAACGATACCAAACATATTTAATAGAAAAGTGCCTGAAATGTTATGTAGACTAGATAAGCACTTATGTACTGCTGGATTGCATACAACCAGGGATACTACCATATCTCAACTTATTCTTTGAAATTTATTATTATACTGAGATGACATATTTTAGTTTAGCGTCCCATAATTATGACTTTCGAAAAATACTTACCAATTTTCTTTCAAATGTAAGCCAAAGGCGGGGTGGGGTCCCACCACAATTTATATAAGATTTAAAATTGTTATGACCGGACATGGACACTAAGACCGGACACTAAGATTGGGGCAGAGGGAAATTTTGTATGTACTTGTTAGAGGATCAGTATCTTTCAGTTTATGGTGATTATGAGAAAATGAAAAAATGAAATGAAATTTTTGAGTACCACGGTTATGCCGGTTAGGCTAAAGGAGACGGTAATGATGAGTAATGAATGAAAAAGGTGGAATGAAGAAAGTGGGAGGAAACGGGAGAACCCCGAGAAATTTTCATATGTACGATATTTGTCCACTACAATTTATAAAAAATAAATCCAAACAATGTTTGTCATGAAAATGTTGAAATATTTGGTGCGAGTTGGTATTGAACCCGGGACCCCAAACACCGTAGGTGAATGCTCTACCACTTTTTAAACTTCCTGACTTATTTCCTACTTTAACCACTTTTCAAAACTACTAGGCACGACAGGGACACGAACACAGAAACATCGAGGACAGTTAAAATTCCACCCTTGCTACTACAGAGGGACTCGAACCCCCAATTGGCTTTACCTCACAATTATCAGCCTAACGCCTCAGACCGTTCGGCTACACCCACCGGCTTACTGAGCCAACGCGGCCCCTTATGAGAAATGAATTTTTATATTGCTTTGCTTACAAAGAAAGCTGTTGAAAAAGTATATAAAAAAGTGGAAGGAAACCCACGATTACGCTGATTGTTTACTACAATTTATACAAAACACTTGTTTTTGTCATGAGAACGCTACAGGGAGCCAAGAATTCATAGCACTGCCCCCAACAATTTTACTATTGAGTATGGCATACATTTGAGTTAAATGGACGCAATTTTAACTATAAGTAGGATACGCGTTTAATTAGAAGATTTTAATATAATCAGAGGCGGAAGAACTGTACGCTGTTAATATTCGTGAAAGTATGAGGAGTAGTCAATATGAATAATAGAAGCAGAAACACTTGTTTCAGTTCAATGTGAATAGTATTGTTCAAGACACTGCCACATGTGAAACTAAGAAAAAAATCGGTTCATTATTTGTCCAACTTATATTTGCAGATAGGACCAAGTTATTGATATTGTTAGAAAATATAGCTGATATATTGTAAAGACTCATTTTCAAGCTTACCAATAATAATGATTAAATTTAGGCATCCCTTTTTTCTTATAGTCACTAATTTAGTTCAATGTAGAATTGCCTGCTCTGGACCCCTACATTAGATAAATGCATACCCAATGAGAGTCTACGTATATGGAAACTTATTGTATATGTAACAGAAAGTATCTAATTTAAAGTAAATTTGTATAAGTTGAGTCCACTACATATGTATTTACCTTGGGTTCTTAAGTAACTAAGTTTTGAATTACAGATACTTTATATATGTAAAAACACATGATCGTTGAAACTGCACGAACTCCTATTATTACTACAACTATTGCTACTCCCACTACTACTATTACTACTACTATTAGTACTACTGCTATCGCTACTACTACTACTACCAACTACTAGTATTACCACTGTCACCGCCACTAGCGCCACTAGTATTCTACTAGTACTACCCCCTAGTACTAGTATTACTACTATTGCTACTACCACTGCTACTACTACTACTATTACTGTTACTACTACTACTACTACAACCTTTACTACTATTACAGACTAGTATTACCACTGTTAGCCACTACTGCTATTAGTATTTTACCACTACTACTACTACTACTAGTAATATTATCACTGTCACAATTAATACTGCTACTAATACTCTATTAGTACTACCACTGCTACTACTACTACTACTACTACTATTACTGCTACTTCCGCTACTACTACCACTACTATTACTACTACTACTACCGCTACTACTACTCCTATTGGTTGCATGTGAACTATCGAATATCGATTACTACTTGTTGCTTTGTGGTTATTTTTCTGTTCCGCTTGTAATCTAACCTTCTTTCTTCTACTATCATGTAAACTTTTGTATGTATGCCTTTTTTCTTTCTTTGCCTGTATGCCCTTTTTTTTCTAATCAAAGTTTCTTTTCTTTGTGTTTCTCTTTAACTATTTTTACCTATTTGCTCTATGCAGAATGCTATTAGATTTCTATTTTACTCCTTTGTTGATCAGCTTTTAAATTCCCCGTTTCTTTTGTTGGTTTATGTCTATTGAATATTTCTCTTTTTTTCATGTATGTCTATCTCTTTTTATAGAATAATATGATGAAGTAGGTAAAAAACTAAGTAAAGTTCCTTTAACAAGCCTTCTCTTACAGTTTAGTATCTTCTCTTGCTTGAGTCTGATGACTTTCTATGTAACATGTCCTAACCTAAGCTATTCCAATTTATTGTGTGGTACCCTAATATTGATGATCTTCCAATTTAATTTTACATAAATTACATCCTGATCCGCTCTTTCTTTGGTTTTCCCTACTATGCTTTAGCTAACATATTCTTCATTTTGCCCACTCACCTTTACTTGTTATGCAATATATCTGTCCTTTGTTTTCATGGTATGGATCGCTAAATATTTTCTTTTTGTTTGTTGTACTATATGATTTTCTCTTTTACTTTGCTGCCGCTACTTTTATTCCTGCTGTTATTGTACTGAACAAAATTTAATTTATTGTATTTGTGCTTTGCCTCAGTCGTCAACTGTCAATGTCCTACAATACTTAATAAATGCCAATACAGTCATGATCTGAATAATTTGTTTTGAATTATTTTAAACTTTAAGATCTTGCCCGCAAATAAGCTTTAACTAACTAACTAACTAACTTTATGGAACCCGGAGGTTCACAGAAGCTCTCCACTGACTTCTATTCTTGCATCAATTTTTACTTTGTATTCCAATCTCTGGGAGATCCATCTTAATATTCTCCTCCCATTTGCGCCTAGAACTTCCTAATGGTTGTTTTCCGACTGGTTTTCCAGTCAAGAGTTTGAAAGCGTTTTTTCATTTTAGATACATGATTTGCCCTTCTAGACTTGACGATCCTAACAATGCAGGGTAAACCATATAAATTATGTAGTTCCGCCATTTTTCCATTTCTGAGGACTGAATATTCGTTTTAGGATCTTGTTTCAAATACTTTTAGTTTATGTTCTTCCCTCAGAGTAAGTGACAATGTTTTGCAGCCATACAAAACAACAACTAAGCTTTAAATGTTTTCTAAACTAATTCACTTAAGCTCATGTTCTGCTTTTACTTGCTAACTAATTAGTTCGTTAGTTCTTAAATAATGCTAAACCAGTATGATGCTTTTAACTAAGGCATACTCAAGTTTTTCCTATCCTAAACTAAGCTTAAGCTATTTGAAAGTTTTCTGTCTCCCCCTGTTTGCTATTATATGTCTGTTACCAATTCTATTGTTAGATGTCTCTTAGAATTTCCAATTGTGCTCCTCTTTGTAGATGATTATAAGACTGGTGTATGGGTTCCTTATTGTGCTAGCATTATATATTTTTTAAAATGGTTGCTTGGTATTCTATTGTGTTTAGTATTTTCCTTGCTTGGTTTCTCTGCTATTTACTATTATTAGCACTACTACTTGTATTTTTTCAAGATGATTGTCTGTTATTCTATTATATCTTCTTTAACTTAACCCAAACTATTTGACATTAGCTATCATATGTCTTGGAAGCTTTCTGATTGTGTATAATCTAAATTTGGTGCTTTGTCATTTGTCTTTATGCATGTTTTCTTCTTATGCCTGCCTTTGTTTTTTCTTTGTATTGTTTTTTTGTACTCTGTTTTCGTAGACGTTTTTCATAAATGTTTCCTTTAGGTTTCTCGTAACTTATCAAAACTCCATTGACATTACCTGTATACCTTCCTAGTATCTTATAGTACTGATATTTGAAAATTTAATTCTAACAGAACCAAATGATTTATACATATTTCAGAAATATATATCTTTAGATATACTCAATATCATGTTCTTCTATCTTATATAAGGCATACCATATACTATACTAACATATAAGATAGATATAGATATATTTGTAATGTAAATATAAATATATATCGATAGATAGATATAGTTATAGATATAGATAGATATAGATATAGTTATAGATATAGTTATAAATATATATATATATATATAGATATATAGTTACAGATACATATAGGTATAGATATAGATATATCGGTATTGTAAATATAGATATATAGTTATAGATAGAAATAGATATAGTTATAGATAGATATAGATATAGATATATCTCTAATGTAAATATAGATATATAGTTAGGTATAATATAGTTATAGATATAGATATATATAGTTATAGATATAGTTATAGATAGAAATAGATATAGTTATATATAGATATAGATATAGTTATATCTCTAATGTAAATATAGATATATATAGTTCGGTATAAGGTTTTATACTACAACATATGTTCTAACACATGTTGTTATATTTTAGGTTACCATTATTACTGGTGTAGTACTAAAAGTATCGAGAAGTACCAACCAAAAGTACCAGAGGAGCAAGATATTTTCTGCTACCAAAGGTATTTTTTATTCCTTTGTACTTAAATAAATCAATTATATTGGTGCAAGAATATTATTGAAAATAATACGAATTAGTAAAATAAGTTGTTCCGACTAATTTATTAGAAGAGTATAAATAATTGGTAAGTTCACACTGTAAGTGTTCGAGTAATTTATTACGAGCTTTTTTAATATTTCGCAGCGTAGCTGCTCTTACGACTATCTAATTTTAAAATCGAGCTTAGTTAGTATTTTCGAAACAAAGTTTCTCTTTTGAATTTGCTAAGCAAATGAACCAATAAAATAAAATAACACGAACGAATAAAATAATCACACTGTAAGTGTTCTTAGGAGTATGCTTTAGCAAGCGAAATAATAAAAAAGATACGATCCAATAAAAAAGATAAGAAATTTTTTGTAAGTTCACACTGTAAGTGTTCTGAGCTTCTTATTTTAAAAACGAGTGTTATTTTAAATAACACGAACCAATAAAAAAGAAGCGAAATAATAAAAAAGATACGAATCAATAAAAAAATAAGAAGTGAATCATAAAAAATGATTACGAAAACAAATTACAAGTGTTACTTAGTAATGTTTCATTGTTTCAGGGCAACTAATTGGAGGCGGTTAATTGGAGTAAAAGTGGCAGCGGAATTAAGAATTCCAAAGTATCGCACTTCACAGAAGTAAAGTAAGTATCATTGACAACACATAATAGTTTGTGCTTAAGAAATTTTTTTGTAAGTTCATAGCGTAGCTACTCTAGCGAGTATACTTTGGCATACGAACCAATAAAAAATAAGAATCAATCGATAAAAGATAAGAATTTTTTTGTAAGTTCACACGAAGTGTTCGACTAATTTATTAGGAGAGAATGAATATTTTAATAGTTTTGCAGCGTAGCTGCTCTGGGCTTGTGTAGCATGCAGATTACTTTTGAAAGAATTATTTTGCATTATTTCATTTGTCATAGCGTGCATTATTTGTAACAGTTTGTAACATGCAGATTACTTTATGAAAGAATTATTTTGCATTACTTATTTCTTTGAGAACATGCATTTGTTTTGCACAACACAAAGTTTGTAACATGTTTCCGTTTACAACATACATTTTTTTGTTAACAGCTGATAAATTTTTTCTTGCATACATCTTTTTGAATTTATTTTTTTGTTCAGAATACACATGTAAGTTTTTTTAGCGTGCAGTTTTGTTAACACCGCTTAAAACTTTTTTGTAGCATGCAACATAGTTAAATATTTTGCAAATTAATTTCTACAGTTTAGTAATACACATTTTCAAATTTTTATAATGTTTCATGTAAAGTAATATTGTCTTTCTTTATTATTACAGCATTCAAGTGTTGCACCCTCAACTGTGAATTTACCACTTCTCATATTTTATTTGGCATCTAAGAACATTTAGATAAGGATTTCCAGTTTTTCCAGCGGCGGTAAGTGTTCATATACATTTTTTGTTAAATAGAAATAAAATATTTTGTTACTTACATAAATGAATTAATAAAAACAATATTTTAATCTAATGAAACTATAATATAAAGAGTATATAATTAAAGACATAAATAATTTGAGTAAATTAACTTTACATGTGTTTAAGTACACAAACTTAATGAATATTTTAAGAACATGTAAAATTATATTTTCGTTTGCAACTCATTTAAATTTTAATTATTTTTTTGCATTTTTTTGTTTTCCAAAAAGTTTCATGTAAACATATAAAGAATTACATTGCAAGAATTTAATGTCAATTGAAAATAAAACAATAATGTTTACAATTAATTTATAAAAACAAAATTAACTGAACTTTTATGAACGTGTGCAGGAAAATTTTTTCAAACATTTTTTAATTTTCAGTTACACTTTTTGTTTATAAATTACATTTTTTAATTTAAAATTGCATCCTTGTTTTTTAACTTGTATTTTTAATTTTGTATAATGTAAATACGTATAACAATTTCAAAGTATTGACACAAGTAAATTAGAAATATAAAAAGTTTTGCTAATACAAGACATTCTTCATTTTATCAGTTAGAATATAAATGGCTATCAAAGTAGAAGATACAAATATTATTAACACTTACTTAATGAAAACTAACATTGCAAGTGAATAATATTTTTAGTAATAAATAAATAAATCATGCGTTACAAAATACATTAAAACAGAATTGTGTGTGTGTGTGTGTGTGTGTGTGTTTGTGTGTGTGTGTGTGTGTGTGTGTTACTTTGTTTACTTATACATTTTATGTTACTTTACAATTTTAATTCGTACGCTTCCTATGAAGTGAAGCTCTGAGCAATCTAAGATGTTTGAACAATATGTGAGTGTACTAAAATAAAACTCTGACCAACTTTGTTGGGATCCAATAAATATTTGTGTGAAAAATAGTTGTTAAATGTTTCGAAACTTGTTAAAAGTTGTAAACTGCTAAATAATTTGTTTAAACTAAGTGTGCTTTTCCTAACCATTCTTCTTTTTCTTATTTGGTTTCAAGTTTGTTTATTCTCTGCTAATTTTTATGCTATTGCTATTCTATTAATTTCTTTGTTGTTGTGTTATGTTGTTGTTGGTTGGCCTTTAACTGCGATTTGTACCAGTTAACTATCTTAATGCTATCTTTTGCTATTCTTTGTTGAATGAAACTGCATTAACTAACTATCTTTAAAATCTGCTATTTCTATGCTATCATTTGTTTAATAATTGGCTTAATTAAATATGGTTTCCTAACCTATGTGGATTAATTCAGTATATTCTTTAAATCTCTGCTATATTGCTTCTTTGATAAAGTTCTGATGATTTGAGTCATAAACTGTTCTAAACCTTTTTTTAACCTTGTTTCTTAATTGATTTTTGCTAAATTATTTCTTCTTTGATATGTTTTGTTTACTATATTATTTTTATTAATTTGTGTTTCTGTTTATTATTACTTGGATTTTTTTATTGCCAATGTTAATTTGAAATGATTTTTATTCATTGGAATGTTCACATCAGATATGTTCACTTTTCAAATATGAAAATATTAATCTCCGTGAAAATTAAATATTCGGAAACATTCGGTTAAATTCGGAAATCTTCGAAAATGTCACATGACTTTAAATAATACATGTTTGTAAAATAATATTATTACTTTAGAAAATATTTTATGTCGTCTGGGTACGAGATTACAAACTAAATTATTTGGGTACGAGACTTTAAAGTAAGTGTATCTGGGTACGAGATTACAAACTAAATGCATTTGGGTACGAGATTACATTTCCGAAAGTATAAATACGGCGCAGCAAGCCGCGCCGGATCAGTATAGAAGGACTGCTGCAGTGAAGACGTTCCTGTTTGCACGTTGTGTGCTGCAATTGCAAAACAGATAAATATTACAGGATTTTGTCATTTAGTGTTCTTGGAAACTGTGAGTGGATTTGTCGATTCTGTAAAGTGAAAAACTTACGGAGTTATAGTTATCAGGATTTGTTGATAAACATTTAATTATATTTTCAATAAACAGTGTTAATATAGGATTGGTATTTTTCGACAATCTTCGCCAAACTTCGGAAAACTTCGTGTGAAATTTACAATATTTTCGTGTATATAGGACAGGCAAAATTGAGTGGTCAGTTAGTAGTAAAGAATTATTAAAATTGTGAAGAGGTTCCTGGTTTATACTACGGGTGCAATTAGTTATCGGAAAGTATTGTTAGCTGATAAAATTAAACAGTATCTTCGAGGAAATTACTTGGTAAATTATAAGTTGGTTATTGTTAGAAAAGTTCGCATAAAATTTTGGGAATAGTCCATATCTGCGTGTATATAAAAATCTCAGAATTGTTAATTGGTCATTCTACATAAAGCAGTTCTACTGTACGGACCTGTGTAAGCGAGCTCTTGGCCGTAATAGTGGTTGGAAAATATACAAATTTAATCTTACGTGGAAACATAATTCAGTTTGTTTTGTACTCCGAGGTGTAAATATTGTATTTAGGAAATTACGTCCATTAAAGTTTACACACAAAAGTAAATTAAAATATCCGAGTAATATAAATTAGTGTATAATAATAAGGTGAAATAACTAATTAATTGTTTGTTTAAATTAGATTCAACAATGGCATCTGTTAGATCGTACGATGGCACCAACACAATTAAAACTATGTTGCAGATGTTGGAATCTCGTGGATACAACGATGCAGGAGAGATTTTCTTTACGTGGGAGGTGGTGACACAATGTCATGCACTAGGAACGCGTATATATAACGAACAGTATGCGCGTTTAATACGTGCATTATTGGAACATTTTGGGCATGACCCACTTGTTATTTTGACAAGTTGTAAGTCCGCAAAGGATATTGTTGATTTATATCGTGTGGGCTTCTTCCGTCAAAATAACATGCTGGAAGCAGCACGTGAAAAATTTAGAGAATTTGTGTCTGCAGGGAAGACTACGGGCTTAACTGCTGATGATTCCAACGAGTTATTGGGTGTTCTTCCGGGGGCTAGTACGAGTTCTGCACCAGAACATAGTACATGTTCTACATTGGAACCTACATTGTATGGTGCAGGCAAACGGGATTATTTTCGCATTGTTAATAGTAAAACTAAGCACTATCCTTACTTTGGTCTGCGTGGAAAGGAAGTTACCATTGAGCGTATGCGAACTACTGGAATCGAAAACCCGCAAACATATATTCGCTCATTATTTGAATTTGTACAAGAGCATACGCTAAATGACGTCGATGATGATATGTACATTGGTATTACTATTGAAAGTTCAGCGTCGAAATTAAACAAACCGGTGTACATGACATGGCGTCCTAAAAAGGAATTGAACCCTGATGTATTATTCCGTACCATTGAAAATGTTTTAAATAGTAATGAACATTTTCTTTTTGGGAATAAGGTGGATTTTAAGATCCACATTGCTAATCCACGCAAGGGAAGGGGTCGAACCCGTGGATCGGCCAAGTATGAGGAATATGCAACATTTTTGAAAAAGTGTACCATCCCTATGGAAAGAAATGTCTATTGTCTTCCTAAGGCTATTATCCTCGGGAAGGCTAGGGCTGATCAAAAATATGAACAATTGTATAAATTAAAAAATCATCCTGAGCGATTGTTGAAGCAGGCCAAGGATTTGTGCGATGATGCTGATGTTACCATTGAGCATCAAAATGGGTGCACTATTACTGATGCGAAGAAGTTCCAAAACAAACTAACCCCCGAATATCAAATTGTCATTTATGAAAAGAACAAACTGACTCGTGAGTATAATATAATATATCCGGGAATTCATGCAAACAAACAAATCTTAATATTGTACACAGAAGGACATTATGAGCTGATTACCAATATTACTACACTTTTGGACAAAAACTCATATTGTTGCTATTGTCTGCAAGGATATAATAATGTACAATATCACAAGTGTGCATATAAGTGTCCTGCGTGTGAAAAATATCATGAGCCTTGTAATGACGATATTAAACGCGAGTGTAATGATTGTTTACGACTGTTTCCTTCGCATGAGTGTTTTGCCAATCATAAAAATGTAATTGCACGTGGCAAAACAATGTGTGAATTAAAGAAAGTTTGTCCCGATTGTGGTGATATGTTCGATATGCGAAACAGGAAGTCTGAACACAAATGTGGTGAACATTTCTGCAAAGCATGCTACATGCATGTGGATGGTGACCATATTTGTTTTGTTCAGGCTGCCAAAGTTGAGCATGTCGATACCTTCTTGTACATTGTGTTTGACGTGGAGACGATGTTATTACCCAAGAATGAACGAGGAGAACGAGAACATTGCGTGAATTTCGTAAATTGTATTAATATTTGCCATAAATGCAAAGACACAAAGTTGGATGATCCCTGCTTTGTGTGTGGAGATAAAAATGGATCCCGTAAGTTTAATTTCCAGGATATTGACGGATTTATTAGTCACGTGCTAATAAGTCGGTCAATGTTCAAAAAGATTATAGTACTTTCACATAATGGAAGTAACTATGACATGCAGTTCTGTGCAAGAACCTTAATAGAAAAACATGATCTCGCACCAAATGTAATAATGACGGGTCAAAAAATTGTAGAAATGAGACTTGGAAATAAAATCTATTTCCGTGACACATATTTGTATATGGGAGTCAGATTGTCCCGGCTCCCTGAAGCATTAGGTTTATCTGGCAATTTGCGAAAGGGATATTTCCCATATTTATTTAACACATCCGAAAATCAAAATTATGTAGGCAAAATTCCGTCTTTAGAGTATTTTGATGCAGATAGTCTCAGCCCAAAAGAACGGGGACAATTAATCGCCTGGCACCAAGAACGTGCTTTAAGCAGCGAGGAGTATGATCTCCAATACGAGATGATGGAATACTGTAGGAATGACGTTAAGATTCTTGCAGAGGCTGTGATTAAGTTTTCGAACTTAATCGAGGAAAAAACGAATGGTATCCAGTGTTTTATTTCCTCCCCTACAATTGCAAGTTTGGCAATTCTAACTTATCGGTCCTTATATTTACCAAATGAGGTCATTCCAATTATTCCGCCTTATGGGTTCGATCACCGTGATCGACAAAGTCTAAAAGCTTTGTATTGGTTACGGTATTTAGAACGTACCAAAGGTAATAAAATTGAACATTCAGGGAATGGATTGGAAAGACGTATTGGTAAATATAAAGTCGATGGTTATGATAGCAAAACAAATACAGTTTATGAGTTTCATGGATGTTTTTTCCACGGGTGTAAGCGTTGTTTTACAGCATTGCGCCACGTCAGTCTCGATTCTGCCTCTAAGGATAGTACATCCCTACAAGATCGCTTCGAAAAGACCATCATAAAAGCTAATTACCTCAAGAAACGAGGTGTTAATCTCGTTGAAATGTGGGAATGTAATTGGGACCACATGGTGAAAAATGACAAGAGTTTGCAAGAGTTTATTAAAACTCAGTGTAAGGATCTTGTTGATCATCTTGTACCCAAGGATGGTTTTCATGGTGGTCGGACCGAGTGTTTCAATGCTTTGTACGAATGTACTTCCGATGAGTTCATTGCATATTATGATGTAATATCATTGTATCCTTGGGTAATGGCACGTAAACCAATGCCCGTAGGTAAACCAAAAATATACAAGGGGCCGGACTTCCCAGATGTGGGAAGTATCAATGGGTTAGTAAAATGCACCATTTTGCCCCCAAAAGATTTGTATTTTCCGGTGCTCCCATATACGTGTAACGGTCGACTTATGTTTGGCTTATGTCGCACGTGTATGGAAGAAGGTATCAATGATTGTATGCATTGCGACGCCGAGCGTGCCTTAACAGACACGTATTGTACCCCAGAACTTCATAAAGCGTTAAAGGCCGGATATAAAATTCTGCAAATTATTGAAGTATGGGAATTCGAACTGTTCGGTTCTGAGAATCGTAATTCGCGTAGTTTGTTCCGCAACTACGTGAATTCTTTCCTCCAAATGAAGCAGGAATCTTCAGGATTTCCTGCTTGGTGCAAAACCAAAGGAGACGAAGAAAAATATGTAGCAGATTATTATGCCCATGAAGGTATACAATTAGATGAAAAAAATATTGAATCGAACCCTGGTCTGAGGTATATCTCCAAGATATTCCTCAATTCGCTTTATGGGAAATGGGGACAAAGAACGGATTTGTCGCAATCCGTAATTGTTGACACACCGGAAAAATTTTTGCATTATCTATGGGCACCGCAATACGAGGTACAAAGCGTATTACCCGTCGGAGATAAACATCTTATTCTTACTTTTCATAATACGGAAAATAAGAATAAGCCCTGGAAATTTTCAAACGTTGTTCTTGCGGCGTTTATTACATCATGGGCGCGGTTAAAATTGTATGACTTGATGACAAGTGTAGGACGTGATAAGGTGTTGTATTGTGATACTGATAGCATCATGTTTGTACAACGCCGTAATGAGAAATCTCCACTTACATTAGGGCCCTACTTGGGTGAATTAACCGATGAAGTAAAAGAGGGGTGGGAAATAGACAAATTTATAGGTCTGGGGCCAAAAAATTATGCGTATAGGTTAAAAGAAATTGGGACGGGAAAATTTGATTATGTGTATAAAATTCGGGGTATCACTTTGGATTATAGAACACGCGAAGAAATTAATTTTGAGCATTTTTACAACCTGGTTCGTGGAAAAATTGAAAGGAAAACAATAAACATCCCAGGTAGGATTACCCGTAAGCGCGGATTTGTCATCGTTTCGCGTCCTGAAACAAAGACCCATCAAATGGTATCCAACAAACGACGACGATTAAATCCTGACAGCACGACTGACTACAGGACATTACCCTTTGGGTACCGTGCCTAATGGTTGGCAAATGTGTGAATGTGTGAGTGCATGAATGGGTTGTAAATATTTGTATATATATCTTGTTACTATGTAATAAAATGAACATATAAAAACTAAATAAAATAAATGAATGAATGATGAAAACGTAAATAATGGTATGAATGGGAAAAATATAAATAGTGGTATAAATGAATGAAAAGGAAACACGTAACAATTATACACTTTATCATGTTATTCCCGGGTATGCTATATTATCAAATTCTTTAAATCTTTCATGACCCCTCTCACCCTAAATAATTTATATTGTAAATAATATTTTTTCAAATAATTTATATTATAAATAGTATTTATATATTATGTATATTGTATTTTAAGTCATTTGTATCTTATTGTAAATAGTTTTCACAAATATTGTAAATAGTTTTTTCATATAGTAAATACCATTTGTCAAATATTAAATTAGTTAATCAAGTACAAACAATCACTAGAACACTGTATGTATCATTATATTCAAGCACTTGTTATATAGTTTACAATTTTTATTTTTATTATATATCAACATTATTATTTTTATTATATACATTCATTTTTAAAATTTTTATTATATATGTACATTTTAATTTTTATTATATATTTTACATTTTCATTTTATTATGTTTACAATTTTTTATTTTTTATTTTGCTATATAATTTTTTGTCATTATTTTTACAATAAAATTTTTAACTATATTCATGCCTTTAATTTCTACACCCTATAAAATTAAAAAGGTACTTAATGCAAAAAGTATGTGTATTCTGTATAAGATAAAGGAAGAATACATATGCTTCATATACTATTATATAAACTTATTTACGTACATTATACTAAAGTATGTGTATTCTATATAAGATAAAGGAAGAATACATATGCTTCATATGTATAAAAATAGAATATTAATAAAGGCACAATATTTATACTTTTCATAAAATTACAATATCAAATTCATATATTCACTCAATGAATTATTATTTTATTAAGTTTAATAATAATCTGAATCAAAAAAGCCAACCGAGGTTATAAATATATCCTAAAACAGGAAATTACAAAATGCGGTATCGCAATATTTGTTTGTTCGCGCAACAAGTTCTTCTACGTCATAAAAAGAGTCATCATCAATAAAGCTGTGGCAGCAACCAGGAAATAGCCAGCGAAATAGCGGGCATGTCATCAAAGGTAAGTAAACTTTCTCTTCTTACTTAAGTTAAAGTATTGGGTACACATACAAAGTATGCCGGAAAATACCATTAGCGTCCACGGCTACCGAGCGGCGGATATACAAAGCGGGCGGGCGGCAAAAGTATAAAGGAAAGTCGCGGCATAACCAGACAGTACGGGCGCCAACGGAACCATCTTACACGCGTCATAAGGTAAATAAAAAAACAAACAGTGCTTCAGAGCACTGTTAAAAAAATGAACAGGGCTTTCTGCGGACTGATAAAAAATGAACAGGGCTTTTGTGGGCTGATAAAAAAATGAATAGGGATTTCTAATGCCTAATAAAAAATGAGCAGGGCTTTCTGTGGACTAATAAAAAATGAATAGGGGTTTCTGTGGACTAATAAAAAATGAACAGGGAAAATAAAAAATGAATTGTGTTTGTTTAATGAAAAATCAGGTGAATTATGGGTAAAATTACGTCATTATCGGTCCACAAACAGGTAAAAGTCCCTCTAACCATATAAAAACTATCGTAAGCCCGTATATACCTGTATACCTATCCTAAGGATTAAAATAATATCGCCTCAGGGAGGTCAGATTTGGAAATGTTCCTACTCAGCTAGAGGGCAGTAACATCGAAAATGGCGTTCACCCCACAGCAACGAAGCTTGTGCGTTTTACAATTTGCAAAAACAAGCAGTTTTGTGAGAGTGCAGCGTGATTTCAAACAACAATTTAATGCTGATCCACCCCCACACAAATCCATTGTGAAATGGCATAGAACGTTTATTGAGACGGGGTGCATTTGTGATCAAAGAAAAGGACATTCAGGGCGACGTCCAGTCTCCGAGGAAACTGTGGAGCGCGTAAGAGCAGCCTTCGTACACAACCCACAGAAGTCTACACGTAAAGCTAGCAGAGAGTTGGAGATGCCACAAACAACAGTAAGCAAGATCTTACGCAAGCGTTTGCGGTGTTACCCGTACCGACTGCAGTTGGTTCAGAAGTTATACCCACAAGACAAGGTAAAGCGCCGTGAGTTCTGTGAGACTATGCAAAATTTCATGGAGAACGACGAAAACTTTTTGACGAAGATCATTTTCAGCGATAAGGCGACATTTCACTTAAGTGCAATGGTAAACAGAAACAATGTAAGGATATAGGGAACCCAGAATTCTCATGCAACTGTAAATGTGGAACGTGACTCACCGAAAATCAATTTTTTTTGTGCAGTATCAGAGCGTCGGGTGCACGGTCCGTTCTTCTTTCAGGAACAAACAATTACAGGTGAAAGTTACTTAGCATTGCTACGTTGCTACGTAACTGGTAGATTCCGCAACTTAATAATGCAGAGATAGACGACTTCGTTCTACAACAAGATGGAGCGCCGCCACACTGGCATCGTGCTGTACGCAGGCTTCTAAACGAGAACCGATGGATAGGGCGCTCTGGAGTCAATGATCAAGTTCTTTGCAAGTGGCCTCCAAGATCACCTGACCTCACTGTTTGTGACTTCTTTCTGTGGGGATTTGTGAAGGACAAAGTGTATGTACCTCCACTACCCGCAACTGTGAACGATCTCCAAGAATGCATCAGTGATGCTGTCAACTCCATCACACCGGATATGCTTCATAACGTTTAGTTGGAGCTAGATTACCGCCTCGATATTTCCCGCGTTACAGGTGGTGCACATCAAGTGTTTGTGATTTCAATTATTGCTACAAAAACTTTTTGAGTTTATGTATCACTGTTCAAAATTTCAGCAAAATATTCCTTCGCATATTAAATTTACACTAATTTGAAACCTGGGTCTGTTTATGTGCTCACCCTGTATATATATCCTTCCGATATATCTACTACGGTATTAGAAATAGAGTTTCCTTTAATCACAACACTGTAACTAGACAAAGAAGTATCTTTAGATAAAGAATTAGATACACTTTCATCTTGTATGATGTGGAGAATCCGTGTACAAAATCGATAGCGAAACATCACGTATGTTACGTAATAACCTTGACCAGTGAACTTGAAACGTTCCTATGCATGCATATGAATATGTGTTAAGGGGACGTGATACAAAAACAATTTTAACTCCATGAAAAAAAAAAACGAAAATGCGTTTTGACGGTCCAGAGACGGTCATTGTGCTGGTGCTCTTCAAAAACACTGTAGACATGTCTGTCTGGTCCTTCCAAAAGGTCTGCCGAATTGGTGTCGCTAACGGAGCTAATGTCAGAGAATGACCTTTCGCAATCTTTACCTCGAAACAGCATCGATCAAAGAATACTTTGTTGTGGTCCCATTAAGGGAAAAGCCTATTATGAAATATATTTTTTTGAGGAAATCCTCTCTGGCCAATAAAACCTCAATATGCTTATAATAGTCTATAACGCTTGCAGAGGAAGGAAAAATTGTAAAGGTCTTTTCTGCATGATCTCAAAATAGAACCTTGCGCTGTATTTTAAAATATATAAGGCTAAAAAAATTTCGATGTATGAAAACTTTTTCTGCGAAATCAAAGATTTAAACAATATAGTTATGAGCGTTGGATTAAAACAAGACTAATTGAATATTCACATTAAAATAGTTAATTAATTAGCGTGGAGTTTAATGTCACTTTTCAATAATGAGAGCGAGACTATATGAAATGTTGATTTGCAGCTCAGTACGTTCAAGTCACATGATCTCCCATCGGAAATCGAACACGGATCTTTCGCACCAAACGCTCGTATCCTAACCATATAAGCATACAGAAACATTCATTAAAATAAATAATATACAACAATATTTACAGAAATGAAGTCTTTCAGTTTAACGTCCCCTGATTATACGTGTTAGGCTAAGGGAGGCGGATGATTTAGGCAAATGAATGATGATGGAATAATTGGTAGATGAGAATGTAGGAGGAAACAGGGGTACGCTGAGAAAACCCACGGACACGATGTTGCCTACCACAAACTTACTTGGCCAGGGATCGAACTAGGGACTTCACGCACCAGAGGTAAGCTCTTTGCTACTTAGCCACCGTCCCTCCCCCATAACATTTACACAGTTTCTCTGGTAAGTCGATTAAAATTAGCCTCTCACCAGTAGTCTGGCAATAACTTTTTAAACATTGTTCAGCGTAAGCTCTAAACTCCAATAAACAAAATATTTGTATCCTTCCGCTTGTCACAAATACGATTGGCTAGTGATGTATCACTCCCACTCCCCATAGAGAGGAGCAAATTATACACGTACATTTTGACAATACTGTCTCGTGTTGTCCAGATACTTACAGCAGCAGCAGAAAAGAAAGAAAAGAAACTCGAAAGATTAAAAAAAAAAAAAAAGTATTTGAATTTCGCTCGTAAACAATTGTTGCTTAGTGAGTAAAGGTTTGCCTTGTTGGTTCAACACTCGCGGAACCGGGATTCATGCCAGCCATTTTTCAGACTTTAAAAGCAGAACACCCGTCCACAGTTGAGTTGGCGCCATAATTACTGCGCATGCTTAGTGTTTATTTCTATTGTTTCATTAGCCACACTTGATTGCAGTATTATTAGATAATCCGTATTATATTTTTGTCATTTATAATAATACAGCAGTTTTATATGAAGCTTCATAGTAAAAGTAATAATGTAATCACATGAACTATTTTGGGGAGGAGTACAAGCGTCGGTAGGCCAACAGCAAATCAGCGAGATTTAGTTTCACGTGTCTTTGTTTATCGCAGTTTAGAGCTTACGCCGAACAATGTATAGTTATTTACTCTTTCCGCCATTTAGGTACTTATGACAAAATCATAAGTTAAAGAATAAATAGTGTTAAGTTGTCATTCTTATCAGCAGCATGTTCATAATTTACTATTAATAATAACAAATAACAGTAAAACCGTTTACACTTTAAATGAAGTATTTAGAAGCACCTTGCAAGTAGCATGTGCGTCACTCTTAGGCGCATGTGTGTCACTGTTAGGAGAATTCAAACAACAAAACACAGCAGACTCTCTTTTAACCGTCCTCTCCTTAACCGCCCTCTCCTTAACCGCCTATCTTCCAAATAATAAGTCTTTTTCGTTTTCAGCTGCACTCAGTACTCCATAACAATATACCGTACAACAATAAACAATGTAACTGATCGCCGCGAGTCTTATGTTTTTGTTTTGATATTGTTTCGACACACCAAATACACATACGCCATAAAAAAAAAAAGTGTATGGCATGTGATAGTCTAATGTGCTTTATTCAATGTACGTATTTCTTTCAACTGAGTGTCAAAGGAGGAGATTGTGGTCGACAATTCTGATTTTGAAAGTTAAATTTATTGAATTATTACAATACTGTAAGCCTTTTTCTACATCATTATAGAGATGCTATACATTTTAGGGGCTATGAAATGGGACTTTAGTTTTAACCGAATTTTTCGTTATCAGACTAGGACCCTATCCTGTGGTGATCGTTTAACAGGGAATCTACTGTATATACAATCTATTATTTAACACTACAGTAGAACCCATCTAATATGTCACCTTTGGGACTGGGGGTATGATCGGAACATAAGAAAGGTCGGATTATCAGAAAATACAGAAAAATACGAATTCACAGTAAAATAAACAATCTCTGAACTCGACAATGACTGTATTGTTCTCTACAGTAAAAACAAACGAACAGTAAGCACTAAAAACTCCACAGTACAGTACAGAAAACACGCACAATGAAAAGAACGATACAAGAGATGACGGAGCACTAAAGCGGATATGCTGTAAGTAAACGACAATGGGCCTCGTGAGTCACCGACGAGTCGAGAGAAGGTCAGCTCGAGCACGGTCGGATCAACCAGAGTGGCGGACCAGCCGAGGGTGGACAAGAGGAGTTCTACTGTATACTTTTTTCGTATACAGTACAAAATAAATAACTTTTATTCTGTTAGAATAATTATCAACTGCATCAAATTAACTTACGAATGAAATACTTTTTAATAGTGTTGTTCACAAGACGAAACGAGAAATATATGTTTTCATCTCAAGTCGTAAATTTTGCAGAGGCTTCATTCAGCTTATCTCGATTCTCTAAAAGCTTTTCTCGTCTCGTCTTATAAATTTATATACTTGATTTTTTGGAAGTAATCTTGAGAGAATTTTGCACTTAATAATAGGAAATTCAAATGCCATATAGGAATAACTATTGAATAATTAGCATCAGTAAAATATACACATCCACCCAGTTTCTTAAGCGATATTCATACCCAAACAAGTGAATTACAGCACAGAACTCAGGGGGATATTACCCCCCTGAAAACCCAAATGATACAACTGGATTGAATTATAAACGTATTTCTCAACCAACTAAAGATTCTTAAACAAATTCTGGGTGAAATGGAAACAAAATTAAGTGCAATACTCATAAACTTACTTTAAGTCTCATCGTTGCAATTACGACAATTTAACACAATATTGAATACGTTGTATAACTACTGTTGCAACCAGTGAGGCACTTATTGGTATTGTCATAAAAGATTTGATCCTTTCACCCTAATTCTTCTATAACAGTGAAGTTGCTAAATTCAAGTTTTCGTATTTGCCTGAAGTTACTGGCAGGACTCTCGACAATTGGACCATTACAGTGAACTAAACTTTGAAATATACACAGCTAAAGAACAATCTCAACTATTTAGGTATAAACTTAAGACTACACGATTGTTTATATCATCAATAGCCTCCTGGAAATCACTTAATTATACCACTCACCAGTTAAATTTTTAAATTTCTCATTCGTTCCTCTAATTAAATGAGCTCTTTCAATTTAACTTCCCATGTAATGCCCGTTCGGTTCAGAGAAACGGATAATACTGGTCCGCATGGGTATTCTTGTTTTGAAACTTTTAGGTGGATTACATGTTTTCGAGGTCGTTCATTCAGAATCTGGCATTAGTTTTTTCCCTATCACCATACAATTACTAGCAATTCACTAATTACGCTCGAACCTATTAGTATATGTTTGCTCTGTAGTTCATCAAGAGCTCGGTAGATGGCAGCAGCCCATCTGTAAGCAATTATACAGCTGATGTAGATATGAGGAAAGAAAATTAATTATGAATTTAGCCCGCATAATCTACATTTACTTTTATGTACAAATTAAATTGTGTTACGTGCATAACAATGTCCCACACAATCTCTGGTATAAATTCTTTTGTAGGTCATAGATTGAATTTTTTCAGTTTATGTATGAACAAATGCATTTGGGAACATTAGGATTTTATACTCACCTGGCGACTATAGCCATCTATTGGTCTATTGTCGAACGAATTATCTAGGATAATTGTTGTTCGCTTTGTTAGATCTTATCTTGCGGAGGATTCTCTTCTAGAATCGACATCGGCCTCACGGTCCGAGCCGCACAATTTGTTAGATAGGGCTTTTGTTCTTACAAACTTGGTTGTACAGCGGGGGACACTTCTAAATGGTACACCTTAGCCGTAAATCTCTATACGGCTGTACCATTTGGAAGTGTCCCCCGCTGTACAGTCCACTTATAACCTGCACGGGTCGCTGCACTTTTGTGTCTGCGAAACGTCAGGCTCCTACTAACGTCCACTAGCTGGTGACACAACACTTCGGTGTTTGCGGTACGCCGAGTTATATATAACATCAATTTTACGTCTTCAGTGGTCTCTTTCATCCTTCCCGTTAGCGCTCGACTGACGAAAGGCTCTGCCTTTCCGACGTCACTCTAACGACGACCAAATGCCTAAGACCCCGGATTTCTCGTCATCTAAAGGCAAACATCAAGGCCTTCCGTCAATTGTCATGGGACCTCCACGTGAAGCACGCCGTGACGCTCCTAGGTCTCAAAAGCGTACCAAACCCCTAAGCACATCTCAATCTTCCGAGGGCTCACCCCCTCGAGACAGAGATCGATCTCGCTCACCACCTAAGCTCTCTTATACGGAGGCCCTCAAGAGTCCACCGAAACAATCACAGCGTCCATCCATCTCCAATTCCAATCAAGTGACGCCGGCCTCATCTGTTGAGAATCTTATGGACGAAGGCGCCGACACCACCACTGTCTACAATATCCTCTTTACGAACCTCAATCCAACCTATAGCACTATTAAAGCCTTCTACCAACACCTCATGCGCTATTGCACCCGACTGGATTTGAAGCAGCTTGTTAAAACCCAGAATGGTATCATCCTGAAGTCCACAAACGCCCAACTGTATACCCATCTCATCAACAAGGTGGGTCCTGCTATGTTTGGCCCTACTGCTAAAATCCAACTCTTGTCGTCCTCTCATCAGAAAACACTACCGCCGCCACGCCGCACCTCTCTTCTTTCGGCGGTGATTCGTGGTGTCGAGCCTACAATAACGGAACAGGAAATCCTGGAAGAGCTGAAAGAGGAGGGACTTCATCCAAAACGAGCTATACGCATCAAAAACGCCAACGGACCTACGTATATGGTGCGTGTCCTTACCGACGACCAGCAACTGATAGACAATCTTCTTCGCAACGGAGTGTATATCTATCGATGTCACCATCGCGTGGAACCTTCCCGCACTCCACCACCAGTTCCGTTGCGATGCGAAAACTGCTTGTCCTATAATACGCAACCCACCAACAAGTGCACCCTGCCCACTATCTGTCCTCACTGCAAAGGGTCACATAAGGTCAAGAACTGCCCGAACCTTCAACAGCCAGCCACATGCAATATCTGCGATGGTCCCCATCCTACCTATTCATACCGATGCACTAAAAAACCAGCACCTCTACCAGATAAGCCGGAAACAGTCGTCCCACTCCGTCTTCACCTTGCAACACAAGTGTCGACGGGCACACAGACCTCTCTCCTCCCGCCCAGTTGAACAGGTCTTACAATTTGTCACCCTTGTGTTGCAGAATACGTTTCCGTATCAGCGGGAGGCCATTCTCACCCATGCAACCAAGGCCGCCATAGATACATTCCACCTTCACATGGCTGCTACCTACTCCGGATTATCTACTTACTTCCATTTCCACTGTGATCCGGAATCATGAATCCAAGACCGCAGGGAAGGAAACCGCTACATATCCTCTTTTCTAATGTCCGTCCCTTACCCAGGAACCGAATACTTCTAGAAACGCTAGCCACGGCTCATCATGTGGACTGCATCCTCCTCAACGAAACTTTCTTGAAACAATCTGAGCCGTACTATTTTCCACATTTTCACCTCCTGCGCTCAGATCACCCTCAAAACGTTGCTCGGGGAAGGAGGGGGTGCCGCGGTGGCTGTCCGGTCGTCGCTGCCCTTTAGACCAATTACACCTGTTCACGCTGCTCCATATCCGGAGAGCGTTATTGCCACCATCTATTTCGCAGCTAAAATCATTACCGTGGCTACCATCTACGTGCGCAATACTCAGCCGCTGCCCTACCGCTTTCTAACCTATCTTGACACACATTTCAAAACCTATGTGCTCCTGGCAGACCTGAATTATACATCTCGCACCGCAGAGCAACAGCAGCGCTTTCAGGATTTCCTCCTGACCACCAAAGCCTCCTTCATGACGCTTCCACAGCCCACTCGCCCAGCCAGTGACACTACACCGGATGTTGTCCTCATTTCTAGCAACCTAGTGGCATCTTCAACTCTTGACGTCCTAGGGACTATCGGCAGTGACCATCTACCGGTCCTCCTTACTGTTACCAGCCCTGGGCGAGACATCGCCATCGTGCCGCCACCTGTTACTTATAATTTTCGTCGGGCAGATTGGCATAAATATAACATATCTGACAGAAACGCTTGACGGTACCCCTACCGATCTTACTAGTGCTGATTCCGTAAGCTCGTTATCCACCACACTAACTGATGCTATCCATCGCACCACCGAACATGCAGTTCCAAAGCAGCCAGCTCATCCATCTCGGCCTCCTCTTCCGCCCAGGGCTCTCACCCTTCTGGCACGTTCTCGACACTACCTTGCCGAATACAACCGCACTAAAGATCCGCATTTCTTACATTTTCACCAGCAGTTTCAACGCATGGTTAAGTCCTATATCATAGCACGAAAACGATTAACATGGCGCAACTCCTGTAATCAACTTCGTACCGAACGCAATCCAACTAAATTCTGGACCCTCTTTCAACGACTTACATATCAAACCAACACCCCACAATATCCGCTTCTGGTTCAGGATGCAGCTCCACCGACAGACACCGCTAAAGCCCAAGCTTTCGCTACTCACTTCGAGCAGGTTTTCACTCCGCATATGGCTCCAATCTTTAGTCATCCTACCCATCAACATATCACTGAAGCCGGTGATACGCACCACCAACTTTATCAACCACTATTCGCTCCTCAGCCTACAGCTTCCACCGGCCTTCTTGCACCAATTACCACAGAAGATATCCACTCCGCTCTCTACAATAGACGCAACACTTCACCGGGCGTGGACGCAATTAGTTACCGTCAGTTATATCAGGCACCACCTTTGTTTTATACATTGCTCGCTGTCCTATATACAGCCATTCTCACCACGGGCTTTTTCCCACCTGCATGGAAACTAGCCAAAATCATAGTCTTCCTCAAGCGAGGGAAAGATCCGACTCAAGTCACTTCATATCGGCCGATCAGTCTCACCACAGTCTTCAGCAAAACTTTGGAACGCATCCTAGTCAAACGGCTACATGTATATCTGCAACAGCGCCATATCCTTCCGCTCAGTCAAGCAGGCTTTCGCCCATTCTACGCCACAACCGACCAACTTTTGAGACTGTCATCACTAATAGTCAACCACTACAACAAGAACCTTCCCTCGGTCTTAATTTCCTTTGACATGGAACGTGCCTTTGACACTGTATGGCACGAACGCCTGCTTTACAAACTCAAACAACTTCTACCTCTTCCCTACGTCCGCCTCATTGCCAATTTTTTAACCCATAGGCGAGCCTTTATCCATCTCAATGGAGCACGGTCTCACGAATTCACATTGCGAGCTGGCGTACCTCAGGGGTCCGTTCTATCTCCTCTTTTATATATTCTGTACGTCGCGGACATGCCCCTACCACCACCACCAGTCCACGCCCTGCAATACGCCGACGATACAGCCTACCTTGCCTTGGGGTCCTCTGTTGATCGAATTTCTATCCAGCTCCAATCTGCCATTGATACTCTGCTTGCCTGGTGCCTTCGGTGGAAATTGAAAATCAACCCGCTCAAAACTCAAATGACGCTCTTTGGGCCTAAGAAAAATAAGTACTGTCACTCACGAAATCCGGACCGTCTCTGCATCACTGTTCTGGGTTCCACCATCCCTCTTCGCAACAGTACTACCTACCTCGGCGTTCAATTCGATAGCCACCTTACTTGGAGACCTCACCTAAAAACTCTCGAGACAAACATCCGCCGGCGTCTTTATTTGCTGAGTCGACTTAAAGGGACTACATGGGGCCTAAATTCTTCATTATTATTATATACGTACAAGGTCTTCGTCCGTCCTGCCCTCACCTACGGACATCTTGCCTAGCTCTCAGCAAGTAAATACTTCTATGACCGCCTCCAAGTCCTTGAACGCCGAGCTTTCCGCATAGCCTATTCACTTCCAACCAGAACATCCACCGCCATTGTCTACAACCATACATCTATGCCTCTTCTTCTGGCCTATATCTACCGCCTCCGCACCCGTTATATTATGCAACACATAATCGGCCAACATCCCATCATAGCCGAATTATTGGAGCAAACCCCGGCAATACCACGCAGAGCTTACCCACCCCTGGACCACCTACTTGCAATATACGACCGAGAAGCAAAAACCGCTGATTATAACCCTGCTCGGCGCATATATCACAGCCATCCGTCCATCTATCCCTCATAACTGCACTCACTTCAATGCTTACTCGTCTACCGTAGCACACTTCATTAAATATTTCATTCTAGCTTGGCACAAAGGCTGAATAACATATTTCAATAACTCATTACATCCTTTTGCCCATCTATCTTTTCTTGTTTCTCTAGTTTAATACTTACTCTGGCCAGAGAGAAGGCGTCACCTTCTGTGGCCCGCCCATCTTCGGATGGGAATGAAAATGCTTTTGATGATGATGATGATTAGGATTTTTAGTTGGATTTGCTTCTCCTGTGATCCTGTCTCTTGTGCTGTAGACAGTGGCGTATTTATGGGAGGGGCTTCCGGGCTTAAGCTCCCCCGAAATCTAACTTACTGTAGTAAAGTGTATGAAATACCTTGCAGAATTTTCACACTTTCAGGCAACCCCCCCAAAACAAAATTGTAAATACGCCACTGGCTGTAGACAGAAAAGAAATGTCAAGTCGCGGTTGTAAAGATAGTCCGGATGAGTTTTGTTATATTTGCAGTGAGTTTTTTTTATTCCTAAGAGACAACGAAATGGTTTACGGAATTTGTTAAAAAAAAAAAGCATATTACACTTATTTTCATATAAAACTTAGTGATCAATCAAATCCATGGGTTCCACATAAAGTGTGCCGTTCTTGTATTGAATCTTTCAGAAATTAGAATAAGGAAAAACAGATATCTGTGCCCTTTGGAATACGTATGGTTTGTAGGAAGCCGAAGAATCATAGTGTCGATTCTTACTTCTGCTGTTGTAAAATTGTTGGTCTCAATGTTAAAATATAAAAAGAAGGTAGTTCACCCAAGTATTTAATCAGTTATAAGGCTTGTGAGCTCCCGCCAAGTAAACTTTGTGGTGGACAAACACCGTGTGCGTAGGTTTTCTCGGGATTCTCCCGTTTCCTCCCACTTTCTTCATTCCACCATTTCATTCATTTTTCATAATCACCGTCTCCTTTGGCCTAGCCGGCATAATCGTGGGACGTAAAACTTAAGAATTCATTTCATTTCTATTCCAAAACTTTCATCACTGCTAGAGTGCGTTAGTGATTCTAGTTCGCCAAGCCAGGAAAGTGACATAGAAGATGATAACTTTGAACCGCCTAATGGTTCATCTCAGCCTATTCTTTTCCCACAAAATAATCTTAATGATTTGATTCGGGTCTTAAATCTGTCGAAGGAGTCAGCAGAAGTTCTTGTTTCTAGGCTTCACAAAAGGAACCTTCTGGAATCTGGAACATTTGCCTGTTACAGACAGAGAAAAACAATTTTCTCCCTACTTTGTACAAGAAGAATCTCTTGTGTATTGTGATGTGTTGGATTTGCTTTGTAAGTTATATTTTCCTGTATTTTCCACTAGCTGAAGACTGTTTGTTGATTCTAACGAAACAAGATTAAAATGTGTCCTTTTACACGATAGAAATAAGTACGCATCTGTACCTATTGCCCATTCGATTTCAATGAAAGCAACTTACGAAACGATGAAATTAATTCTAAATAAAATTAAAGATCAAGAACATGGGTGGGAAGTGTGTGGTGGTTTCAAGATTTTGGACATTTTACTAGGACAAGCAATCTGTATATTCGAAGATGCAAAGTTGTATTTGCAAGTGGGATAGTAGGACAAGAAGTAAGTATTGGGTAAGAAGGAAATGGCCGTTAAGAGTACTCTGGAATCCAGGATCCAAAAGTATTGCACATGAACTTTTAGTTGGTTAGGACAAAATATTACTTTCACATCTTCACATTAAGTTGGGACTCATTAAACAATTTGTGAAAGCACTTGACAAATAAAGACAATGTTTCAAGTTTATATGTAATAAGTTTTCATCCTCGTCTTATGGAAAAGTGAAAAAGGCACATTTATTGGTCCCAATATACGAAAACTTATGGAAAACAGAAATTTTAAAGCAACAATGAATCCAGTTGAGAGAGATGCCTGGGTAGCATTCAAAAGTGTAACAGAATTTTCTCGGTAACTACAAAAGTTCAGATTATAAAAACATTGTAGAAACTATGTTTTGAAATTTCAAGAACTTGGGTGCGACATGAGTATTAATATATATGTCTTGAATTCACATCTGGATTACTTTCCAGAAAATCTTGATGAAGTAAGTGAGGAGCAAGATGAGAGATTTCACCAGGATTTGGAAGATTATGGAGCATAGATAGCAGGGTATGTGGAATGTTCGCATGATGGAGGACTATTGCTGAAGCATAAACAGAAAAATAGCAGAAGAAAAGCATAAAAACTTATCAAAGCTTACAGAAAGATATTCCAGTGCACACTGTCTGTATAGTTCCTTCGTATTTCTGTTCCCATATATAATATATACATTTAAGTTTTGTGGTATTAGGTTGGACTTTTAAAGTCAATTTGCGGAAAAACCTAGGGTGATGAGGGAAAATAGATTTCATTTTCTGAATCAGCGAGTCAAGAACTATTAAATTCACCTTTCAAAAGGAAAACAGTTTTAGATGGTTTTCATTTGCAGCCCTGTGTAATTAAGGCAAGTGAATGCTGTTGGAAGAATGGGTGGAATGACGATGTGTGAGGAAACGGGAGTACCCCCCAAGAAAAGTCGCGGACACGATGTTGGTTACTACAAACTTGATTGGCTGGGGATCGAATCAGGAACGTCATGCACCACAGGTAAACGCTCTACCACTGGGCCACCATGCTCCCTCCTCTAATTAAAAACTACACTCAAAGCAAAATATATTCATTATTGTGCAAAACCTAAGGACGAAAGTAAATTTCGACACCGCGTCACTTCCAAGTGGTGTAGGTAGGTGAAACTTGAACTATACATAGAAAGTAGCGCTATAGTAGAGTCTATGGTACAGGAACCAACAGAAAGAAACAGGTGATTAGAAGAACAAAAATTGTAAGAGACAATAACTTACGCTGAAAGCACTTTGACTCACTATGCAAACCTGACGTTGCAGGAAAAGTAAAATGGTCCTTAATAGGGTGCGTGATCACCACAGACAGCAATGTATATGCTTTGCAACGTGCTTCCATGGTAATCACAGGTTTGGTAATGAGTTGTTGTGATATGGAGTTCCATTACTCCACCAACGTCGTTGATAACTGTTAGATCATCTCATGTGCTGCAAGATTAATAAGAACAAAAGGTACTCGATGGAATTCAAGTCGGGAGAACAGGTAGACCAGCCCATTTACCGAATATCCTATCCTTTCAAGAGTTGCATCACATGCGCTGTTCGATGCAGTCGCGCATTATCATCCATAAAGAAGACGTTTAGACCGACTGCACCTCTGAAAGACGCACATGGAGAAGTAGTACAATGTCATAACAACGTTGACCCATGAATATACCGCGTTTAAAAATTGAAAGATTGGCATGTCTATGGAACATTATGCCTCTTAACACAATAACACCGGACCACCAAAATGATCATATTTGACAATGTTCCTCGGTTCATTGCGTGTTTCCACCTCTCGGCAGATGAGTGTACGTCCAGAATCACTACTTAGACTGAATGTGCTCTCATCGAAGAAGAGAACGAGATCTGTCCCATTCTGGTGTTCTTGGTACCACCAAAATAGTGCCTTCAATACGCAGGATCAACGGAATACAAAGTAATGGCCGTTGGGCGAAGAAAACACTCCCAAACAGTCGATGTACCATTGTGGAATGTGAGATTGGGTGGCTTGTAGTCCTCTTGGATGTGTGTGCAATTACACCCGCTGTTTGGAATGGGTCCCTTCTTGCCTTTTTCTCAATGTAGTGACCCTTCTTTGCTGTAGTTGACCGTGGTGGACCACTCTCTCTCCGCACAACGTTGCCTGTGGTTCAGAATGCTTTCCATGCGCGTGAAACAATGCTGTGGGGCTCCACACTCCTAGACCACACTCATCACACTTCGTCCTTCTTTCAGTTTCCGACGATATTTCCCCGTGTAAAAATCATCCAAATGTTGTTATAACCGCTACCAGGTTATAGAAGGATTTTTTGTGGACGCCCTGTATATTTCGTGAAGACAGTGATTATTATTTTCGATTTATACTTTATTCTGCAACGCATATAAGTTCTTTCTTTGGTGGGAATTGCTTCTTTCCCACACAATTGGACAAAGAAGTCTTTCATCGTTTTTTCATATATATATTTAAACATTGCTTTTGCTGAGAACATTTCAGTTAGTGACTAACCATTTCAGTGTTTCTCCCTGACTCATTATATGCACAGTATATATTCTATAGTTAATGGGAACTGAATTAAGTGTTTTCTTTAATCGCTTATGGAAACATTATAATAGATTGGAGAAATACGGGCTGACCAGATGTTTCAGTAACCAAAGTGGCACCAACTGTGTTGTTTCGTAGCCCGTTATCTGTACTTTCTCACGCCAGTGTTATCGCCGTGTCTAGTGCATTATGGGCAGTTGACTAAAATTAACAGAAATTGTTTTCTATATTCTGTTGGTATGTGCATACAGGTGAGTAACTGAGTAATTTTTGAAATGAACTGCCAACACTTTTCTGTTGACCATTGCAATCCGTAGCTTGAGCTTGGACGCTCAGGGAGTTTGACTACAGGTCTGGAAGATGCAACCACGCATCTCGCGTTGAACTTCAAACATAAGTTATGTTGAGGGGCACAAGCTATTTAGCCGATGAAGGACGATTACTTACGGCTAGCCCCAATCAGTGAAATCCCAGGTCCTCAGACCTTGTGCGTTTCAAAAGTTATATTCGCGCCCTCCAATATCAGAATTCAACTGTAAAGACCTTCTTTTCGTTTATTTACTCAAGATTTACTTTTACGCTGCAGAACTGTTCAGCGTAACAACTGGGTTCATCGTGGGACGATCCAGACAACTTTTCCCCAGTGCGAATCCCCCAAGTGTGTTCATGGTGTGAGCAAAGTATTTATAGTGATACCTGAATTATAATCACATATACATAGAAAGGGCTATATTTCCCGAATAGGGCAAAACGTAATTTCAGCGGCAAAATTTATTAGTGTCCAGTGTTGTATTCATTTCTCTTCGTTATTTTTTTCAAAATAGTGTTCTAATAAATAAGTATAGTGTCAATTAATCCAGTGTGTTTTCGTTGTTTGTATGAGTGATGTTGGTGTGCGTTATGGTCTGGATGACCGTCTGATCGTCCGTGAGGTTTTCGAGACGAGACACCCGAACCTCTCGGCGCCTAATGCTCATCTCATTATTGAGACCGACGAGCTTTTTGGGGAAACAGTTTGTAACCTTCTTTGGAGAGGTCTTCGTCGTCCTGTCCAGGTAAGTTAAAGTATCAGGAGCATACTTATTGGTAATACCACGAGCCAAGGACAGCGAACAGAACCACGCCGGTTACAAATAAATGGACCACGAACTGAGGACGGTTACAAATAAATAGCTGCCCGAACATGGACCACGCACTCCTGATGGTTACATTGTCTTCGAGCCATATTGATGTAA
This sequence comes from Thermobia domestica, assembly GCF_964235325.1. NCBI lineage: Eukaryota > Metazoa > Arthropoda > Insecta > Zygentoma > Lepismatidae > Thermobia > Thermobia domestica. Next base: position 164,341,565 of record NC_137455.1, on the reverse strand, counting down.
GTAATCCCACGACAATGCATTTTAACAAATTCTCTAAAAAACACGTACGGTCTCTCATCTTTTTTATTCAACTGCTTTCTGCTGGGAAGCAGACCCATTCATTCAGCGCTACGGTCACTTTGTCTCTGTGCACGTGTGGGGCACCTCTTGCAACATGCCAGTGGCGTAGGGAAGGGGGGCAGAGGGGTCGCCCCCCCCAAAGCGGTCCAACAATGTACTTTGGTACTTTGATGTTTGTAATTTTTTATATATTTTTATGTTTATATATTTTTTTGTTTGTAATTTTTCTATATGTACCTATAACAGCACTTGCCCCCCCCAAAAAAAAACACATCCTGGCTACGCTACTGCAATATGCTGCCAGGGTTTCATTCATTTCCATCAACTGTGCAATATTTTGTGTTATTTTATCTATCGCATTCTTAAGTTTTGCACACCAGTATATATATATATATATATATATATATATATATATATATATATATATATATATATATATATATATATATATATATATATAAAATAGAGGTTTATAAATTTTACTCAGTGTAGGGATCTGAGCAAAGGTAGTCCACCAAATGGCCGCATTCTGAGAATTCCGCCGAAGTTTCAGATGACACGACACCTTATTACGAGGAAACAGAGACTTCTATCTATAAAAGGTTTCTGAGTTGACCTTTCCTCGGATTCCAGGAAATTACTAATGATAGTATACGAAGAAGTACCTACTTGAGTGTAGCTAAATGCCAGCATACAACACAACAACTGTACTTGTAATTTTTTTTCTCTGCCACTGTTGTGAATTTTAGTGAATAATTTATGAGACAATAAAGAATATCAAAATGTAGAAACTGAACTAGATCTGGGATCTTCAAAATGCCATTAAATAAGCTAGTTAATAACTGTATCTCGATCTGGAAATAAAGAAATCTAGGTGCTGCAGCCCATGACACCAAAATTCGGCGGTAAGTCCACGCACAGGAGTATCTGCATGTTTTTAATTTGACGGGAAAGCAATTTGAAATTCTTCTTATAACGTTATACCTTTAATACTATCCTGAAAAACACTTAGGTCAAAGCTTTCTCGGTACAAACTTTTGCAACACTGTGTTGAAAATGAAATGAGTAGTCCTATAACGTTATACGAAGAGTTTCAATGCAGATACGCCTGTACGTTGATTTATGAACGAATTGTCGGACGTTCAAGGTTCTTTACAAATTGAAAGACTTTGAATGTAAATACATATTAATCCACTGTTTAGGAAAATAAAAACAGATAACGTAGGCATCACACCACAATTATAGGAAGTTTTCCTATACGGAAATAACAAAGTAAGACATTTCATAAGGAGGCCTGAGCTAAGCTCTACGCTACAACCAGGAAGCATCTGAATCCCGGAAAGGGGTTGTGCTGGTTGAGGACAGAGAGTAGACTGGGGAGTTGGAATTAAGATCGCATAGTGATAAGACATCGATTGGAGATTATCAAAGCTGACCTTCCTGTGAGTTTTACATCTATTTACGATGTTGGATAGTCATAGTGGTTAAGTTTTTGTGCCATTACGATTTAGTAGATTTTTTAAGTTAAAACAATTTCGAGTCCTGATAGTTTTTGGTGTGATGTCGAAAATATTCAAAAGAAATTGATTATTTCATTTCTTATCCTAAGAAGATTAATTAAGCTCATCCTTGAGTTGTCTAAATACACGGTGTTACAAATTTTAGTTGAGCTACGCTCTACCCCCAAGTATAAAAAGTTTCTAAGATACTAAATCATTCCAGTTAGAAATTTGTAGCACACGTTAATAGTATTTGTGTAAGTATGAAATTAACTACTTCACAAAATTATTCATTGGTTGGTTGGGTTAGAAATTAACGTCCCCTGCACTGCCGACGCTACATAAGTCATGGGTCTATAGCTTAAGGTGGGATCCGAACTGCATGACTAAAATTATTATTTGTTGTTAATGAATTAATTCCTAGTGAGTCATGAGTTTCCGTTTTGAAGGGGAAAACAATCCAAATCCAATTGCGTAAATCATATAGGCGCTATAAAATATAAATAATAAAATGATCAAATTGCATGACTAAAATTATTATTTGTTGTTAATGAATTAATTCCTAGTGAGTCATGAGTTTCCGTTTTGAAGGGAAAAAATCCAAATCCAATTGCGTAAATCATATAGGCGGTATAAAATAATATAAATAATAAAATGATCAAATTGACCAGTATGTAGCCTATGTATCAGCGTGTATGTTAACCTAAATATATGCACGATAAAACATTGAAATAGTTAACTATCCCTATAGTTTCATATATATTTTTTTGTTGTAGGAACAGTATTGTAACTGTTATTGTTTCGCTGTAGCCACTCTCAGATATGGTACTGTTGCTCACATTTAAACATATATACCGGTATATCTCTGGTTATTTGTTGCTGCCTTGAGAAGTCAATTTCCATCAATTACGGTACAAAGTGAGCTTAAACTTTCTGTTGCCGGGCACATTACTACCTGCCTGCCGCTGTTGTGAAGTTTCCTCTTACTTGAAAGTTTTGTATGGAAAGTAAATTCCAACATTAATAATTATAGTTACCAGCTTCATCAATAAATATGAAAATCGGGACATTTTAAAGTCGTGACAGAGCCACATCGGAGTGCAATACATGTTTTCCAAGCTCGGAACTGTCACAACAAAATCTGGACGGGCACTCCGTCGAAAAAAGTGTAAAAACTTTTTTAGGCCAGCCATACTGAATGAGGTCACACCAGGCAAATGCCGTAATGGTACTTAACATACAGGTCCCAGGCCGCTTCCTTCCTTCCCTTTCTCCGGATAATGTGATCGCCGAAGGACGTCATCCCTCATACGTGACGGACTAACATGGCCATAGATGACGAAAGCCCAGAAATCTAAATCATACATCTCTAAAAATCTGGACGGGTGACAACGCTAATACTTCGGTAATAACTGTTGCCCACAAGACTCAAGAAATTTCTCGTGTCATCACGAATTTTAAAATATACAGGGTGACCCAATCTGACTTTTCGCATTTCAAAGATTAATAAAAAAAATCAGGTAGAAATATGTTTATTAAAAAAATATAAAAGGATATTGAAAACAGTTTGTACTCATTTGCTCTGCTTTGAAATGAAACAATTGACTCTACGATTTAAAGACGATTTCTGAAGGCCATAGTTTATAATTGCACAATATTCTCCGACATAGAGCACTTTTAGGTCAGCTAGATTACTTTTTTTCAACGCTGAACCCATTATTCGGAAATTCTCGATCCATTGCAAGTTAGTCTTACCTGAAATAGCAAACTTTAACAAGAAGCTCTTTACGCGCGATGAGCTCCTAACCAAATCATAATGACAACTGAAAACTATAGAATGTGTGGTGAACGGAAGAGATTACCACTCTTCTCGCCCTTCCACTCAAAAGTCCGAACGCGTTCCCTAGAAGCTTTTTACATTTTGTTTTAGCGCTAGTGATAAATAAACAATAGGGCTGTCGGTCGGCGTTGTGTGAAGTCAGTGTTTTTTTTTTTTTTTTTTTTTTTTTTTTTTTTTTTTTTTTTACGTTCATTCATATGTAATTGTTTGTCATACATATTTTTATTTTCCCTGAGGCCTATACAAGTTAAGTTTTAAGTGTGAGTTACAAGAACATTGTAATTTTGTGTATGAGCAGGTTCTTCAGAAACATTAAATGTAATTAGCCTTACATACGGTATTTCAATTACTGTGTATTATAACCACTGTATCGATAAAAGAGCATATCGTACAGTATGTTATATTTAAGCCTAAATGGCATTTTCTTGGTCATTTTCGAAAATCGACCTGTGGTCCCAATTAGTTCGGATTTTCGACTTCCTAGTGTAATTACAAACTGTAATTTTAGAATAAACAAGTTTCTAAGTTATTTCCAATATATATATATATATATATATATATATATATATATATATATATATATATATATATATATATATATATAGTTTTATTTAAAATGTAGAAGATTTTATTGGGCCACCCTGTACTTCTCGTCTCTTAGGCAACATTAATTTTACCTTAAACTGTAGGCCGACGTCTCATATAGTCTCGGCGCTGAAAGGGACGCTAAAACTCCAAACCAGTGAACCAATTATTTTAAAAGAGTAGTTTTCCTGAATGTGAATAACAGAGTTGTGTTTCATTTCTAATACACGATGTTTAAAAGTAATTCCGTCGTGCATACTTAAAAAAAAAAAAAAAAAAAAAAAAAAAAACATTAAAACATGCTAAAAGCGTACTGTCAATTTAAAGATTTGTTGCATGTGATGTATTTCGTTATTTGTAACTTTAATTATAAACAAATGAGAGGCAGTACATTCTAAATTATTGTATCGCAATCTTTCTTTGAAAAACTCGTTCAGTCTTATCTTAAGTATTTGTGTTTTCAGACAAGTTAATAAATCTGGAAACATGCAGAAAAGAGAGAGAGAGAGAAAAAAACACCAAGTCATGTCAAGTGTGTGTAAGTAAGTGGGTTTTGTCGGTAAACACCTTAATTGATATTCCATACAAGTTTTACATATGAAAAACGTAATGTGACAGTAAATGGCGTGTCAATTGCTGTCAGCACGTCTTTAAATATGATATTGTTGGCATGCATAAACGCTGGGAGGGTTTTCTTTCGTCTTCTTTTTCTTCTCACTCGTCAATCGATGTAGTTACTTGCTGCAGGTCTTAAATGCGTCGACACAACACTGTTTTCCATGTTTGCCCTTAACACAACAACCCAACAGCAATTGGAAACAGAGGGAGGTGAAACCTCAACACGCTAAGTTTAGTATTCTCTTACAGTGCGATTTATTAATTGTTTCTCTTTAGTTTTCCGAAGTTTACATTCGGATAAAGAAAAGAAAGTACAAAAGAAATATCCTTGTAATGTTTATAATCATTATATGTTAAAGAAATTTCTGCAATGATGCAAACATTATGTAAATTCTCTTACGTGAACTAAGAATGTGTTTCCCAAGGTTTTGCTTCGTCGTTCAAATATCCTAAATGTGAAGAAACGGTCTAAGAACAGTCAATAATTGATCTTTTATCGCTCTTCATTTGATTTTTCCTTAAAAAAACAAAATCACAATAATAGTATATATATCATGGGTTAGAGGGGGCAAGAGGGTTGACTGCCCCCCGTCATGATATGTTATACTACAGGTCAAGTAATATAAAACTATTATTTTCGGTATACAAACAAAAAGGAAAAAGAGGTGCACGGAAGCTCAGTAGTAGAACGCTTTCCTCTGATTCGTGAAACGCTGGTTTGATCTCCGACCAAGTAAGTTTGTGGTGCACAACATCGTGTCCGTGGGTCTTTTCGTAGTACTCCCGTTTTCTCCACAATCTCAACCCACCAATTATTCCATCATCATTAGGGATGGTACCGAGACCGAGACGGACTTTTTTATACCGAGACGAGACCGAGACCGAGACGGACTTTTAAATACCGAGACGAGACCGAGACCGAGACAGACCTCTATAAATCGAGACGAGACCGAGACGAGACTTAGGTCAGTCTCGAAAGTCTCGGTCTCGTCTCGAATATTGATATTGATAGATACTAAAATTGCCTTCACTCAAAATTTGTTTCGTTGCTGTGTTAAATAATATGAGAACGGTTGACTGATGTACATTGGCGTATTTAGGGGGTGGTTATCGGGCTCAAACCCCTCCCGAAATAAATTTGTGATAATTTTTTGCATTGCACGTGCAACGCAAATGTTTCTTACTGGTTCCTCAAGTCTCTCCAGAAACTAAATCCACTGCTGATGCAAATAGAATTCTCTCTCTCTCTGTATATATATATATATATATATATATATATATATATATATATATATATATATATATATATATATATATATATATGGTCACGGTGCCACCCAGGTCCGCCCTGCATAGGTTCCCGGGGCCCAACTTTAATTTTAAATGGAAGCAAGGGGTGAGTGGTACCTCGTTCGATAGATCTTTAAAAACTAAAAAGCGTTGTGGCAAAAGATCTTTCATATCGGGCACTGTATTCAAAATGGCCGACAAGACATGTTGCCTCTATCAGATACAGTTAAAACTTGCAGTACCACTAATATGAAAACGGTTGAACATAAATGAACCGAACAAAAACTCAAATAGAAAATGTCATGTGGCACATCGATTGATATTGTCGCGGAGGCTTCCAGGGCCACCCTTCATGGGGCCCCAGGGCGCAACCTCAAAATTGTAAATGGAAACATGGGGTGAGTGATACATCGTTCAACATATCTTTAAAAACTGAATAGTGCTGTTGTAAAAGATTGTTCATATGGGACACCGTTTTCAAAATGACCACCAAGACATGGTACCTGCATCAGGTAAAACGTCCAGTATCACTAATATGAAAACACCAGAACAAGTATTCGAATAGGAAATCACAGAGGATATTTATCATTCTATATCTCGGGAATGTTGCAACAGTCAAAAAGATGATTAGAGTGAAAATGCCATAATGGAAAGGAAGAAATCTAACTCCTAGAAATTTATCCTAACCTCACTCCGTAAGTGAGTGAAGCGAGAAGGATCGGTGAAATTGCAAATGAGAGCCTTAGTTTTTGCAAATTGTATCTACGAAACCAAGTTATTTGAAATGTGTTTTAATAAGAGATAAATGTCTCTGTAATGGGATAAAGTATGTAAAATTCTTGTTAAATGGCACCTTCCATTTTGATTGCAGGCAATAGTTTGATGCAAAAATGAATCAACTGAAATGCGAAACCAATTTGTCGAACAATGCAATTTTAGAACAATGTTTACAAACGTTGGTTTTGTTCAACAGTCGTCTGCATGATATTGGTTCGTTTCTTTTCCTTCTATGTCTTCTTGCATGTGATAGAATATGAGTTTCACTGAGATGTCCACAGTTACATTCCGAATAACTTTCAACGGTAATTTCAGTTGTGATCCTTAGTAACGAAACGGTACATACTGATGCAGATATGTCCCAAAAATCTTGCACGCATAGCGTTAAATTATCAGGGGCGAAGGGGCGGGCAAAATGTTGTTAAACTTGAATTTCACCTTATTTTTTTCACCTTATTTCACTTTAATTTTATTCATTATAGTACCAGTCATTTGTGAACACAAGTGTTTCAAACAAACCATATCTATTGCAAATAAAAGTGAGGTTCTCATTTGAGATTTTACCATTCATTACCGCTTCACCCACTTACGGACAGAGATCGGAAAGATAATTTTCTATCATTTCCTCTTTTGCATCATGTTAATTATACTTTAATAATCTTTTTCTCCGTTGCATTATACTCGAGCCGTGCAATGATAAATACCCTCTGTGCTTTCCTATACGAGTTTTATTCTGTTCATTTATCTCCAACTATTTTCATATTAGGGGGCTAGTGGTACTGGACGTTTTATCTGATACAGGTACCATGTCTTGGCGGCCATTTTGAAAACGGTGACCCATATGAAAAATCTTTTGGTACAATACTGTTTAGTGTTTCAAAATTTATCCAACAACGTATCACTTGACCCATATTTCGGTTCAAAATTTCTAAGTTTGGCCCCCTTGAAAGGCAGCCGTGGAGCACTGCAAGAACATTACTCGACGCGCCCCATGCCTTTCCTCTTTCACTTTCTGACTGTTCGTTTATCTCCAACTGTTTTCATATTAGAGGGCTAGTGGTACTGGACGTTTTATCAGATACAGGCACCATCTTGAATACGGTGACCAATATGAAAAATCTTTTGCCACATCGCTTTTTACTTTTTAAAGATCTATGTAACGAGGTATTACTCGCCCCATGTTTCCATTTAAAATTTTAAAGCTTGACCCTGGTACCCCATGAAGGGTGGCTCCGGGAGGCGCTGCGACACCAATCGGTGTGCCCCATGGCATTTCCTATTTGAGTTTTTCTTCGGTTCATTTATGTTCAACCGTTTTCGAGATATCTCCGTGGAAAGATTAAATATATATATCCGTGGACCCAGTATATGATCAAGGGAAGGGCTAAACCATGGTTTGCCGCTTTATCCAGTGTAAAGAAAGTAAGATTGAAACTCATTTTATCCAGTGTATACCTGAGCGTTAAGGGGGGGCTATAGTCCCTATAGCCCTCCCTATGATCTGCGATATATATATATATATATATATTAAAAATTCTGAAATTTTGTACCAAGTTGGGAAATTCTTTTAGATACTCTGCAATATCACTAGATAAACAATGTTGCTAAAAGCAAAATAAAGTTGTATTTTCTCAAATTGCGCTACGTAAAGTATTACATATTTCTAATTTAGTTATTTAACAAAACCACAATAGCCCATACATTATTTAGTGTAACAAAGGACAACACAGTATCATTAACATCAACATTTTGGAAATATCTAATAACACAAACGGCATGGACGGTGCAATGCGCATCAACTGTATCTTAGCGTCAAATACTGTGATCATGGTATAATATATTTCGAATGAATGAGGGAACAAAGTTACAAGAAAGGAAAAATTTAAATGTTTCTAAAGACTTTACTTCGAAAACGCGCTGACATATCACGCCTCATCATGCAGATGCTTCCAAAAGACTTAAATGCTTATAATGCAATTTACAACAACTGTTATTTCAAATCGTTTCAGAGATGCCAAACACATTGGTAGTGATTGTTATACTGCTTAAAATGACGTAGGCCCTATTTGTATTGAATTTTTATAACGATTATTGCTTTCCTTTGCTTCTATAACATTACAACAATAGTTTTTGGTGGTTTTAATTACAACAAGTGTCAGTTACATTATTTTAAGCAGCGTTGCCCTCTTAAATAAATTGCTAAATATTATTCTAAATATAGTGCAAATAACGTAGATGAACTGCAAGATATTTTAAAATTACTCGTAATTTGTTTTATGGTGCAAGAATGCTTTCAAGAGAAGACGTTTTTCATAGTCTTTGGGCTACTTATAATGTTAATGTTCCAACAATACATGTAAATGCAAATTGTAACTGAAATTAAATGTAACTGATACATTTTCAGTAACACTAGTTGTTCCCCCTAAGCCTTAGGCCTGGTGTACACTTCAGATTAAGACCGTGTTTAATTAAAAGTTCTAATTACACACTAATTACATTTCACTTGCTTTAATTTGACCACCGATCACATCAAACTCTACCCATACCATATAGCTATATGCAATTATTCAAGAACATACAGTTAGTAATACACAGTGTTCACTTTTGTTTTGTTTTGTTTTAGTTTAACGTCCCACAATTATGCTAGGGCGGCTAAAGGAGACGTGGAGCTAATAATTATAGTGGAATCCGAACCACTTCGGTCGTTCAACTTTACCCCTACCGGAAATCGAACTCGAGACCATGCGAACCGAAATCAAGAGTGCTAGCCGCTAGACCAAATGGGGGTTCTCACATTAGGTTGATTTAAATCATTCAGTCAGTGTTGCCAGATCCGAAGATTAAAAAGTAGCGTGTATGTACTCCGAAAGTAGTGAATTCGAACTATTTGTAGCCCAAATATATAGAAATGAATACTGATGATGCTAGTGAAATAATTTAATATGAGCTGGAAAATGTGCTGGACGTATTGCAAGAAGAAATTATGATCGACGGACGAAAACAATTCTAGACTGGACACCACAAGACAAAAACAGCCTAGGAAACCCCCGCATACAAGAAGGTGTGACGAAATCAAGAGCCACTGAGAAGTAACCTGGAAAAGAATTGCCCATGTTAGATAGTTGTGAAGACTTGGAAAGACTTCGTCCAGCAATGGATTGATAATGGTTGATTATGATGGTGGTGGTGATTTTATTATATCTGAGCCTCGGAGGTAAACTAAACCAAGTCATATTTTCGTAATTTTACAGAAGCGAAAAACTCGTTCCTCAACTAAGACCATATATATAACTTTTACCAGGTAAGGTAGGGTAAAAATGGATCCAAAATTTAATGAAAGTCGTAGAACGAAGAAAGTATTTTTGACTATTCAATCCATCATGTTGCAGCAAAACTACGAAAATTAACACCAAAGAAAACTAGAAAGCTAAGAATCACTTGTTTTGGCGAGTGAGAAAAAAAAATAGATACAGATAATTCGAATTACCTATATACATATATAATACCTATGTCCATGTTTCGCAAGTAATTTTTAATAAATATAAAATTTCAATGTAATGAAAGCAAGATTAGTTTTCTCGAATAAAGATTGCATGCACCGTTGAGAGCTAAGGAATAAGATTATTCTATGTTACGGCACTGGATATGTGCTTACGTAATGCATTACGACCTTATGAACTTGTATAAGAAACAGAATGCACTTAAAATGAGACGCGAATTATACGAAACATCGGACTTTGAATCTAACTTGTTTTGTGATCCAACTCGAGACCTCACGTAGCAAAGATGAGTGTAGTAGCTCCCACCACAAGGTTCAGGACATTCGTGTTATAAAGTGTCAATTAAACACGGAGATGTTAAATGGTAATAAAGCATTTCATCAATTTCAAACAAAATACGTATATTGTAGTAATAATTTACCCTATTAATAATGTACCCTATTTGTTAAGATAATGAACGTTATATTCTGTTTTAAAATGACAGTCACAGCAGAATGTATTGAATAATAAATGAGCAATTGTAAAGTTTCAATTTCGGTACGATTAAATACATTCGTGCTGCTATGTGTTGCGTTATCCGTTAGGAGGTATTGAACAATTCTGATTCAAAGGAAGGAAATAAATTACTGTATAGTACTGGAGTTAATTTAATAGAGTTTAATTGTATAGGCAGTTCTGAGGCTATATGAGACAAAGTCTATTGCTGAAAGTGAAATATGGGTTCTATTAGGGTTTTAGGGTGATATACCCACTGATCATTGAACCTGGAATACGCGCATGGAAAACATTAGCACTAGCAAATTAGCTATGAAGAGGTACACCATACCATAATTCTAAGTCAAAATGAAAGGCAAAAATAAGCGGAAACGACAGACTGTACGAGAATAATACTTTCACTATTTTAATTTCACATTATTTATTTCGAGACTTTCGAGACTTTCGAGACGAGACCGAGACTTGGTACTCGAGACCGAGACCGAGATCGAGACAAGCATCTGTTGACCGAGACGAGACCGAGACCGAGACGGTGATTTTTTACTCGAGACGAGACCGAGACCGAGACCGTCATTTATCAACCGAGACGAGACCGAGACTGTACAAAGTCTCGTCTCGTCTCGTCTCGATAACATCCCTAATCATCATCCACTTGCTTTAATCTTACCGTCTCCTTTACCTTAAAGTGCATAACCATGGGGCGTTAAACTCAAAGGTTTTATTTCATTTTTGATATACAAAAAATAGTGTTCCCTCCAAAATGTCTCTGCTCCTCCGCTTGCCTCCCAAAATTAAAGCAGCGTCGTCACTGATGTCTATATATATTTGTCTACCTACCTATATACAGCGTGTTCCGGAAGTGGGTGTATCCCTAATTGGTGTTTTCTGACAGTTTTAAAATATTAATGGATGATGTTAATGGACATTCTTACCTGGAAATGCTTAATAAGTGGTTGGTACTTCAACTGGAAGAAAATTGTATCAAAGACACTGTTGTGATGCAGCAGGATAGAGCACCAGAGCACTTCGCGATTCACGTGCGCAAATACCTGAATCAGGCCGCTGGATTGGAAGAGATTGTGCATCTTCACCAGCTCCCTTTGCCTGGCCTCTAAGAAGTCCCGATCTGACGACAGCAGACAATGCTCTCTGGGGTTTCATGAATCAACAAGTAAGAAACACTCGATATCACACAACATAGGAATTACGAGTAGCTGTGGAACACGCCTTCACCCTCATGACTCCGGAGTATCTCCGCAAAACATCTGCGAGAGCTTGGCGCAGAATTCAGCTGTGTTACGACATGGATGGTGATCATACCGATGTTTATGACTCGTAACACAAGACTTCAAGCTAACTGTGTACAGACATTCTACCATAACTAACAGTATACTGTTGAAACTAAAGAGGGGGTACGCTAACTTCTGGACCACCCTGTATAATTAATATAATCTTCGCGATCTACAAAATATGTCCGGTCTTGACTAAACTTGGCATAATGATAGACCTTGACTGACTTATGCGTATGAAATATTTTTCCGTGTAGAATTTTCATTCCCTACTTATGGGGTATCAAAGCTATACTATAAACTTAGTGAAGTGGAGATCTATTTTTAATTAAGATTTACTAAAATCAATGAAGTATGACTTTTTTTTTTTTTACAACTGAGATTCGACTAGTTACTCAGAGCAATTAACTCTTCAAGCCGGTTCGACGTATACATGTACGGCCCCTTATGATGTTTCTAAAAGTGGTTCGACGTACACGTATACGTTCCGTGTAGTAGTGACGAAATGATGCATATTCTGCTATTTGTTGTTTCTCCATACGAACGAAAATACATTTAACTCAAGAGTGGACTACAATATGCTGCCATATTTTGGTTTTCCAAACTGTATTACACAAAGTTGGACTTCTAAACTTACAAGAACATAAGAGAACGAGTACTTTGTAAGCGCAACATGCAAATTATTATTATTATTATTATTATTATTATTATTATTATTATTATTATTATTATTATTATTATTATTGTTGTTGTTGTTGTTGTTGTTGTTGTTGTATAAATATCATTACTTGTTCATATTTGTGTAGTATAAAGCTTCGTTTACAAGTTCTGAAAGTTTCATTACTATTGAACAAATGCTTTTTAAAATATGTTCAATTTTGTAACATTGTGCGAAAATTGCTGTTTTGATTATTTAAAATTACCGCCTCTCGCAGCGGCTGATGGGTATTTAACTCCAGGCTCGAAGGGTTAAAGGGAATTCTCCAAGGACTCAAATGCGGAAGGTTTTCGTTTTGCTGTCGACATTTTCTAATCTCTTTCCAGCCTTAGAAAAAAGTAGATGTAAACAAACCTATCTGACTACCAGTGGGTCGATGACCAGTGATTGGTTGTTGGTCTCACTGCACTAGTATCCTACCGCAATATAATTCCTACTAAAATAATAATTTCAAATAAAGATATCTGAATTTTTCCTTCACTTTGTGACAATAAACGCAAGATATATAATATTTAACAACAGATGTAGCTTTATTTCAACCTCACCCGTACTTGGACATATAGTATTTACTTCGCATGCGTAAGCATTTGCGCGCCAACGCCGCTCATTTGAAATTGTAAATGCAGAGTTTCATGTCGACGATCAGTGTCAATGATTCATCTTCGTCTCGTGTTATAAAACACAAAAAAGAACAACAGAGGCAATCTCGTTTATATACCGTAACGATTTAAGAACATATATATTTCCAATACAGCAGTAATCAGCGTAAGTGCGTTAATTATTTACCAACCAATGTAGCCTTACAATTTGGAAATTATGCGACGACAGTAAGCTAGCAGACGATCTTGCTGTTCACGTATCTCGCTGCCGAAGCACGTGTGAGCCACGGAGTAATACATTTCGCTTTGTTTACGTCTGCTTTGTTCTAAGGCTGGAAAGACTTTAAGTATGTAATTATTACAATACAAGTAACAACCGTGTAGCAATAATTGACTTGTGTTTTCATTAGTTCCTTCGTGTCTGTGTTCCTGGTGAGATCCCTGCAGAAAATTAATTCTTTCACTGCTATTGACAACACTTGAAGTGGCAGTAGAACTTGTTTTTTTTTCCCTTCCTACTGCTCTAGTAGTTAGCGCACTTGCCTTGCATGCACGTGGTCTCGGGTTATATTTGAACAGATTAAGGTGGTCCGGATAGCATCCTAAACTGTAGCTCCACGTCTCATATAGCCTCGGTTCTGTAAAAGGACACTGGACTTCGATAAACAAATTACAGTGTTTTATTTTTGAGTGCAAAATTTCAAACTGGATTTCCAATACGAGGACTTGAAATAATAATAGGAAATTTTAAAGTTGGTAATCATCTAAACCTAATCAAAACATAGATTGTTTCTTGGAATTTTCGGTGTTTTAATGTATCTCTATTCATTAAAAATGTGCAGTTCTTATTTTTTTTTTAATAATTTTATTTGGTGTTACCATTGGTTTCCTCTCACATATCGTCATTATCGTGTGCTTTATTAAGTGGATAAGAATCCGACAGGGCAGCATTTAGTCCATGAAGATCTGCCATACATTTAAAAAACAATAAAATTAAAAATACGTAGGAGAAAAAATTAGACGGAAACGTGCCTTCTTCCCGACTGACATTTCCCGAAACAGGAGTGTTCTTTCACTCAGCGCCGCGCCGAAAACAGAGCAGATCCCTGGAGACACATTTCAAATGGACGAGTGGCTCCCAGACTTTCATTTGCTCTTCCCTCAAGGAAGAGGATGAAAAAAATAAAGTCACGACATACAGAGAGAGAGAGAGACAAAAATATAAAGAACTGTCACTGTCATATACATCTTAATGCCAAGCCTTGATGTGGTGGTGGCCGCTTCGCAAGTGGAATGTGGATTAGCTTTTACGTTGATTCATTGCTTCAACGTTTCAAAATCCTTAATTATCGCCTGGCTGTATTTGGACCGCACACAGAAGAAAATAATCATGATATTGAATCATAACTAGAGTTAGAATTTTCAAGCGCAGTTGTCATAGGAGAAAAGAAAGGGAAACGGTGCTAAAATAAGGCAAGAAAAGAACAAAATGAGGCAATATTTCCCTCAATTGTTTTGGCAACTGATTTAATATAAACTACGAGTATGTACTATTGTATAGACTACATACCTAGTATAGTAGTGGTCATCATATGAGACCAGCAGGGCAAAATTCTATTCACTCTGAATGGCAACTGTATAGATCTTGAAAATTCGACAACATTCAGCTTCTTCTGAAGACTAAACACAAGCTCTTATTTGAATTTATATTAACTATTGCCTCACGGAACCATATAAACCCTATTATTTTTATAAGCGTTTTTGTTCCAAGCTTTTAGTGGCAGCCGTCACTTATTTGTATAACTGTAGATAGGCTTATAAAACAGTTCTATCCACAAACAATGAACCTTCTCTCGTTGAAGAAATTGGTGCGACTTCTGTTACCAATTGCAACTATAACGTTTGGAGCCAGAGTAAGCACAAACGGTTTTACCTTGTCAGAACTCTTGTACAATCAGAAACAATATTAAGTATAGATTGGAGGTATAAGAAATGATAGCTCTAACCTGTACTTAGTATTGTTTCTGACTGTACAAGTAACAGCACACTCAATTTGCGATGACTAGAAAATTTGGAAAACAATAGATATTTCCTTACTGACCAAAGTTTTAATTCAATGATTGCATCATGTAGAACTAGTCTTCAATATAGCACGTGCCAAAAATCTCAGAGAAATGTTTCTTAGTTACGGAGATACAAAGCTTCAAACAATGCAAAAATGTGCTGCTTACGTTATAGAAACAGAGCCAAGCCAAGATGTTTGGTGTGACGTCATATATCGGGTCCACTCTCTAAACCATGTTGAAAGCCTCAGAGAATGCTTTTATGTTGAAGTGTCTTAAATTACAAATCAATTTAATGGAATAATGAGAGTAAAGTGACAAAATAAGTAAAATATTTACTGTATATAAAAATGAGGTGTTAATAAACCTATTGTCCTGGTTTAAAATACACTAAAAATAATTTGTAATGTTGTATCATTACACATATTTTAGATAATGTCAGCAAGATTATGTTATTATTTTATAGACCAAAAACATTAGAAATCTAACTACTATAACAATTCGAATCACTGGCGTCTCTGGCATGTAAAATTTGGGAGGGGACATCAAAGAATGTATTTAAGTGGTACTACCTAGTCCAACCTGTTTATTATCTTCGATTCTATTTGTTATCTCTTTGCTTACCTTCCTGAGGTATATCAAGAACTCTGTTATAATCGTTTCACAGCTTGAATATTATATTCCAAATAAATATCATAATTAGATCTTATTATTTACATGTTATTCTGTTGTTAGCAAATAAATTATATAAGAATAAAATATTGATTATTTTGTACTTCAATATATTGGGGGACGCGTCCCCCTCGTCCCCCCGCCAGAGACACCCGTGATTCGAATTAAAAATGAATTACATGCAACATATTATAGCTACAAACACAGCTCTTTTTTATTTTCAAAATGGCTCGATAGTGCTTTGAAAGTTCATGTTCTATTCATGGCTATACATTTCTCCTTCTTCTTATTGTACGGTACATATTGAAAATCTGTCGGCATGCATGTTATAAATGTAGTGAATCTCCATACTATTATATTATGTCTACAAATATAACACTTTTTACAACAAAATGTTCTTAATCCTTTAAAAAAAATCGTATCCTATTTCACCCTTTACATTATTTCTACCATTTATTTATTTATTTATTTATTTACATACATTATCCAGATACAGCTGAACGCCAGTTTACACTGGAATATCTACACTAGACACGATAACAAAATAATAGTAATAATAATAATAATAATAATAATAATAATAATAATAATAATAATAATAATAATAATAATAACAATGGCAATAGCAGTAATAATAATAACTAAAATGATAACAAGAAAGGTTGACAATAGCTGACTAAAGTTTATCCACTAAAATGACGTCGTAGTGCAGAGTTATATGCAGCTTCAGAATTAAATAAGTCTATGGTGTATGTGACATTTCATTGTATAGTTTAGGGAGTCTATAGAACAGAGAAGGTTGAACTATTGAAAGTCTAGTTGAGTTGATTTTGAGTTTAACGTCCCGTTCGACAGCGAGGCTATATGAAACGTGGACCTACTGATTAACGTGGAATCCGAATCACATGAACTCCCACCGGGAATTGAGCCGAGTCTCCCACGCCAAAAGCGCGTACGCTAACCGCTTAGCCACGAAGGAATTCACTATTGAAAGTTTAGGTCGTGCTATATGAAAAAGGTATGTGTTATGTGTTTGTCTGAAGGCAGTTCGGAAATACAATTCATGGACTTGAGTTGACAATGTGTGAGTTTGTACAGATATTTGAGGCCACTGACATTTATGAAGAGTGTCAGGTAGTTGAATATTTAGTGTTTGTAATAGTTCGTGTTTTGTCATCGAACGTGTGCGAGGTACTCTAAAGCGTATTATTGCGAGGAAGAAATCTAGAACTGAGTTTAGCCGGGATAGGTTTGTAGGAGCTGCCATTGTCCAAGTAGGTGAGCAATATTCCAATTTAGGAGAAATTATTGTCTTGTAAGAAGTTGCTAAGGAAGAGATGTTCGATATTTCTGTTACTCTGTACAGAAGTCCTAGAAGACGCACCAAATGCTTAGTGATAGTGTTTGTATGTACTGTGAAAATTAGTTTTGTGTTAACAGTAACTCCGAGATCCTTTACTGTAAATATTAGCAATTGGCCACCACAATTGGCAGATAATAATTGTTACACCTATTAGTATGTTAATGCTATAAGAATTCGTATTATATAGCATCTTTACTGTTTTACTATATTTCCACAAGGAAAATGCTTTCGTGATCACCAGTCTGGTTTGGAACCGAAGAAAGTTATAACGAACAGAGGCAGACTAGTATTATAAATAGTTAGGCTGCCAAAAGAGCATCACCAACAGGTTCTTTAAATTTTTTCTTCTGACCTAGGCGCCAGATCTCAAGACTAGGCACCACAATAATACAAATTAGGGATGGCCAATTCCGGAATTTTTACTTTCCGGAATCCGGAAAGTAAAATCAGAAAAGTTCTGGATGTCGGGAAAATTCCGATTTCGGAAAATTTTGGTCATCCCTAATACAAATTTAGTTTGATACATGGTTTAGATTTAAATTATTTAGACGTCAGACAGATATTTCCAGCTTCCATGGCTACATTGAATCATAAATTGGGAAGTCATTCGATCTGAATCAACTTTGGCTTGGTGGTAAATCTTGACAACCTTAGTTTACGTATGGAGTGAAGGATTTTGGTTGCCAAGTTATTGGCAATCAAAATTGAAAATTGGACTTTCCTTTTAACTAGGTCCAAACCGCAAATTTAATACACAGTAATTAGGGAATAAAAATCTGAACAGGATAGTATTTGACATGCCTACTAAGCTCGTCAAGGTCTACCACTAGTTCAAAATTTTTCTTTATTAAATAATAAATTAAAATGGAAAATCTAAAAGAATTTGATGCTTAAAAACAGTTTTAAAATCTTCTGAGTCTTACTTATATTTTAGTATATACTGCGATGGAAAGTATTCCTGGATACCTTGACACTATGGTAATCTACAAAACATCTTTCATTTCCATAGTTGTTCCTTGCTAATTAGAATTCTTACCAGAAAGTTTACTTAGGTTAGTTTTGCAGCCCAGTGAATTCCTTTGAAGAAGAAAAACTACCTAGCGAATATTTGATTAACATCAGGAATTCTCTCCTTTGTTTCATGTTGTATGTCTCCGAAAACCAAGTGTCAACAGTTGTAGAGATTTCGAACTGACGATGATGCATCTAGGTACCTTTTGCTTACAAGATGATGTTGCAAGTTAAGTGTTGAGATACTAGAGGAAAAAATCTACCTGCAATGGTTTTCCTTTCTGCGAAGACAAAAGCATATTTGATGTATTACATAAAGATAACAAATGCGATTTGTTGCTTCAAGAGTGAGCCTTCCTAGACTTGTAAAGGAAGGTGGTATTTGTGAGAGGGGTGTAAAGGGTTTGGATGGCATTTTTACAAGATCTCCTTAACAGATAATATACAACAAACCAAACAACACAGAATTTTTTAAAATATATGTATCTGTTTGATGTATTTTGCTGTTGTAGCGCATAGACAACAGTCAACACACCTTATTTTGTTATATTCAGAGGACGAGACAACAATAGATAATTTAATTTGTCATCTTATTTGTAAACAGACATTCTTTTGTTTAACAACAAACTAAGGAAGATGAATTGAAACAGCATCTCGTGGGCGCAATTGTCACATGGAGTTGGTGTGATAGGACACTATATATATATATATATATATATATATATATATATATATATATATCATATGTACAGGGTGCTCCATAAGGCGATACAGAAATAATTCAAAATTGAAAAAAAACAACAACACCGAAACATATTAGCGGCTGACATTTTGTGGTAACGAAATTCCAACGGTGACTATTGTTGCCTACAAGACGAGAAATGTCTCGTTTTGCCCCCCAGAATAAGACTGTCATAACTCAAAATAGATTTTTAATTGTTATTAATTTTTATTGGGTAATAATTGCAATGTGTATGTATTTAAGAAAGACTTTGTCTGCAATAATTATTACTACACATATTGAAATAACGTTAATAATTTTCAAAAAGAGACGAGATAATGAAGTTCCTTTAGATATAACAAATTTCTCTGGCTTACTTTTAAAATTGACATTTCAGAGTTACGACAGTTTTATTCTAGGGATGCGATTGTCTCCTCGGGAACGAGATAAGAAGTGAATTTTCAAATTCGGGATGAGACGAGAAACATGACAGTTTTTGTCTCGTTTCCAAGATGAGAATCGAGACGAGACGAGACATTTCTCATCTCGTAGGCAACATTAGTTCACCTAAGTCTCAGATCTCGAACACTGTTTTAGTTTCATATTATTCATAGCATAAAAATTATAAATTAATGAATTGGTTGTACGAACATAATAGCACTTATCAACGTTTAAAGATTATAAGACACACACAAACTTACTGCAATAATAAACATTACTTGAATGTTGTTCAATCAGACCCTTCGTGGACTTGTTGTAGACGCGGAAGAATTCTGATTACCTTCTAGATGAAATTAAGAAAAAAAATGAGGACTTAAATTTTGTAGGAATACATAAATTTAAAAAACGAGGCGAGACTGGAAAGAATTCGTTGCGAGTCGAGGCGAGACAAGACTCCTGCAAAATTTACACTACCAAACGAGGAAACCTTATTTCTCGTCTCTTCTCGACTTGCGGGCAATATTGGCGAGGACGTACTCAAAGGATAGGAGGGGGAGCAACTCAAAA
Organism: Thermobia domestica; assembly: GCF_964235325.1. Taxonomy (NCBI): domain Eukaryota; kingdom Metazoa; phylum Arthropoda; class Insecta; order Zygentoma; family Lepismatidae; genus Thermobia; species Thermobia domestica. Next base: position 164,321,457 of record NC_137455.1, on the reverse strand, counting down.
ATTTTAAGTAGCGAACGTTATCATCATCATAAGTATTCTGCCATTATTGGCAGGTTACTTGGTGCAGCTGAAAAGCTTCTCTGTGCAGTACCACAATTCTCAGCTAACATCTTCGTCTTAACGTACGGAATTTCTGTTTTGATACTGTAAATCAATTGTGGCATCTTTCGCCCGTCTTCCTTTTTCCTGCGACGATACCTTTTCAGTCAATATCTCAACCAGTTATTCTTCCTCTTTTGAATTACACCTATACATTGTTCTTTTCTTCCCTATTTCTTCCCCATTTTCTCATTGCGTTTCCGTTCGACCCAGCTAATTTTCTCCATTCCTCTCCAAACGCACATTTCGACAGCGTTCAATCTTTATTCATCGCTTTTGCGCCAGAAAATATCATGGATGGATTCAGTCTTCATGGTAGGCCAATTTCTGAAATTTGCTTCTTTGCCATTTTGAATAAACATTACACGAAGATGTCATAGTTACACCATGAATTTTTTCTTTCTTGCAAAGACCTTTCTAATTGTATATTAGTCGACCACGTTTAACATTTCGCTTTCGAAAGTCATGAAATAGCTAATGTAATCGATTAACATACAACTATTGTCGTGTGGGGAAACCATTACCCTGCCAACCAAACAAGAAATATATTATTCAGAAGTTCTACTTTTATTGAATGGAGTCTAATATTCCTTTTCAGCATTGTGGCAGTAGGAGACTGCCATCACTATGAATTGAATCCAGGACCACATATACAGAAAGAAAACCACTTTCTTTCTTTTTTTTTTTTCTAGCAGCGTCATTTCAGACTTTGCTTTGGTAAGGAAGTTGGATTATCATCCAATATAAACAGAGTTTCACGTGTTTCGTTAACACTAGTATATGGTGGGCCTTTCAGGTGAATAAAACGTTGAGTGCTTATAAATAATGGAGATATAAGAATGGAACAAGAAAATAAGATAGGAAAATATCAGGGGGTACGTCGAACGGAGCGTTCTACTTTCCTGAAAGGGCCTCTTATCATGGGACCAGTGGAGGTTTCCTGACAATTTTAAGTAGTATACAGGGCCGGATTTAGGGGGGTGAAAAGGTGCACGTGCACCCAACTTCGTTGTAAATATACACTACCTAAAGTGAGAAGCTAGCTGCGAGTTTTGCAAAATCAATAGTTTAAGTCAATTTTCTGAAGGTTAAAAGAAAAGAATTCATTGAAAGCAGGCAGCATTTTCAAAGGAATTCTTCATTCACATCACAGATGCCTAAAGGCATTTAAAAAAAACTCAAATTTAATTCAAATGTACTGGTAGTTATTGGTTCACCACCTCCTCCTCAGAGAATTCTGGATGCGGCCATATATATATATATATATATATATATATATATATATATTTGGTCTAGGAATTAATTCGTGCGGGTGGACAAGAGATGGCGCAACGAACGGAGCGTCCCACAGTTCCGTGTATCCACACATGTGTTGCAAACCCCTGTCATCGCGTATCGTTCGTAGTATAGGGCAGTGGATTAAAGCGTCAACAACACCAGTTTGTAGTTAAGTGAACATGGCGCAATTTGTGCCTGATAAAGTGTTTTTGCGGGGTGTCCTGCTGCATTACTTTAACATGCAGAAAAGTGCGACTGAAAGTCATCGTATTTTGGTGGAAGTGTATGGTGACCATGCTCTAGCTCAGCGAACGTGTCAGAAGTGGTTTGCACGGTTTAGAAGTGGTGATTTCGGCTTGGCAGACCAAGAGCGAGCTGGACAGCCAAAAAAATTTCAAGACGAAGAATTGACAGCATTGCTCGAGCAGGATTCGTGTCAAACGCAGGAACAACTTGCAGCAGCATTAGGCGTTGATCAAACAACAGTCTCCAAACGCTTGAAAGCCATGGGAATGATTCAAAAGATGTCACATTGGGTTCCACATGAATTGAAAGACAGAGACGTTGAAAGACGAAAAACCATTTGCGAATTGCTGCCTCAACGACAGAGCAGAAAGGGGTTTCTGCATCGATTTATTACGGGTGATGAGAAGTGGATCCATTACGAGAACCCTAAACGAAAAAAGGCCTGGGTGAAACCAGGTGAACCAGGTCCATCACAACCAAAACGAGATATTCACTGTGCAAAGGTTATGCTGTGCATATGGTGGGATATGAAAGGTGTGGTGTACTATGAGCTGCTGCAACCGGGTGAAACTATGAATGGAGAACGTTATCGACGACAATTAATGCGTTTGAAGCAAGCTCTGGCCAGAACACGACCAGAATGGGAGAACAGACATGATAAACTTATTGTTCAACATGATAACGCTCGCCCACATGTCGCAAAACCGGTCAAAACCTATTTAGAAAATGTCGGATGGGAAGTTTTACCCCACCCGCCGTATTCACCAGACGTTGCTCCTTCGGACTACTACTTGTTCGATTGCATGAACAACGATTTGATTGGACAGCGGTTTACTTCTTCAGAAGATATCGAAACATGGGTCTCTGACTGGATCGCTTCCAAGGATGAGGACTTCTTTCGCCACGGAATCCGTACATTGCCTGACAGATGGGCGAAAGTGGTGGCTAGCGATGGACAATATTTTTCTTAAGGTATTTATGTATTTTGTGTTTGTACTACAGCTTCAATGTGTGCGTACCAACCGCACGAATTAATTCCTAGACCAAATATATATATATATGTATGTATATAACATTTTCATATAATTCAAATATGACGAGAAAACAAACAATTTTTATAGGAATTCTTTTTTCTCATGGGGTACATTTACAAAATGGCCAATATTTAACTGTGAATTTTATGTGACTGCAAGAATACAAAATAAAATGTGGCGGCCATTTCATAAATAGTATCACACGAAAAACTTTTTTCCTAAAAACAGTTGTTTGTTTCTCCATAATCTTTTAAATGATGTATCAAATTACATACTTTACTTTTTAAAATTTTCAAATGACCCCCGGGAACCCATGGTAGGAGGCTCTGTGAGGCAAGCAAAGCGCTTCGCTCTGTGTCTCCTATTTGACTTTTTTTTTTTTTAAATCCTTTTATTCAGCCGTTTATGTTTTACCTAGGTATAACAATTGGACATTGTATCTGAATGTGCATGAACTCACATTTCAATGGTGGTCATTTCGTAAATGATACCCCATACAAAAACTTTTTCCCACAAAATTTGTTTGTTTTCTATGATCTTTCAAAGATGTAATAAATAAATAAATATCTTGATATTTACAATTTTCAGATGACTCCTTGGGCATCATAATAGGAGACCCTGTAAGGCAAACAAAGGACAATTCCATTCGATGATTTTTCTGACAATTTTCTATCTTCCTTTTGTTTTATTCTTATAACTCCAACCTTCTGTGATACTACAAGCACTGGACGTTTTATCTTAAAACATCTTGACTATACCAAAATCAGGCAGAAGGATAGGGTGACTAAATTCGAAAGGTGAAAGTGGGAACAAGTAGAGAAGTTTACTTCAAAAGCTTGCTTTGGAATAAGTTAATAACTTCATAGTATAACATAATATTACTTATGTTGATTGCTCGAATCATACTTATTTGAAGTCCCTATTGTATTCAGATCTTTCGTGGTTAAGCGGTTAACGTACGCGCCTTTGGCGTGGGAGACCCGGGTTCGATTCCCGGCGGGAGTTCATCTGATTCGGATTCCACGTTAATCAGTACGTCTCGTCTTATATAGCCTCGCTGCTGAAAGGGACGTTAAACTCAAAATCAACTCTATGCGAGATGAGCTAGGCAAATGGCCCCCATCATCTCCCTCAAATGACGCCCCTGATTCGGTTATACGAAAGTGTTTTGAGTTAGCATATGAAATAAAACGAAACATAATAAAGAAGTTCGGTAAAATGTGACATTATAGAATTTTAAGTTACTAATAGTTTTATTTGTTTTTCTCTCTTCACTCGTTAAAAAAAAATAAAAAAAAATAAACGTATCCTTCCTTGGAAAAGCAAAAGGAGTCTGGAGCAGTAACTGAAACACAAAGTAAAGTAATTGTTGGGAATTTTTGAATGAATGAACGAATGCAGTTAAGGACTTACCGTACTCAGTTTTGCAAAGAATGAATGAGCTGGTGTCATTGACAGCAATGCAACAAGGTAACAGTGAATAGTATACCTTGACCACAAATTAATTCTACACGACGAACCAACTTCCAGCTTGACCCTTGGGAAGACCTTAAAGATCTTTTTGTTCTTAAAAACAAGGATAGTTATACCATAAAAGAAGCCCTTTTTCTTTCTTTCTTTCTTTCTTTCTTTCAGTCTTTATGGTATGACGTCATCTTGTTTAATTACTGAGTAGACCGGTTAACGTTTAGTTTGAGTGGAATGTGATGGTAGTTTAGGTGCGTTTACTATCGAGATTAAACCGATTAACTCCCATTGTTGTTGTTTTTAGATGGAATGATGGTTCGATTTTGGTAGAACTTCTATGCATTGTTGTATTACTTTTTAAAAAAATCATCAGAAGGGTCCTTAGCCTTTGGGTCAGCTTTTGATGATAGGTTAGCGTCTACAGAGGTCAGCTGCAGATTACAGGGCATTCAGAAGCCCCTTGTTTTAAACAGAGAAGCGCAGTGTTTACAACCTTTTCTATTTTCTTCTAAAAGAGGAGTGAATACTTTTAAACCAGTTCACTACGTATTTGCAAGTAAAATGCGTTGTATATTTCAATTTTAAGCTACGAAGAAGATGCAATATTTTTAATAAATCTAGGGTTACCCATGAAAAGAGACGAGACACATTTTGGTTTGGTTGGTTGCAGTTTAGTGTCTCTTTTCACTACCGAAGCTATATGGTACATGAGCTTACACAGTTTAAGGTGGAATAGGAAGCACTATTATAACGCGTTCAAATTTCAATGCCCTGCCTCCGGGAATTGAACCCGGGAACTTATGCACCAAAGAAGTAACCGCTAGCCTTTAGACCACAGATGAGAAAGAGTTCCTCCAATAGAAACATATACACTTTCCGAGACGAGACATCACTTTCAGGACAGTTTCCTGAGACGAGACAGAATCAACTCTTGTCTCGTAAGTAACTTGAAACACTTCCACGATAACAATGTGAGCCTAATTACAATATACGTAGTAGAAGAATTTATTTTAATATGTACAACTAGTCAGTGGTGTTATTCTAATTTTTTTAACATTTTACATATATAATGGAGAGAGGGAGAGAGATAGTAGATGGATAGATAGAAATATATATATATATATATATATATATATATATATATATATCCATATCCTAGGAAACTAATCATACAAGGTAGACCAAAAGCAAAATTTTCACTGGACACCACAAGTGACTAATAGACCCCTACACAGTATTCTAATACAAGGTGTTGTGACGAAATTAGGTAACACTACAAATATCTTGGAAACAAATTATTCAAAATAGATGTTTGTCAAAAAGTATTGGAAAGACCTTAATCCAGCAATGGATCAACAATTGTTGATAATGGTATGTATGCGTTTCAAATATAACTAACCCTCACCACTATACTCATATGACCCCAGTTCTCATTCTTGATATCTAACCATTTGAGATTAAGAAATAAACGCTTATACGTTATTCTGAGAGATTATGGGCCTTATGCAGAGTCGTTCTGACAAGTGATTAGTGCAATACTAAAGAGCTCGACTAACATATGTTTCCTGCAGTAGTCAAACCTTTAGTATGACGCTAATCATAAGCCAAAACGACTCTGCATAAGGCGGCATATGTTTAATCCTGTATGCTTAAAGAATTTCTAAGAACAAAACTAAACAAGCTAAAAAAACCTGCGTTTTCTAGAACTAACGTGCGGTACAGTATAATATGCATAGTGTAAGAGAAGGTCTTCTATTTGGTCATTCACTTCTTTGTTTCGTAATTTTAACACAAGACGATGAAATAAATGCACGTTGAAACAGGAACTGAGTTTTCATATAAAGCCCAAGTGATAAAACGAATAACTATTTTGGAGGATTGCCCATTCACGAAAATATTTTCCTAGCACTGATTTGATATAATACGCCTGAACCATAGAGCTTTCGTAAGAAAGATAGTCTGCCAATAAATTCGAATATCAGTATCTCAAAGTAGTGTTATGTTTATTATTTAGGCACTAAAACTGATTTTTTGATACAAAAAGGTACTGTCGTAGCGCAAAAAATTAAACTCAAATATTTATGGTTCCTTAAAGCTTTCTTCTGCTTACGTATACTATTCAAAACTGATGTAAGATTCATATAAACTTCTAAAGAATTTGTAGTTTTGTAACATATAAAAGTCGAGGGCCTGGATTTAATGGAGGGTCCCCTTGAATGTGTTCCTGTAACCACTTCTTCTGTCCGTACAGTTTTGCATACCGATCGTTTTTTGACGAGAAGCGAATATAGCTTCGTCAGATGTAAAAGGTACAATAATAGACCCTGTAGTTTGAGTTAAAAATAATAATATTACTTTAGATGGAATTAAGTATTTAAAATGTAACAGATGGTTTTTTTCTCTTAATTGGTTCCTTATTGCATTATTTTATTTTCTCCTTAAAGAATGCCCAAGTAACGTCTCCTATACTTTGTCCCTTGTTTGGCTCTCATCATATGTCCTGTCCATCTTAATTTTCCTCCTTTGATTATTACAAATGACCAACACATTTTCATTCATTAGATCTTATTATCCACTTCTCTTGTTGGATTTAGACCTTTATATGATTACAGGAACTGGGTCCGAGTTTTCGTGCGCAGTGATAAATTAGCGTACACAGCTTATTTATCAGATAGAATTAGAAGTAATTCGTATACAGAGTGTTTCAAACGACACCAACAATGTTTGGGGGTGATTCCTGACACCAAGACAAATATATATAACCTGGGTGCAAAATTCGGTCATTTCTCAGTTATAGGCTGCTGAAAACATGAAAAAAAAAAATGAACTTTAAAGGTCCATAGTTCCAATACTATGGGACCTACCGTAGTCGGGTCAAGACTTCACTTAGGAACTTGTATGTGCCCTATCCAAATATCTATGTTTCAGAATCCTGCGGTATTTCCGCAATAATTCTTATAGAGATAGTTGGTGAGAACTTCAAATTATATGCCCGTAGCCAAACTCTCTCTATAGAAATCGTTACGTGAGTACCGCAGAATTCTTAAACAAGTATTTTTGGATAACGCACATATTAGTTCCTAAGTGAAGTCATGACCCGACTACGGTAGGTCCCATAGTATTGGAGCTATGGGCCTTTAAAGCTCATTTTTTATGTTTTCGGCAGGCTATATCTCCAAAAAGAAGGATTTCTACACGCAGGTTGGTATATAGGGTGGTCCTTATTTATATGACAAAAAATAAATGTAGGAATTTCCTTGGACGAACCCCCTCAAATGGTTCCATACGGAACCAAATCAAGCCAGAAGCAAAAATTAGATCCATTGAATAATATTAAATAGTGTTTCAAGCGACCTAAAGTTTTGAATTCGTTTACAATACATAGTATATGGGAAAAATCGGGAATAAACCCTTGTAATTTAGAAACGGCTTAAGGGAATGGGAAGATATCTTGGATAATGGAACTAGAGAAAGAGACTAACGTAACTTTGTATTGCATTACCATGATAGCCATGTTGAAGTCCGCCATCTTGAATTCAGGTCAATTTTTTTCAATAGGAAGAGGGTCATGTGACATACCGCTTTTAGGTAGCGTTTTACCAGAAGCACAAATATGGCATTATTTTTAAGTTATCTGCAGTCATGTAAGAGTAATTACGTGTGAAAAACGAAATGCTTCGATATATATATATATATATATATATATATATATATATATATATATATATATATATCGAAGCATTATTAAAAGATTTATTTATTATATGTCAGAATTTCTTTAATATTAGTAAGAGCAGGTAAATAAGATTGATATCATGGTAGCTTCTATAGTTAATTGCAGAGACGCAGCGACGAAGTTGGACCAACGAGATGGGTCAGGGTTCTAAAAGAACACTGGTTAACAACATTAAAGTAGTTATAGTTTTCCTCGTACCCTGACTGTAAGCCGAGAAAATGGTGAAAGAAGCATTTCGTCAAATAGTTTTTTTTTTTTTTTTTTTTTTTCAAAAATGCAGACCATAACTGTAACTGTTGCGAGAACCAAGGAAATATAAACCTTTAGAATGTAGGCCTTATTTCCCATTCAAAACTATAGTGGCTGCTACGACTCGAGAAGCCTGGGCTCTACTCGAATCGTAGAACTGCTTTCCTTCACATGTGGTGCATCGGAAGAATTCGGTACGATTCGTGGAGCTGCCTTCCGAACGCACAACTTGAGAAAATCTGAAACACTAGAAGTGCAGCAACAATGTTGCCAAACTTAGAGGACATGGCGACAAATGAGCGACAAAACACAAGACTTAAAAAAAAAAAAAAAAAAAAAAAACTCTAACACGGACACGAACAATTATTCGACTTGAAACGGTAATAATAATAATAGCAAAATATTAAACAATGACAAAAAAGGAAACTTAGCGAAAATCGGACAACACTGCAGCCTCAGGAGATGTTCTCCGTATAACGCGAAAGACGACATTGGCAACATTTCATGGTGGGGGTTGGCAATCGGAACATACCCTCGCATTGTATTGGGTGGTGAAATTATTAAATCTAGAGCGATCACTACAAGTAGTTTATTAGGAACGTGACCATTGTTCCTCAGATCTTCAGAGAGAATGCATTCTGGCAGGCACGTAGCCAGGATTTCGCAATAGGGGGGGTCCGTGACGAAGTACTGTGGTTACATACCAGGGGATCCATCAATCTAAACTATTTTACTGGCAACATACCCATATTGGTCTTTTAGAACAATAAAATAAGGATATGTTACTAAGTATTTTAATAAGAAAAACTGGGAAGAAATCTTTAGTACAAGAACATAAAAAAGTATTGGGAAAGATATAGTTTTCCGAGGTCATTCGAACTCGGTTATCCTTGTCTTCTTTCTCCTTTTTTTTCTTATATTCATTTAACGCTATGAAGGATAGCAACGAAATCTCTTTTGGGAGTAAAGACATCCTGTAAAATTGATTAGAGTTATCGCGAAATTCAAAATGGCTCATTGGTGATCCTGGGCATTTCTTAAGATCTACTGAAAGTCTATCTTATCGAACCGGTTTATTGATCGTCATTTGTAGTCCATAGGATTATCAAGGAGATAGATGGAATTCGAAATGTTTCATTACAATAATATTCATTGCAACTTGACCCATTGACAACTGTATTTAACTTAAATAAGTATATAAATACGTACCACTGGTATTATTTCCCCAGTTGCTAGGGTAGACAAATTTATCTGCATGAAAAATTTATCTGCAGGAGAATGAAAAAAGTTTTGGTGTCTATATTTGCTGTTTTAAAATAATAGCATAATTATAAATTAAGAAATTGGAGTTAATATCTTGAAATCTCTTTATGAAAGGGATCTCTGCAAATGATTTAAGAATAATTAGATTCTCTCAACTATCAAAATATATTAACCATAAATTATGTAACGAAGGAATAGTACAAAGGAAGGATATTCATTCATTTCTACTGACTTGTGAGTGCTATTGTTACGCAACACTATACATTGTACAGAGAGTTATTAAAATGCATATACCTTTATCTCTACCTATTCGTTGTTTAATGTAATATGTACCTCTATGAGTCTTTATATCATGCAACAAATATTATTCGTTCATTGTTTTAATTCATAGGTGGAAACAATGTTTTAAGGAGCGCCATTTACTTCATGACTCCGACACCACCTCTATATGCAGTCTGGGAGGTCTTATCATCTATCACGCCTTGCTATTAACCACTAGTGGAGAATAGTGACTCGTTTCACACTTCGCCTTCAGTTTTCGTTAAGGCCACACATCAGGAAAATCTGTACGTTCACTTGTAAACATATTGTGGGTTTTCGTTTCACGCAATTTAAATACGTTAAACATACACTAACTACATCCTGATTTTTATCTTTGCGGTTAATTCGCATTTTAACTTATTGTTTCATAATGCAGATTAGGAATCTTAAGTTCTGTTTTGTTTTATTCTTTCCTCTTCTTCCATTTTGAATCTTTGTTCTGTGGTGCATTCTACACGTATAAGTCTCTTTGTGTGTTTAGATTTATCAGCTATATCTTCTCTACTGTTCCAAGCATTGTTTTCCTCTTCTACTTGGTTTCGATAAGACATCACTTTTGTTTTCGAAGGCACGAAGTATTCTTTGGAAACAGGCAACTTCTCTGCAACAGAAATCTGAAAGCTATAAATATTCTTACATTTTTTATATATTAGAGTTACAGCTGCCGAGAAATGTATACTACTACTTTTCTTTTCTTTTTCTTTTTCTTTTTTTTTTTTTTTTAAATCCATCGGTAAGTCTTAATTTTGGTCTTGAACTGTCCATGGATAACTGTGAAGTCAGTTGTTTTTAAATGTTAGCAAAACTATCCATTGAATGGGCTAATAAAAGTAAAAGAAAACTTAATTTTATGTTTGTGTTTAATTCCGTGCTACAATCTCACATTCTTGTGTACTGTATTGGACAACGCAAATCTTAAAAAAAAAAAAAAAAAATGAAAATATTAAGGCAAATGAAAGGGGTTGAAAGTATAAGAATCGCTCTCAATTATACGTGTTCGAAGGCTAAGGTTCAATTCACTTGCCACAAGTTAAAAACATTTTTTTTTCATGTTTTTTGCTACAAATTAAAAAAAGTTACTTTTTAAGTTATTTATCACAAATAAAAAAAAAAAAACATTTTCGAGTAGTTTTCAATAAATTAAAGAGAGTCATTTCCAAGTTACTTAGCAGTTATAAAAAGAGTTATTTTTCTGTTACTTGTCATACACTAAAAACTTCCACTCCATTTTCTCATTTTCTTGTTACCATGTCTTGAATCAATTTCCTCAAAAACAAATTCTTCTTATCTTCTATCCTACCTGGTTGATTTCCCCTCTTTTCTTAATTATCTCCAATAGTATTCTTTTGTGACCTACTTTTCCGAATAGTTTTTCATTGGTTTCATGCTCCGTTCAACTAATTCTTCCTATTCTTCTCAATATCTGCATTTAATACATTGTCACATTGTCTGTAATTTTATTCTTAATGTCAACATTTCCATTCCGTACGGTACACTATTCCCTTCTTGCTAGAAATACTTCATGAATCTGTTATTATAATAATTTTTATTTTTCACTAGCAGAATATTCATTCTTCGCACGGGAAGTATACGTTTCATTTTGGACATAAAGGGCTCAATTTGGATTTAAACTGTATCGGAAGTGTCACTGCTTGTCTCAGCGACCCCGAAAACTATAGATTTGGCACTAATATCGGTCATTTTCGATAATTTTTAAATACCTTTCCCTCCTCTCCCTCTGAGTTGCACCGCCAAAGTGAAGTGATAAAAACCATCTTAGGCCCGAACCTCATTTGTGTGGCAAATTTGATAGAGATAAGTCTCGTGGTTCAAGAGTGATTAGGTTTTATTTATTTTTGCATTACTCCCCCATCCCTACGTTGTACCGTCAAAGCGAAATGATAAAGGCTATCCCAGGCTCGGACCTCATCTATGTTGAAAATTTAATCAAGAACGGTCATGTGGTTTAAGAGTTACAAAGTCACAAACATGGCCACTTTCATTTTTATGTATATCGATTTAGACAAATACGCATTTCTTCCCTCTACAACAGCGTTTTCCAACCGGTGTGCCGCGAGGAATCGAAACAAAATTATTAATTTTATAGCAATCAAATTGTAAAACGTAGGGAAAAATGTATATTTGTATTTCACATTACTATGAACCTCTACTATGAATCTACAATTTTAAGTTTCATACTATGTTACTGTTCTGTATATTTCTAATGTTGAAAAAAGTATTTGTTGTCATTGTTATGACCATTATTGCTTCTTTATTGTTGCAACTTGAAAATTTAAAATATCATTCAATCCTTTCGACAAATTACCTACATTTGTGTTTTAAAAGTAAAAGAGATTTGTTTGTTCGTTCGTTATTTAGTGATCTCCCTTCTTAGTAAAAGGCTGGATACAGTTTTTAAAAAGAAAGCGTACTTTTAAAAACCTGAGTTCAATATTTCATTGCAATTGTTTTCTATTTTTAAATTAGAATGAAAAATAAGCATAATGATTTACCACGGGGAAGAAACCAGTGATCGAGCTTTCTTCTCTGTGAGAAGGAGATCAATAATCACAGAAAAATATCAGTGTGTTTTATATTTACAAATAATATCTATAAGTGTGCCGCGAGAATCCAAGTAACAAACGTAGTGTGCCGCAAGTTGAAAAAGGTTCGGAAACGCTGCTCTACATGTTTCATTATCCATTGCTATCCTCGTTTTTATTTCCTGCTCTCCTATAATGAAAACACAGCATTGAACAATGTCATCTTAGTGATGAGTTTTAAAAAAAATGGAGGAAGTTAGCAAACTATTCAGTTTATTTATTTCGCTAGCTTCAATAAAGATTAAATGTACTTTGTAGACTAAGAAGTTATTTCTCTATTTATGTAAGCCGCGGTGGAGTACTCAGTTTCTTTGAATCGGACGGCTTGGTTTCAGTCCTCAGTGGGGATAATGCACTGGTGCGTAAAACTTAAGGATGACAGTAAGTTTCACGTATTGTGTCACTTCCAAGTGGTATAGATTGGTGAAATTTGAACTATACATAGAAAGTAGTACTACAGTATAACACAGGAAACAACAAAAAGAAACACGTGATTAGAAGAACAAAAATTACATTTTTATACAGAGGAAGTAGCTTATACTGAGAACACTGAGACGAATGATATTCTCGTGATATTAGAGAAGGAGTGAAGTGAAATATCCTTTAAAGGTTTAAGATCACTATGGACAGCGATGTATGCTCTCCAACGGGCTCCCCATGCTGATCACAAAGTTGGTAATAATTTGCCATGTTTTAGAGTTTCATTACTCCACCAGCGCTGTTGACAACTGCTGAATGGTTTTTGATGTATCTGGACGTGCTGCAAGACGTGTTTCCATAGCACCTGAAACGTGCTTGATGAGATTCATGCCGGGGGAACAGGCAGGCAGTCTATTCCCAGAATATCCCCTTGTTTCAAAAGCTCCGCCACCTATGCTGTTCGATGCAGTCGCACATTATCATCCATAAAGATGAAGTCGGGATCGACTGTACCTCTGAAAAGACACACGTGAGGAAAGAATATCGTGTCGCAGTAATGTTGACTGGCAAATGTTCTGAGTTCAAACATTGGGAAGTCGGTATACTCATGCAACTTCATGTCTCCCCACAGAAGAACACCTGGACCAACGAAATGATCATGTTCGACAATGTTCCTGGGTTCAGTGCGTGTTTCTACCTATTGCCAGATGTGTATACATCTAGAATCTCGACTCAGACTGAATTTGCATTAAAGTTGCTCTCATCGGAGAACAGAAAGCGAACCCATTCCTCTTCGGTCCAGTTCTGATGTTCTTGGCGCCATGCAAAAGGCTCCGCAGATATTATACAAAATAATGACCATCGAGCACAAAAACTATCCCATGCAATCGGCGTGCAACTGAGGAGCGTGAGATTGGGGACTTGCAGTCCTCCTAAATGTGTTTGCAATTGCACCCACTGCTTGATGTCGGTCCCTTCTGGCCTGTTTCATTATGTGGTGGCCATCCACTGCTATAGTTGACCGTAGTCGACCATCACATCTTTTGCATGTAGCATTGTCTATGGTTCAGAATGTTTCTCATGCACGTGAAACAATGCTGTGGGCAATACCGAACTTCAGGCAGTTCACCCCGATCGCCCCACAGAAGAGGAAACTTTCTTATTTTATATATAAATAAAACCCACTCCACAGTTTGGAGCTCTTAAAAGTAGCTCTAAGTAGCAGTATCACAACCTACCGCCTCCCCAGAAGTCCGTCCTGAATCCGCCCCTGACTGCAGGGCCACACTTGTCACACTTAGTCCTTCTTTCAGTTTCCCAACGATACTTTCTCATGTGAAATCACCCAAATGTTGTCTCCGGGTTATGTTGTGGGTAACACCCTGCAGTACATCTTAACAGTTCTCTGATTGACACACAATGCCTCGTTCCTCTCATCAACTGCTTCGTGTTGAGGATATAGATCAGCGTTTCCCAACCTTTTTCAACTTGCGGCACACTGCAGGTGTATCTTGAATTCTCGCGGCACACTCATGTAAATATTATTATTATTATTATTATTATTATTATTATTATTATTATTATTATTATTATTATTATTATTATTATTATTATTATTATTATTATTATTTGTAAATATAAAATACCGTAGTAATTTATTTCTGTGATTACTGATCTCCTCACAGAGAAGAAAGCCCGATGACTGGTTTTTGGTAAATTATGTTATTTTTCATTCCAATTTAAAAATAAAAAACAACTTCAATGAGATATAGGGCTCATATTTTTAAAAATACACTTTCTTTTTCGAAAACTGTACCCAACCTTTCACTAAGAAGGAAGATCACTAAATAAATAACGAACAAACAAAACACAAATGTAGGTAATTTGTATGCGTGTTTGCTTTGTCGAAAAGATTGAATGATATTACGAAACAGTCTGCAACAATAAAGAAGCAATAATGGTCATAACAATGATAACAAATACTTTTTTCAACATTAAAAATGTATAGAAAAGTAATTGTAGATTCATAGTAATGTGAAATACAAATATACATTTTCCCCTATGTCTTGCAATTTGATTGCCATTAATTTTATTTCGATTTTCTCGCGGCACACCAGCTGACCATTGGCGGCACACTAGTGTGCCGCGGCACACCGGTTGGGAAACGCTGATATAGATCCTTTCGACGCTACGGTTGCGCTAACGTCACGTTATGCGACGTCTAGTTCCTTGTACACATGTGAGAGACCTCTGGCAACGTACTGTCTGCCTTTCATGCATTTCCATCGACTACGTATTATTTTATGTTACTTTATCTATACTGTTAAGTTTTGTACACTTGTATATTTACTCTTTAATTCTATTCCGACAAAATGGCATAAAATCTCTTTCAGCTGGGCATCTGGAGGGAATAAATTAGCCGAAGCACGGTGCTGCTGCTGACTATATCGCCTCCTATATGTATTGAGATTTGGAAGTATGAGCCCTATTTTTACTCCGTAGGGGACGTAGGCTGTCAAATGTATATTGTGCATGTGTATGATTTCAATAATTTATTTTTAAGTTTGAACCAATTTCTTGTATGCATTGGCTTAGCTGAGTTACGTCATCGATTTATCGAATCTGATTCCAGAATGGGACAGAACTTCATGTGTTGATTCAATATCAGAACGTGATAGGTCAACTAATTGAATTAAGATGTAGCAATTTATGGCAAGAAACAAAATCGAGGAAGTCGTGCGCGGTGTTAATCATATATAACAAGTCATGTGGCTGACCAGAGTACTTTGTGAGCACTATAGAATTTGTAACAAGAACAGTTTCTTATTGTCCAAAATGAGATAGAATCGAAGTCTGTATGTTAGAAGAAAAACAAATATGAATATTTAGATCTATTTTGCCACAGGCCAAATAATATATTTTGGAAGTATTTTAAAAATAATGAAATTCGCAGAAACTAAAATTAAAATCTGTACATTGAAAATTCAATCGAACATGTTTTATAATTACATCCTTTCAACATACTAGAAGTCTTTATATAGGAGAACTGTTGAAAGAACGTTGGCGTACGACAAGACTTCAACGCGTTATTAATGATCGTTGATCTCAGCTGAACATTTCCCACCAACGCTCACTGCGTAGAAATAATGGATTGGTTACCAAAAAATCGATCAATGTAGGTCAACTCAGACTCTTGGCTTCCTTTTTGTAAACACTTTCTTACAACTACACACACACACATTCATACACTCCTTTTACCTATACAGAATCCAGCGTTATACAATTTCCAAAGTAAGAGCAGACTTTATGGACATAGACATTGCGGGCAGGACAAGAACTAACAGCTTTGCTTCCTTGAAAAAAAGTTGCATATTCTTGTCCTGTCTCTTGCTCTCAAGACCAAATAAAGACTGTATTGACTTCTTGGACGTTGATAAACTGCGGTCCTTGTGTGGCCTAACAGGACGTTTCTATACACAAAGCAGAAGGCATACACCATCACAATTTGCAAGTGTTGCTAAAGGGAGGACAATCTTTCCAGAACGAAAATTGCAATCTCAAAGAACATTTCCGTAATTTTGAAGATATTATACGATGTCTTACATTAGATCAAACTTTTACCTGTTCTAATACTTGATTTGAAATGACTCGAGGAGACAGGACACACATATTTACGTCTGATGTAACATATTAAGTACATTTATGTGCATATGTAAAATTTAAGTATAAAATTTGTGAACCAAACAAAATAACGTAGAAAAATCAAGTAGCAGCACACAGTGTACACCACTCGAAGAAATTTGGTTTGTCACAGTGTTCATATAATGTAAATTGAAGTTTGAATTTTCGTGTTTTCCGCACTTGCTTATTCTCCACTCATAAACTTCAGTAAGATGAATGAATATTGCAAAATCGATAATATTATATGTAAATCTTTAAATTTATCGAGTAGAGAGTTCATTTAGTTTCATTTTAGCGTTGTATTTCACGAACTGATTAGTATTTTGTATGCTAAGCGTTACACTAACACCTTAATCTCAAGAGCACTGCGGATGGTCTATCAAGTACGGATGATATCCCATAGGAACCGTACTTGATAGAACCGTTGTATCCATGGGCGGCGATTAGGGGGGGCAAAGGGGGGCAGTTGCCCCCACTTTTTTGAAGTGACCCACTAATGAATATAGTTTCATTTGGAAATGTAACATTTTTGTATGTATTACTGGTTCATAGAAAAAAAAAATAGTTCCATATAATATTTGACGTTGTGTGAGTTCGTATTGATTGTCTTCCCCTGGAGTTAAGAAAGCTACAGGAATTGCGTTTTAATTGCCATGGAAAACGTCTAAAAATTAACCCATTGGAGCGCAACAATTCCAGCGTACTTTCATTTCTTCTTACAGGTTCGATATGTTAATCAGGCTCTTTGAAACTAATGAGAGAACATTAAAAAAAGTCTTTCAAAAGTTATTCTTTAATTACACAAAAAATGATAGTTCCTAAAATGTCTTCTCTTCTTTCTAATAGTATGGAATATTGATTACAAATAGAGTTTATTTTGAGTTTAAAGTCCCTTTCAGCAGCGAGGCTATATGAAACAGGACCTCCAAACCACATGAGCTTCCAACGGGAATCGAACCCAGGTATCCCACGCCAAATGATTAAAAAGAGAGTAGTAGACCCAATAAGAAACAACTTCTACCTTTCCCATTGTTTTGCAGTGTAATATATGAGTGAAGTGGCGTTTTTAGGGGTGTACAAGTGTATATACAATTACATTTAGTGAATTCGACATAATTCTAAGTTTTAGAATTATTTTGTAAAACTGGATTGTGGTGTGTTTCTAAGTTTTGTTAAGTTTTTATGTATTTCAAGAAAGTGAAAACTGCACCTAATGGCAACGAACATGTTTCGGGAAGCTGCAAAAATATTTCTTTAAATGTCGTAGCATACTTGTAGCATATACTGTCTTTCTAACAGTAAGAGTAATAAAATACATATAATAGCATGTATGGAATTAAAGATGTAAGTTGTTTATTAATCCCTGGTTTAAGTATAATTTTGCAAAACAAACCTCATTATTCATTACTATGATTAATATTATCCTTTCTATTTATTTGTTTTGCAATTTGTTATTAAATAATCTGATCACACAATTTTCCAGATAGAATTTTAAGATGTTCATGAGCAAGGAATCAAATTTCTTCTTACACCTTCGTTGTTTAAGAATACAAAGGAATAGTATCTACTTCCGTTGCTCTTGTTAATATACTTAATAAAATATGAAATACGATATATGGTATTTTCACTGAAAAAATATAGTATCCTATTAGTTATACAACCTTTCGTCAAACAGTGTTAGAAACAATCAGGAAAACTAACATTGGTATACAAATATTCGTGTCTTGCCCCCCACTTTTAACTTCCAATCGCCGCCACTGGCTGTATCCCATGTGGAACCGATATTTGATTGTCCATATCTTGGGATCAACTAAATGGATCGTGTCCATCAGCGAATTCAATTTTTAACTTTTGACCCTCGTGGCGAAAATTGATCATAATTCATCAAATAGTTCTTGACATTTTGTGTCTCCCGGACGGACATACCGGTATGGTCTCGGATCCTAAACAAATGTTTTAATTTGGCATATTTTTAAAAGAGAATCGAAATAAATGTTGGCTTATGGGTTATGTTAAAGAAATCTGAAACCGTAGTTCGATATGCTTCGAAAAGAGAACGGAAATGCATTTCTACTTATCGGGTCTGATGATTAAACCGAAATACAGTTTAATATATCGGTTATACTGTTCACGAAACCGTAAATTAGTCATCTTGAATTATATTTTGAAAAGTTTCTTTATCATACTTTGCAGATATCATTAGCTCAAGGTCGTTACAAACTCTGCAGAAAATGTAAAGGAATTGTGAAACCATAACTCGAGGGAACAGCGTACTGCAACGAAACACCGGGTTTATTGAAAAATAAATTTCTCTTACCTCTGGAAAACCTATTCTTATTTCAAATCGGTTTCGGTAATGGACTCAATAAACATATTTACCCTCGAAAAATCCGTTGCTGTTCCGAAATCAGAACTAATCTTATCAGAAAATTAATTTCAGTTTCTAGTCTGGAACAGATATATATATATATATATATATATATATATATATATATATATATATATATATATATATATATATATATATATATATATATATATATATATATATATATATATATATATATATATATATATATATATAAGTTGGTTTTGGTGCAGAGTCCTAAGCCATTTTTAATCAGAAGCTGCCTTTCGGTTCCGTGCCTTGAATGGCTAGAAACCCAGTAGAATCCATTTATGCCTATCAGTTCCATTACTATTAATAACCCCGATAATAAATGAAGTGAATTGGATAAAACTGGTATAATGGTAAAACCACTAAAGTAAACCTTTTAAATGCTGGAGATAACATTACAATCTTTTCAGCAACAAAAATCTTTGGAAATTTTTCATTCTTTAATTTGTTTGTTCTTTGATAATTGAATGAGCAGTGAGCATTAAACATCATGGCACTCCGTTTTAATCCAAAGCAACGTACTTCATACTTGTAGTTTTTCAGAATTCTTATAGGAACATGCAAATGTGTAACTAAAGGTTCGAGGCAGTTTGTGATATTATCGAGAAGTAGTTGAGAAAGATCTTGTCCAAATCATACTACCGTTACTGAGGCAATTTAACCCAAAAAGAGTACAGTATTTATATACACTATATATGCTGTACTCTCTCTCTCTCTCTGTCTATATATATATATATATATATATATATATATATATATATATAATATTAGTACGAATAAAATCTCCACCCCAGGTGCGTTATTTCCAAAGAAAGAAAAATTGAAACTTACAATACCTGTTAATCAACATAGTCGCCGTATGCAACCACATACTTTTGTTCTCGCTCAGTCAACGATTGGATTCAACGACTAAAGAAATCTGAAGTCCGTGATGAGAAGATGTCTACAACTGAATCAAGAAAGGTCTTCTCTTCCAAGAAGTGATCGAGAGGCTAGAAGAGGTGGTAGTCAGTGGGAGAAATACAGGTGGAGTACGGTGAGAGAAGACGAGTCTCATAAGGCAACTCATGTAGAGCCTACACTGTTTTTTTCTGCAATATATGGGCAAATAGTGTTGTCCAACATGAAAACCATCTGTTGACCATTGCTGAATAGATGCAAACAAATTTGTGATGTACGTGTATGTCATGGAGTTTGGCACTATAATGAACTGTATGAATGGTCTCATCTCGTCTGAAAAAGACATTCTGTGGGGGTCACTCCCACTTTATATCACTATACCAACAACTACACTTTTTCATGTGTAGAGAGGTGGTATTATATAGGAAACCGCTCTGGACGTTGGTAACGATCCAACCGTTGTTGTGACCGTTCACGATTGACATAGCAGATTCAATTTTCATCTGAATCCGACGTAGGAAACTTCAATCTTTAGCAACTATGCTATTCTCCTTAACAAAAGAATAATAATAATAGTCATAGTAAGATAATAGTATAATTTTGTCCAAAATAGATGTAGTAATTACGTAATAGTCAACAGGTTTTTGAAATACTAGTACTTTGAAATACTGAATATAATATCGAATAACGAAAAATTTCCATGGGGAATTGTTTCCGTTTTGTTTGTACCGTGCCTAATCAACTTGAAGCATTACTAATTACAAAAAAAGGGGATAAACATATATACTGTATAGTATATTGTGAACTATAAAAGAATTGAATTTGTTGTAAGTAGTAACATTTGTTTCTTTTATTTATAAAATATGTATTTGTTCTGTAATAAACAAAACCATTGCAACAAAGATTTCGAATGTAAGCATAGGAAACATAAAATCTTACTTTTATGTACATAAATATAGAAATGTGCGCGTTAACAGTACCTACAAAGGGAGTGAACTGTTGTTTGTTTAAAGTTTAGCATCCCATTTCAGCACATAGGACATAGATATGTAGAGCTACAGCTTATGGTGGAATTCGAACCATTTTAATGAGTTCAAAGTTTAATGCTCCCTCACTGAGAATCGGACCGGAGATTACGTGAACCAAAGATAGACGCGCTAGCCACTAGACCACAGTAAGCATAGCAGGGAGTGAGTAATGATGTAAAGTGAGTTATTAAAGTAGAAAAAGATTTTAAACCTGTTAACCAATTGAAAATTTACCTCGTTATTTCGTAAATATTGTCAGAGATTTTGACAGCTGTTTGAGCATGCTGGGTATGAGTAAGTGTTGCCATCTTGGTATTGTGGGCTAAGTCGGTCCCTGAACTGTTCATTCCATGGTGAGACACGTGGCAGTGGAAACGTGTAAGGATGAAGTGAGGCGACTACGAGAATCATGTTGCTGTCATAACGCTATAAAAAGTGGGTATGCCACCACCACAGATCTTCGCCACCTAAAACCCTTGTAAATCAGTGAATGATTTGTCTATCAAACCATACAGCTTTATAACGGAACGCGAAATCTCATCAAGACTCAATCAGTGATTTCCCGAGAGATTTCCATTTCGAGACCAACCATGTTACGAGTGCTCAATCAGGACCTGGCACTCAGAGCCTACAAACAACACTTCCTGACTTATTCGTTATGACAGCAAAGAGTGATGAAGGTCAAACATCTTCTCAAGTGTTTCGCAGGAAATGGTCACAGGACAATTCTCTGTTCGGACGAGCTGTTCAGTTGAGTAGTCCTTCAATGCTCAGACTAACCGTGTGTATGCATCATAATCGGTACAAGCTACTGAATGTGTTTGCAGGGTGCAAAAGTCCCATCACCCCGCATCAGTCATGCACTTCAATGGCACAATATGGCTCTATTTTTGTAAACAAGAGGTAAAGACATCGGCTACCGTGTACCAAACCATAGTGCTGGAATCTATTGTGAAACCACTGAGTACCGTCATGTTTCCTAACAACAGTGGACTTCAACAGGATTCTGCTCCCGTACACAAGGCGTGGTCAACACAGGATTGGCCTACGGGCTAACGTCCTATATTTCTTCTCTACATCTGACTGGGCGTCTAGCAACCCGAATTTGAACCCGGTTGAGTATAAACTGTGGTCAGAGCTTTAATCAATGGCTTGCAAAAAGACACTTTGATGTATACCCACTGAAGGCAGCCTGCCAGTTTTCTATCGACACTGTCCATAATTACCTAGGTACATTGACGAATGGCCCGGCAGAATCCAGGCCTGCATCCAGGCTCAAGGTGGACATTTTGAGAACTGATTAGTGCCTTTCATGTTCCATACTTTCATGCGTCATGTTGCAAATGGATATATCAACATATTGTCAACACTGTCTGCTTTTCATTTCCAAACCTCTGACAGTATTTATGAAATAACCACCTAGGTAGGTATATAAAAACTAAATTAATACGAGAAAACCGTGGTTTAACCAAAACCATACCGTGTTGTTTGTCAGAACTATTAAATCTAAACGTAGCACCGCCTTTTCTCGCTAAGGTGTTAGGATAATAATTTAAGAAGATACGTCATGAACCATGCAGAGGTGGATAGACCATGGTTAAGTTTATATATAGCCCCTAAATTGCCTTTGAAATAGCCCATGTTATTTTTACATGTCCAAGATTGATGATACATATGTAGTGCCCTATAACATTTCAAAAGAGTTGATTCTCTTTGTGACATATAAGGGGAAAATATATAAGGGGTGTGATTTATAAAAAAAATGCATATATAAAATGATATGGTCGGTCCTAGTAATCTCTGCGTAAGATCCTTCCCGTCACTAAACCTCATTATTGAGCACAATTTGAAAAAGCCTAGAAAATATTATGGGAAAGAGAACGCGGAAGTGAAACCTAAAGAACTCTACTTACTGAACAGAAGCAATTTCTTGATAGACAAACTGAAAACATGAAACTCAAACTTAAAAGATTATCGTCTCTTCCTTTGTAATTTAAAGTTATTACGGATCAGGACTTAAGAGTCTTCATCCCGGCGAAATTAAAATACCGCTAATTTTACAGTAATTATGTGATATCTTCAAATAGATAAAAGATAATTAAAATATGGAACAAGAGCGCCCTAGACAATATTATTTTGCGTGAGGTACCGTTATCACAAGTCACCTAGTGGCTTTCCGTTTTCAGCTGTTTAGAAACGCGAAAATAAATGCCGATTTTCAAAATGGCTCCAAATCGAAAACAGATAAGTGAGTCGTGATAACGGTTTCTCATGTAAAATAATATTGTCTAGGGCGCTCTTGTTCCACATTTCGATTATCTTTTATCTATTCGGAGATATCACATAATTACTGTAAAACTAGCGGTATTTTAATTGTATATTTAAGCAACTTATATTGTTTCCCTTATTGGGCATGATACAGAATCAAAAGATAAAGAATATCCCATAATTTTCACGTTTTCATCTATTTTTTGTAAGCACTCGTATTAAACAGATAGTTTCTAAAATTGTCAAGTCGTGAGTTGTAATTAAATTATTTACAAAGACATAATAGTGAGTGAGAAGCATAGAAGAGAGCTTTGACCTCTCCATATATCATCTTCTTGTTAGTTATTTACAATACTAGTAGTAGTAGTAACAGTAGTAGTAGTAGTAATAGTAATAGTAGTAGTAATAGTAGTAGTAATAGTAATAGTAGTAATAGTAATAGTAATAATAGTAGTAGTAGTATTACGACTACTATTATGACTACTACTACTACTACTACTACTACTACTACTGCTACTGTGACTACTACTACTACTACTACTATTACTACTACTACTACTACTACTACTACTACTACTACTACTACTAATAATAATAATAATAATAATAATAATAATAATAATAATAGTGATATTAATAATAACGAGAGAGAGCATGGTGGTTAAATGGTGTGACGGGTCTCTGGTTCGATCCCCAGGCACGCCAGTTTGTGCGGAACATCATGTCCATGGGTTTTCTCGGAGTTCTCCCGTTTCCTTCTACATCATCATTCTACCGTATTTCTTTATAATCGTTCACTTTAATTATTCGTACGTCTCCTTTAACCTAAAGGGCATAAGTATCGGGCGTTAAATTAGAAATTCCATTTCATTTTTTAAAATATAAAGACAAACAATAGAATTTTGGAAAGTAGGTCGATCAATACTTTCATTTTTTTTTTTTTTTTTTGAATTTACTACTATTTATTTTCAATTATCTTTCCTACAGTGGAGAAATTTGTGTGGCCGGCAATCATGACGTCATAAAGGTTGCACACCCAGATGTATCACGTAAAAACCAAAGTTCTGACAAGTACATAATAATAATAATAAAACACACCACATTGTTTATGCAAAGATTATGGCAAACAAAAGAATAAATTAACTCTCCAAAAGCTCCAAACTCAAATGAAGCCCTCCCACAAAAATAAAAGTGTTTGCTTCCTAGCGTCTATCAGTACCACACACATACTCCATATCACGAATGGACTTTGGTTGACAGGAGCAGCCTTGCTCCTGTTTCAGTGTCTTTAAAAATTGTTCTGAACAGCTCACTACAAAACTTACGAAAATACCCCCCCCAAAAAAAACCTACTTGTAACATTAGATTAGATTTTGTTTTGAGTTTAGCATCTCTTTCAGCAGCAAGGCTGTATGAGACGTAGACCCAGAGCTTAACATGGGATCCGAACCACATGAGCTCCGGCCGAGAATCGAACTCTGGTCTCTCACGCCAGAGGCGCGTACGCTAACGGCTTAGCCAAAAGCTAGTTCTTGTAACATTAGACAAAGTATCAATTAACGCTTTAAAAATCCACTCTGCCCTTCAGGGAGGGAAACCTAAGTTTCAGTTAATGCGTTATAAGCAGTATGCGTATCAATGTTAAGAGATATCAACAATAGACATGAGCTGCTACTTAACAGTTATATTTTTCATACATGATACATTAATAAATAAAATCAACTATTTCAGCAGAAAGAAAAACTATTATCTGCATCAGAGTAGCAATTAATGACATGTAAGAGATAAATAAAATAAAATAAAATAAAATAACTTGTCTTGATTTTCTCGCAAATTACACACGACCATTCCCTCTCGAGTATCTCATTTTTATTTAGTTTAATGTGATTATCATTTTGATATATGCCTTATGTTTGTATGGTAATATAGTTACACACAAAAAATAAAGCTTAAGTCTGTTTATCATAATTTTGAGCTATATGTCATTAACCATACTGTGTAATGCTGTCTTGCTAAGTTCCATAATGAAAAGCTTTCCTTATTTTCTCGAAAACTACACATGAGGTTTCACGCTGATGCATATAAGTTTTTTCGGTTCAATACGGTCTGTCGATTAATATAGGCCGTATGTCTCATCTTTGGAATTTTTTCGTTAAGCACTAATAATATTACTACGTTAAGGTTATTAAGTATGATAGCGTAGTAAAGTGACCCTTTACTAAACAAGACAAAAATCTATGGTTACTTAAAAAAAAAACTAACAAATAAATTCGATTCTTCCATTTCCAGTTTCTCAACAGCAACAGGAAGATTTAACAAAGTCAGTTGGTATCACTTTCAGCATCACTTGAGTTGTGCCAAGCAGATATATCCATCCTCACACAAACATACACGTGCTGGGTTTGGTAACATACCATTCTGAACCATTAGGAACATTCCGTTTGATTTTTTTACTCCATTTTTTTTATTACTATTAGTTCAGGGAGAAGGAAGGGTTGTGGAGCATTGTGACGTAAGAACTTTAAAAAAAAAACAAAGCAGGAGGCGAAAAAAAAACGAGAAAAAATAACTAGAACGAAGGGAAAAATGAATAGTAGAACAATCCTACAAGCTGTTGTGTTTTTCTCGGTCCACAATGGATCCCGTTGTCTTTGTAATTCATTGGTTATTGTCAATGTTACACCGAAGGTGGACGCCCTATTTAATAAGACAAACGTGCATTTGTTCTCTTGATTACGTCGTCTAAATTTTTCGTCTTGACAGATCTACCTCTTGTCAGTTTTCTCGATCAAGGTTCTGTAAACATTTTGTTCTGTAAGTGTGAGAGGGTTTCAAAGAAGTAAATTGCCAATTCCCTTTCTATACTGTTTTTTCAGTTAAAAAAAAAAGTAACTCGTAAGAAATCCAAGAAGCAGTGCTTGTGATGAGAGGAATTTTAAGTTTACATGATTCGATTTGTAAAGAGAGACAGAGAGAGAGAAAGAAATTACCACACCTACTTCCATGTGCTTAGAATCATCATGTATGCATGGTATGTCTTTCGGAAAGGACTTGAGGATTTAACAATTAACGAAAGTGATGTAAAGCAATTCTGTTTGCGCATATGTGAAATAGTTTGAGTTTTTCTGTTTTATGTCCTTATGCAACACTAAAGGTATTATTATATTAATATCATGGGTGCCCGAAGGTGGGGGCAGGGTGAGATCTGAGCCTCCCTGGCTCACGAAAATGTATACGTAATATAGCAAATCAAGTATATTAAAAAAACTGAAATACCAGATGTAATATAGCAACCTTGGAGATGCCCCCCTAGAAAATTTTCTTCGGGCGCCCCTGATTTACATGACTCCAAAACAACCGGGACCTGAAACCGATGCAGTTAGCGGAATATGGCAGTTAGTCACCATAGAAATATAGGCCGTTCTCCACCACATCTGGAGTACAGGACCACGCCAGTGGCCGTATAATCCAGTGCTATTCAACCGGGGGTACGCGTACCCCTGGGGATACGCAATGTTTCTCGGGGTACGTAATGCTGCTTCTCGAGGTCTGCTGGAAATGTCTGTTGACAGTTCACTGTGAATGAAATTGGATAACTTGTCAATTTGTGACTTTTGTATTCAATCTCGAAAAGATTACAATGAAATTAGAGACAGTGCTATTTCACACTTTCTTCTATTTCCATCAACATATTTGTGTGAACGTGGTTTCTCTGCATTAACATCAATAAAAACGAAGCACAGAAATTGCTTGAATCAAGAATCAGTTCTGATTCTCGCACTCTCGAAGATTCGACCAAGAGGAGTTGGCGTCTCGGAAACAACTCAGTCATCTCATTAACAGGTTAGTTCTAAAGTTACTTTCAGTTTTTGAATTTTTAACATTGTCCTCAGTGTACGAATTATCAGGGAGGATGAGGGGGAAATCCTCCTCAGTATAACTGGATGTCTCCCATATGTTTTGAAATTTCCCATGTTAATTTCTTCGGATGTTCAGTTTATCCCCCTGTAAATAGTCTTTTGATTGGCACACTGATTGTCTTTTTGTTTGGTCTGTATTTGACCCCCTCTTTAATCAACAAAACATGTGTATTAAGTTTAATAAGTTAATTTCGATTTAATTTCTTTTAAACAGGTTCAGGGGTATACAATTGAATGGTGAACTGTGTCTAGGGGTATGCGAGAAAAAACGGGTGAATAGTACTGGTGTAAAATGGGGTGCCTCAGTATTCGTGTACATATTTTTGCATTAACTTACTTCTTATACGAGGTAGTATCTAAAAGTTTCGAGACTAGCTCTGTTTACAAGAAAATACTTGCCTACATTTACACACTATTGACTTCAAAATAGTCACCTTACACAGCAATACAGCGCTTCGGCGTTTCTACCACTGCTAGAATGTGTCCTAGTCTTCTTTTCGAAACGTGTCAAGAACTTACTACGATTCGCGCTGGATCACCGCAATGGTATCCAAACGACAACTTTTGAGCTGGCTCTTCAGCTTCGGGAAGTGGCAAAGTCTTCGGGAACCAAATCTGGCGTGTAGGTGCGGAAGTGTGAACATTTTGTTTCTAGTGAGAAACTCACGTGTGAGCAGAGCACGGTGACAGGGTGCATTGTCGTCGTGGAGCAGTCAGTATTTCGCACGCCACGTGTCCGGTCGCTTTCACCGAATATCCTCTTCAGGGGCCTTAAAACAGAGCAGTAGAACTCGCTAAAGACCGTCTGGCTTCTGGGGACGAATTCGTGATACACGATGCCGCGAATGTCTAAAAAGAGGATGAGCATGTACTTGGTCGAGCTGTAGACTTGCCTCGCCTTTTTTGGTGGTAGAGATAATGGGCTATTCCAGTGTGAAGACTGTTGTTTTTCCTCAGGAGGCCTTAAAGCTTCAGACAAGCTAGGAGGCTTGGGTTAGGTTAAATCTCTCAGAGCTGCAGCAAGCTAAGAGAGAGAAATTGACCAGCCGAACCTGATGATCTGATGATAGTGGAGACGTTACATGTAGTTTTATACCTTCTGGATAGCAGTGGCGCTGATGTTCCTCTTTTGTCACATGACCAGATAATGACGAAGATTCCTGTCGTCTGCTTCTTGTAGTAGTTGTAATAGAATACGTGATTTTGTTTATAAATAAGAATCACGTGTTGATGTTTACAAACGTAAACCACGGGTAGGATATTACAATATGTTATATATATATATATATATATATATATATATATATATATATATATATATATATATATATATATATATATATATATATATATACACGACACTATGTCAGAATGTTATATATTTCAAATCTACGTGTTGAACAAAAAGTGACAATAACACATCCATTATTTAGTGTTGTAAACTAAAGACACTACAGTATTACAAAAATCTGTAAACATCCAAATTTCGAAAGCGTCTACAACAACATTAACACAAGTGGGACAAACGAATCAAGGCGCATCGGAAATACTGTCCATGTCAAATGTTACGATAATGATATGACATATTTATAATAAGTAAGAACCTCGTTACATGGGTCCGAAAATCTTATTTAGTTTAAAAGTTACCGGGCATTTCAAGAGAAATGGTCCACCCTGTTTAACAGGTCTGTCACTAAAATTTAGAAGAAATAACACAATAACAAAAGTATCACTACGAAAGAGACGGCATAACCACGGAAAATTCGGGGAGAAAACTAGTACTATTGAATTTACTTGAAATGGAATGCACTTGCTAGTTTTACGGCTCACGATTATGCCTTTTACGCTACAGCAGTCCAACAATTAATGAAAGTAAGTGATTTTGAAATAATTGGTAGGGAGGAAACAGGAGAACCACAAGAAAACCCGTTCACTACAAACCCGCCCTGGCTGGAGATCGAATTTTGGGCCATAGTACCGGGGGTGAGTCACTTACCACTTAACAACCATGCCCTCAGTAACTGAGTTTATAGTTGCTTCCAACCTGTTACTGTCTTGTAAATATTATTTTAAATTACTAGTATGATCCGAAGAAGAAGACCGGGAGCCACGTTGAAAGTATTAAGTGACCGAAGGAAGGGCTTAATGAAAAATTAAAATAAATAAATAAATAAATAAATAAATAAGAAACTCAGCATACTCTGACCTCAGAAAGAACGCAGCGATTCATTCTGCTGCAATGAAATTGCGCACATGTTTCCAGTTTGATCAGTTTTGTATGATAAGCCGTTGACAAGCTCTCATAATGTACAGGATTGTGCAGAAAAAATTAAGATCGATTGTGAAGGGGGGTGAACTGAAATTGCGCAAACTTTCACTCCCTCATCTGTTGACACCGATAAAACAATGAGCAGGCAACAAAATTGGAAATTGCTCAAAAAATGTTGTGCAACGTTGCCATCATTATCACAAGCATTACGACTAATAAAAACAGTCACCAAAACACAAGTAGTTTTAGGGAAAAAGTACAAAGTAATGGATGATACTTGCATTTTCAGTTATCGCTATTATATATGAGCACGGGCGTTGTTAGAGGGGAATATGCCCCAGTCAATAGTTTTCTGGACCACGTCTAACTGTAAAATTGCCAGTAAAATTAAAACGGTAATAAAATAGACAATAATATAACTAGGCAATGAGGAACGCGAATCACAACGAGCCAACGTCCTAGAGAACTACATAGAAGATGATTGCCAATAAGTAGCTTCCAGAAGATTTTCATAGACACTAACTAACTAACTCTATGGCCTATGGAACCCGAAGGTTCAATGCCGAGTTTACAAAAGCTCTTCATTGATTTCTGTCCTTAGCCAGCTGAATCCAATTTCTACTTTCTATTCCTATTTATGCGAGATCCATCTTAATATTGTCCTCTCATCTGCGTCTAGGTCTTCATAATGGTCGTTTTCCTGTTGGATTTAAAATATAAAAACGTTGAAAGCGTTTCTAGACTTCCATCCTGGCTACATGACCTATCCATCTGAGCCTCCTAGACTTGATGACTTTGGTAAACCGTATTCATAGACACTACAATAGTAAATTTTACTTCCCTGCTCCTGATGTTCGTACAGTGATTTCTGTTTTGCTAGAGATCCAAACGGAAACTGCCATGAAAAGTGTCGTAGATAGTGAAAGGAATTTCAAAGGCCCAAATACCAGCAGAAGTAAAAAGGAGCGAGTTCGTCATGAGGAATTTTACGCTGAGTTTAGGAATTCACAGATAAACCATGAGAACGTACTATGTCATTTTTAAAACCTGTAAGATTTATATTTCAAGAATTCAAGCTGTAAACGTGCAATATTCTGTAAATATATATTTTGCTTTGTAAATATCAGAATGCAATACAACTATATCTTACAAAGGAATGGTGTTTATACATTTTATTTCAGTGCAAAAATTTCACAAAATTTCCTGAATCCTGCGTTAGTGGCAACGTCGCAGTGAAAATTCGAGTCTGCTCCTCGTTAATAAGTCATAAATTACAGAGATTATCAACGATCTAATTCTTCGAAAAATTTGCGCAATGTCGTTGCACCGGTGAAAGGAGATACCAATACAGAAGGGAAGGAAGATTTGAAGAGACATAACTTCATATTGAAGCAGTATGAGATACTTAAAGGTGATACATATTCAGAGTATGATACAAGGAGAATTTCATTTCTAAAAATTGTAGGCAAGAAAATTTTAACATGTGGATTGTAAATATAAAAACTTGGTTTTGGAGGTATCTTGACTTGTTTTATTTATTGATCAAATTATATTTAGTTAATCCTGAATGTAATTTGTATTTTTTTCTAATTTCTGTTTCTATCCTAATCTGAAGGAAAGCCTTGTTTGTGCACAGATTTTAAAGCTTACCATTGTGGCAGAAATCTATGTTCAAAAAGGCGAACAGAGATTTGTGGCAATTTGAAATCTAAAGTGTGCGCAATCCAGTTGCTCCCATTCATTCAACGCCTCTCGTCTGATTATCTATCTATCTTTAGAGTGAGATTCTAATTATTTCGAGGATGTCATTGCTAAATTTGCTTTCTAATACTCACTGAAGGCTTCAATAAGGAACGCACAATAACAGAAATAATAAGATTTCTAGTTGAATAATGGTTGCAAAGCAGTTTGGCTTACTTAAACTCCTTTATATACTTATTCTGTCTGTCCGTCCATCCGGGAGACAAAAAGTTTAAAAACCTACCACAATTAATTTAGACCAGAATATAGAGGCCAAAAGTCAGGAGTCAAGTTTAGGTGGTGATATTCAAACCGGAAATGGTAGAAATGAACCATTTCCGATTTTTCCGTTGATCACTATAAAGTAAAAACGGGAGTAGGTTTTCTGTAATCAATTAAGCGTTCCAAAAATATACCTAATCTTCATTCTAATTTTGGGGCCGCGGTGGCTCAGTGGTAGAGCGTTCACCTCTGGTGCTTGGGGTTCCGGGTTCGATCCCAGCCCCCGCCAAGTGAACTTTGTGGTGGATAAACACCGTGTGCGTGGGTTTCCTCGGGGTTCTCCCATTTCCTCCCACTTTATCATTCCACCATTTCATTCACTACAAATCATCACCGTCTCCTTTAGCCTAGCCAGAATAACCGTGGGACGTAAAACTCAAAGATTTCATTTCATTTCATTTTCATTCTAATTTTTTATTAAACGTTTCCGGCTGCAATATTAATTGAGAAAATATCACACCATACACACCAAACTCCTTCACGTGGTGGTATTTGTTTTAATTGCAATATCTAGAAAAAATATTTTGCCTACCATCATTCTGTTCATTACACTCCCTCAGCTCCTCATTTAAAAAAAAATCATAAAATAGACAAAACAATGAAAAAAATCGGAAACCTAGAAAGTAAGCCATCAAGTATCTTCAAAATTGTATAAATAAACTTATAGATAATTCCAAATATTCAAAATTATAGTTAAGCAAATGAAATTGTGTTATAATTGTTGGGGTACAGAATTTCATCACTACACGAACAGTCTTGAAGGCAAGTACAATTTCATTAAAAAATTGCTTAAAACATTAAGCGCTCTACTATCAAATATTGTCGTATTGTTCATTGTTATTAGGCTTGTAATAAGAATTCAGTGGGAAAGGGGTGGCGAGAGTAACGAAAAAAAAGCTGACATTCGCTTCCATTATGAATTAGTTGAAAAACTAACCATTGTTCGAGACATAAATGTAAATGTGCTTGATTTGATGATTGTATGCAACCTATTTTACATTTAGCGTGGTTGGGTTGTATAACACCAAGGATACGATGGGTAACCAAGTTGCAAATGATTTGTGAATTTTTTTTGCGACTAACAAGCTTACGACATTTGAGGAAGAGCATGTATATTATTAATGTCGGTAAATGTGGAATTCCGATACCACAAAGAAACATATGCACCTTCTCTAAATTTAAAATACGCATAGTACATGATATACCTCTTTCGCCTTGGTGCTAAGACGCCTCCTGCCCCACATTAGATGTTATCATTTAAGAAATACAGATTGTGACCAGAAAAATGGAAACACCTGAACGAAATTGCAACTTACCAGATTAATATGGTGTCGGGCCATCTTTCGCCTTCAGAACAGCCTTGATGTGACGTGGAATGGAGGCATAGAGGTCGTGAATGGTAGCAAGTGGAATTTTACACCATTTCTCGTGCAGAGCATCGGCCAGTTCTGTGGGAGAGGATGGAGGTGGAAATCGTCGCCGGAGTCGTGTTTCCAAGACGGACCACAGATGTTCAATTATGTTGAGATCTGGGGATTGGGCGGGCCAGGGAAGGTGTTGAACTTCAACCCGATGTTCCTCAAACCACGCTGCAACAACACCAGCTGTGTGAATGGGTACATTATCATCCTGGAAGATGGCATCATTGTCCGGGAACAACATCCGGACCATATAATGCAAGTAGTCTCCTAAAATTGCGACATAATCATTGGCAGTGATTCGTCCGCTAAGTGTGACCACAGGACTCAATGAAAACCATGATATGGCGGCCCACAGCATCACCGAGCCGCCACCATGTTTCATAGTTGGGCGGAGACACTGCAGATCATGGGCTGCTTCTTTGGGCGTTCTCCACACATAAACACGGCCCGTGGTTGGGAATAGGGTGAAGGATGACTCATCCGACCATATCACACGTTTCCAGTCCTCAACGGTCCAAGTGGCATGGTCGCGGCACCATTTGCGGCGTGCGAAAGCTTTATGGTCCCTGATGAGCGGTTTGGCCCGTGCAACACGACCTCGTAAGTTCATGTCATGTAATTCGCGGCGGACTGTGATTGTCGAAACAGGGTGGGGGAGGTGCTGATTGAGTTCCTCCGTCACTTGCTCCGCAGTGGCACGACGGTTCTGCGTGACAATGCGCTTTAACACCCGGCGTGATCTGTCACTCATGATTTTCTTCCGCCCACTGTTCCGCTTCCCCGATGTGTTTTTCCCGTGTGTTGTGTAGGCCGTCATCAACTTCGACACTGTCCCACGCGACACACCTAACACAGTAGCCACTGCCATCACACTCACTCCACATAACCGCGCACCAACAATTTGTCCTCTTTGAAAATCTGAGAGGTCTCCCATTTTACACTACCTCCGTCTGCTGCAGCCACTAGACAGACACTGCTGTTCCACTGCGCCTGACGTAGTATGGAGACCGACCTAACACACCACCACCGGCGGTCCGGCGCTGCAGGTGCCACGAGACCACGGCCAACCCATACATCTGACGTGTTGCCAACTACAGGTGTTTCCATTTTTCTGATCACCATCTGTATTTTTACTTGAAGTATCAGAACGTCTTTCCCAGGAGAAAGCACAATTTCATTACAAGAGTAGAAGGGACATGGTGTTGAAAATTTCTATATAACAATGCAACTATTTTTATAGCATTCATTAGCGTTAGAACTGATAACCTAAGTTAAACATTTAAACGTTATTTAGGAAAGATGTTTAGCCACCAACGGCGTTGCAACGTTTTAATATTTTTTCACCTATTACTATTGTAAACCTTGAAAACCCTATGTAACAGAGCACCACTAAATCAATTCACTATATGAAATCAAATTACTCGTAATTGCGAAATACTCCCTGTCTTCCTTTTTTTCCTGAAATATGCCAGCGACTAGCAAAAACGGGAAAACTGATTATGTGTGTGATTGCGCGTACTGTGCAAAGAATAGCCGTTTTGGCATTTTGGTGTAATTATCAAGATGTGACGTATGTTGTTTGCGATGGGGCATTTAGGAACGAATTGTATTACATTTTTGTGAGGGGAATTTTTTGATTTGGTGTTTGTGACGTTTCCCCTCCTTTAACGATTATTTTTCTGGAAGGCATACTGGCTATGTGATATAGACCACAAACTATAGTGCGAGCTGGGCTGCGGTGGCTCAGTGGTAGATTGTTCACCTCTGGTACATGGAGTCCCGGGTTCAAACCCTACTCCGCCAAGTGAACTTTGTGGTGGACAAACACCGTGTGTGTGGATTTCCTCGGCGTTCTCCCGTTACGTCCCACTTCCTAGCCGCATAAACGTGGGACGTAAAACTCAAAAATTTCATTTCATTTATAATGCGAGCGGTTTCCTGTTCGATCCTGATCATGTCACTCTGTGATAGACAACATATTGTCAATGATTTTGTCGTGTTTCCCTTATTTCCTTCTACCTTCTCATTCCATTAATTCTTCCATACACACTCAGAATCTCCTTCTCGTCTGAAGCCGCGGTGATTCACTGGTAGAGCGTTCACCTGTGGTGTATGAGGTCCTTAGTTTGATCCCAGCTCGCGCCAACCGAACTTTGTGGTGGACAAACACCCTATGAGTGGGTTTTCTCGGGTTCTTCCGTTTCCTCTCACTTTCTTCATTCCACAATTTCCTTCACTTCTCATCATCACCGTTTCCTTTAGTCTAGCCAGCATAACCATGAGAAGTAAAGCTTTTCTCCTCCTCTTCTATGACTTACAGGATACAAATGTGACTGTTAAAATAAAGATTTTATTTGATTAAAATGAAAATTACTTACTGTATATATCGTGTTTTTACCCTTTTAAGTCTGTGTTAATTTTCTTCAAATCGGCATATTATTTTAACTAAAATTTGTGCAGAGATTCGATCGATTGACTAATTAATTATTAATTAAATGATTTGCAGGTTGATGCCTTTTTCAGCCTCGAGGTTATATGAAACGGAATCTATTCTAATTTTACGCCCTATGATCATGTTCTTTAGGCTAAAGAAGACATTGCCTAAATGGTGGAATGATAATGTGGGAGGAAACAAGGAAGCCTCGAAAAAATCCACAGACACAATGTTCTCCACCAGAAATTTGCTTAGCCTCGCCTAGGATCGAATTAGCGAGCCCTCGCACCAGAAATGAACGTGCTACCACTGAGCCACTGTGCATTGTGCACTGACCTTCGAACTTTCAACTTTAGTGCATAAGGCCATTTAACCAGTTTATGATATCACAGAGTCCAAGCTGTAGGAGTATCTTTTGAAAAATAAAAAATAGTTATGATACATTCTTTTCCGAATATTTAAACGTTTAGTAATTACAAACATTATAGAGGAAAATCGGAAACGTTTGTGAAAGCTTGGGTCGTTTTGAAGATATGCAGGGTTATTTATTTATTTATTTTTAAGCCTAGAGTGCAAGCATATCTCATGGTATCGCAGATATACAGTATTAACTTTACTTTAATCAAAGAAACCAATCTAGAGCGATTTTTGTAATTTTTTTTCTGAAATTTTGGTTTATTAAAAGAAATTCCCTTTTTACAAATGAAGACGAGGGCTAGAATGGCTAATTTCGTTCCTCTGCAGTTCAAAAGGAACTGTGGGAATTTTAGAAGAGAACTAAAGTGCAAGGAGTAGATTTAAAATTAGGATTAGAAATAACTCGTGCACAAGTACTGAGTAAATCATGTCTTCATTACATAAGTTTCATTGCACACGTCAATTAGTACTCCTCCGATGTGACGCATTCTGACTTCCAATAGTGTAAGGTTGACAGAGGTTATTTAATTAAACAAGTTAATAAATACACAGTCATTAATAATAATGAAAAATGTAGTGAGCAAGTGTGCCTGTAGGAATATGTTAATTAAAAGTAGTGTTATTTTAATACATTGATGAGAAGGTGGTAAAAGTATGAAATGCACGGCACTTCAGGAGAAATGTCAATTAGTTACAGCTAGAGCTCTCTTTGAACATAAACAAGGGAACATGTCTTATGCAATTTAATCTTGATGCTGTTACTCATCACATCGAGAGATGCGACACTTCTACATTTGATGAATGTCTGTTGACATTTTTATTAATCTCTTTTTTTCCTCGCGAGACAATGCATCTGGTTCGTAACAAGGTCACAAAAAGAGTGTGACAAAAGTATGCGAAAAAATAAATAAAAAAGACCATCGATGAACACCTGATCTCGTTGAGAGTCATAGAACATGTAGGGAAAAAGACAGTCTGCATGCAGTCAGCACTAAAGGATGAGACCAAGAGAGTGTTGGAAAGGTCGATACAAGAGTCGGCATTTTCAGTGCTCCCAGAAGGTCAAGGAGAGATGAGAGCCTTGTGACCTTGTAAAGACAGAAGGACTTACTGTGTAAGTTCAATGTTGCTAATCGAAGATGTTCCTCTCCTCCCACTTATTACCGCCGTATACCATTTCTCAGAAAGAGATTGCTTTATACAGTATCAGCTAAAGTGGCCGTTCTTCGCCAGCTAACATAAAATTACTGCAATCTATATGGTATTTGGGGAAAATATATACAAATCTCCTCAGCTTCTGGCAGTAAGAAACTCGTTCACGTGAATTTGAATTTACTGGTGAAGTTACAAAATGACTCTCCTTCTTACCCAAAGATATTCTAAATGATTATTCCTAAAGTCGATATCTAGCTATATCGCTTAGTTTAGTGATTTGCTAAGATATATCGCCTCTTAATCGGGAGGTTCCGGGTTCGAATCTGGTGGTCAGCCCTCCTGACTGAAGATTATTCAGTGTTTTTCTTTAGCTTAACGAGGGAAATGCCGAGACTGTATCTGTAAATATAAGTTCTAACTTATTTTTTTTCATTCTCTTTCCCATGATTACTATTGTTGTTGTTATTATTGTTATAAAATTGCAGGGTGAATTGGTCCCGTAGGCTGCATTTGGAAGATCATCAATAATATGTTCTGCAATATAATTATTTAAAAAAAAAAAAAAAAAACAGATTTAAACTTGAATTAATGAATATGAAAATAGAGAACATAACTTCATGTCCCTATTTTCTTAATATTAAAGTTGCGTATGTTTCTGGCATTGCAACCGCGCTACCTGTGTAAGTCCCGATACTCTACTATAGTATAACTGTAACTGAAAGGTTTTATTTTTGCATCAATATTCTGTCGTCAAAATTATACTCCGCTAAATTCATACGTACGCGAAATTGTAATTTATAGATAACTCTAGGCTCTGCAACTTCGAAACTGATTTCGAAGCAGTTGTCTTCACTAATACGTACGTATATACACGCATATAAAAACTATTTCTTCAAGCTTATCTCAGCTGGTTCTCCATTTTAGTTTCCAATTTGATAAATCATCTTAAAGTGGCACTACAATGTCTTTATTATAAATTTCATGCTTTATTATTTATTTCTTCCTTAATTTCCAAAGTAGGATATTTCAACTTACATGACCAACGGCTAAGCTGGTAGCAACACAACAGACCTTTATTAAATCTCCAGTCTGTGACTAGCAAGGTATTTTCAAAAATTCTAGGTTATTAATTACAACGAAGAATAGCGCGAATAATACAAAGCAAGTGGTTTTGCGAAGAAAAAAATGGCTCTACAGTTAGCTTTTATTTACCAGGCATAAACTATTTTAGTGTTATTGGTGCTTTACTTCTGTTTTTTTTTAAACTTCTTTTAAATAATCGGTGATACGTACACTGTATCACTGCATCAATATATTTGCACTTTCTCTGTGTACCACGTAAGAATAACGACTCTACCAAAGACGGAACAAAGACTTCACAAAGAGTGTTAGGACAATTAATATTTAACGTTCGTCTGAATTGCTCTTCATTTTATTTTAAATTGTAACAAACAATTTTCTTAGACGATATAAAAAATGGGACTTCTTCCGTTATAGGAATGTAACAAGATGCTCCAAACAATTTTGTCAACATACATATATATGCTGCAGTTGTTTGTAATATAAAATAGACAGAACTGTTTACATTAGTTTCTAGTTTTTTTTAAAAGGTCCTATTATTGTAGTTCGAAATCCTAATCTAACCTTTACTTCAGTTTATGTTATCAGAATCCCGTCGAGAGCTCCTGTGGTTCGGATTCCACGTTAAGTTGCAGGTCCACGTCTTATATAGCCTCGCTGCTGAAAGGGACGCAAAACAAATCTAACTAACTAATCTATTGTCACAAAAAAACACCTCCTGAAATTGAGTTCTTCAAGAGTTATTGTAGTTATTGTAGTTTGAAATCCTAACCTAAACGTTACTTCAGTTTCTGTTATCAGAAAATCTGTTACTATAGTTCGGAATCCTAACCTAACTACCTGTACTTCCGTTTCTCCTGTTGATAGTTGGAGTGTTTACCTAATCATTACGTCAGTACCTTATCAGAACGCAGTCGGAAGCTCCTGTAGTTCGGATCCCACGTTAAACTATAGTTCCACGTCTCATATAGCTTCGCCGCCGAAAGGGACGCCAAACTCAAATCGTACTAACTTACCGATTGTCAGTAAAATTCCGTTAATGTAGTTCGAAGTCCAAACGTAATCTTTAGTTCAGTTTCTGTTATAGGCCTATAAAAAAAAGTTCTGTTGTTGTAGTTCGGAATCCTAACCTACGTACTTTATTTCAGTCTTTCTTATCAGAAAAAGTTCTTTGGTTAATTTCAATATGAGTATAACCAGAGTAAGTTAGTTTTTCATCTTTAGAAAATAATATTCTGTCGCAGAAAATAATACAATCTCGTATCACAAACAATATAAACAACTTATAAATGAAAAAAATTGAATTTAAACATTTCTAATTACAATGGCAATACGAATTAAATAATAGCATTCCTTACAAAACGTTTCAGAATTGTGGCATGAAATATTACATACATACAAGGTGGAGCGGAATTTATGCATTGGCTCGAATTATTTGTAAATACTATATATTTAAAGAAATGTAATTATTTGCTAACCGAAATTTCAAATGTATGAATGGGAAATGCATTACGTAAAAGATTACGTCTTTCAAATGACCATCATTTGCGGCTATAAAACGGTTGACCGTTTTTAAAGCATTGCTCATAGCTTTGCGATGAATATCAGGCTGTATCGCAAGATTCTCTGCTCGAATATTGTTTTTCAGTTGCCGAAATCATTATACCAGACGAAGAGATGTTGTCTGTTAAGGATACTCTCGGACTGTCGCACACTAAAAAGCTGATGGTATGGCAGTTGAGTTAGGATAAATTAACAAAGTTGATTTTCAGAATTAGGTGCGATAAGCTTGTCCGCTGCTTTAATCTCTTCATTGTTTCCAACTTTTTTTTGTAGATACCTGCAAATATAAATAAATAAAAGGTACGGTCCACCGCACAAAACATTCTCGCTCTAATTTCTTAAACTAAATCACGGTATACTTCAGTTATAACTGTAACATTTATTAGTGAAATATAAACAAGATTATTGGAGTTTTCGAGGGAAACTTTGACTGAAGAAAACAACTTCTAAAAAGTAAACTACGCCTTCTGGATATTTTCAAAAAAAAATAATTTACGATACATTATACGTTATTGGTGAAATATTTCTTTATTTAATATGAAGAAAATCGATTGAGTCGTTTTTAAAAAAACAAACAAACAAAAGAATCCGAAAAGGAACTCACCTGTAAGAATAAAATATCCCTTATTGATTTCTTCATAAGAAATGACATCGTGAGTTGTGAGATTATTAATGAAACGTTTATTTTAGAAGTGTGAACATAATTGACAGGCATTTTAGAGAAAATCACCCGAAAAAAAAAACACCCTCAAGAATAAACTATCCGTTGTGGATTTTTTTTAGGAGAAATAGTAATGTCACATTATCAGATTATTAATGAAATATTTATTTACGAAGTAAAATAAATTTGTCTGAGTTGCTTTTGAGAAAATCGTCCGAAACAATTACTGGTCCTTAAGAGTAAAAAATCCCTTGTGGAGTTTTCCAAATGTGCAACATGAAGTTATTAATGAAATACGAACAAAATAGCCAAAGTCGCTTTTGAGAAAATGGCCCGGAAATATCACCCCAAGAGTAAACTATCCTTGTGTACATATTTAGGAAAAACGAATTATGCCATATTATCAGGTTACAAACGAAATATTTGTTTATGAAATATGAACAAAATCGCTTGAGTTGTTTTTGAGAAAATCATTCTTTAAAAAATCCCCGAAGAGTCCCCTTCTGGACTTATTCAAGAGAAGTAGTTAGACCACAGGATAAGATTATGTTTTTCAAATATATACGAAATGAACACAACAGTTTAAATTATAGGAATTCTTAAGGAACAGCTATATACATTCGCCCGTCCGTCTGTTCGCAGATATCAGAGCAAAACAGGTAAAGCATCGAGAAAAGTTATTTTGGATATAGACTCATTGTCCGTATTGAATACATATAAAAACGGTTTTTGTATAGATTCAACATACCAAGAATAGAACCTATTTTCGTCCGTATCATCCTGATGAAACAGAAATTAGTAAATTATAACTTCCGGTTTTCAATATTGATCGTTCTAGAGCAATAGCATTAGGGTTAACAATAGTGTTGTCCACGAGACGAGAAATAAAATTTTCTCGTGTCGTTCTCGTAAAGTTTGTAGAAGTCTACTATCGCCTCGATTCTAGGACAATTCTTTGTCGTATCGTATCGTTTCTCTGAAAACTTTTCTTGTATTGTCTTGATTTTTTTCTCGTCGCGTTTTGCAAATTTATTTCCTAATTTGTTTTCTTTATTTCATTTAGAAGTTATCAGAACCTTTCTACGTTACGAAGGAGTATATTGTGTAAGGAATTGTGTAGTTTTAAACGTTGATAAATGCTTTTCATTATGTTTGTACAATCAATTTATCAATTTTTAGTTTCTATACTATAGACCATATAACACTAAAATAAAATTTGAGACTTGAGTAAACTAATATTGCTCACAAGGCTCGGGAAATTTCTCTTGTCTAGCCTCGTTTTCGGATCGAGAATTGTCATGTTTCTCGACGTCTCGTTTCGAATTTGAAAATGTAGTATATATTTTTCATCTTGTGTGCAATACTAAATAATTGATGGCAGCTAATTAAAGATCGAGACAACTAGAATATTTTGCTACGGGAGACAAAACTCTTACTTTTGTGAATTAAAAGTTGTTTTCAACGACCACAATTTCAGCTTGTGGTCTAATGGCATTCTGGGGAGCATTGTCCCATGTGGGGTTGGTCCTCATATATTTATGTCTATGAATAGTTAGACATTAATAGATAGCGAAAATCTGTTATTTTATTTTATTTAATGCTGTATGGATTTGGAGTTCCAAGAATACATCCTATTCTTGCCTTCTCCCTCCCAATTCCATCCTTACCTTAATCAGAAGTGGTAACAATCTTCCTTCCACATTCGGTTTTAATATTGTCATAGTTTGAAAACGATACTAGATCGCGATGAACGAATTTTAATATAAATTCAGTATATCAAGAATAGATTTGATTAATTTCATTATCTGTCTACTGAAATCGGGAGTTGTAGAGTTTTCACTTCTGGTTTCAATATTTTTGTACAGTTTGGTAATCTATCGTAGTTACACGTGTAAAACGAAACTCATTTTAAACTTCTTCCCCGGGGCCGCGGTGGCTCAGTGGTAGAGTGTTCACCTCTGGTGCTTGGGGTCCCGGGTTCGATCCCATCCCCGCCAAGTGAACTTTGTGGTGGACAAACACCGTGTGCGTGGGTTTTCTCGGGGTTCTCCTGTTTCCTCCCACTTTCTTCATTTCATTCATTACTCATCATCACCGTCTCCTTTAGCCTAACCGGCATAACCGTGAGACGTAAAACTCAAAGATTTCATTTCATTTTTAAACTTCTTCCCACTTTAGAGCAGTCAATGGTCTCTTGAGAAGACTTCCAACAAGAATTCTATAAATCTCACGTGTATTTCGCTTGCAAACAACGTCTGTCCTTAAAGTTGCATCTTATTATCCTTGTGCCATTCGATGATTTGTAGCTAGTGTAAAAGTTCCGTATTCCATCCACCAATTTGCTGGTCTGGTTTTGCAGGAAATATTTTATTCTTCTCGAGCATTTTCAAAATTAGCAGCACACTCGCCGGTGCAGAGCAGAAGAGACGGAATTTCACGCAAGACCCATATAGCAACGGAAATTAAGGAAACAAATTCAGAGAACTCATTTAACCTAAATTTGTTCACTATTCAACACAAATAGAAAATGGCTGGAATATTTAGATTTGTATTTCATAACGTTGTTTTCCAATCTTGTTTCATGAACACCACATAACACTGAATACGTATTGAAAACGTGCTGAGATTTTCTATTTTGTAAAGAAAGGAACATAACAATCAATTCTTCTCTTACTATTACGAATTCGTATTACTAATCGGTTTTTGAGTTAATGTTCTGGTTCTTCTACAGTGACGCCCTTCCTTGCAGACTGTTCGCTGTATGCAAAGAACGAAATAAAAGCGTGGCTTTAATTTAAGTGCAGCCAGGAAGGAATGAATTTATTTATGTGCGTACCTTGCCCACAGACATGTCAAAATTTATACATTACATGTCTACGCACGTGGCTACATTAGCGGCCATCCAGCATAGTGGTCACTCAATGAATCTTGTTTTTCTCATGTCTTTTTTTCTTTTTGTTTGTTTTTTAGTAGGCAACAGGAAGAGTATTCATGTTTTTTAAAGTCAGCTGCCGTGATATTCGCAAGGCAGTAAACACGCTCTGTATTGGCCTGCAGATGGACTCTCTCTCTTTCTCGCTACACATTCACGCGTGTTTTCATTCCACTCATGGCGTCCCTCATCCCTTGTCGTTACTGGATAATATGCAACTTTTCTTCGAAGAACCCTTTGACCTCAGTAACCACTAACAAGATACAAAGTGGCATGTTTCATAATCGTGTGTGACACCGTGGAAAGAAATGTGTTCGATTTTTTTCCTCTCTGGCTAATTTTTTTTTCAGTGTATCTAGCTCAGTAATGTATACGCTAAAACACTTTGTGAGTGTGTGTGTGGTGTTTATTCAATATTTGTTTAAATTCGACGGTTCTTTATCAATAGTGAGGCTATATACTGAAACATGGACCCACAATTTAATGTGGGATCCGATCCGAACCGCCGTATTCACAGATGTTGCACTGAAGCATTCTCTCCTACGCACAATCTCCAACGGATGCGCTTTCACTGTCAAGTAGCTTGAATCAAGGCAAATGACGATGAGCTTCACTCAGAAAAACCTCTTTTGAGCAATTGATAGATGTCGTCGCGTGCTAGCCGTCGTGCTGAAGCGATCCTAACTCGCTTTGTTATAGGACATTTCCATCTTAATACATTCTTATTTAGTGCGTGACGGTAATCATCCGTATTATAAAGACTATTGTCTCACCGAGTATTCGGTACATTCTTATAGAATGTCCGGGATACTCAGAGCTCAGAGAATGCTTGGGAGATAACGTAGTCTTTAGTGACCGCATTCTCAGTTTAATTCTGGAAATTGAAACAGCTAACGTATTGTTTTCTTATTAGATTTTTGTTTTGTCTTATCAATATTGTTTTTTAATTATTTTCTTGTTATATATTTTATTTCTTTTATTAGTCCTTTTATTTACGACCTCTGTTTTGATTTTCATTGTTTTTTAATGTATTTTGTAAATACTTTGATTTGAATTGAAAGAAGTTTTATTATGAATTTTTGATGAACAGTATATGTCGTTCCTTGACTTTATCGTGACTGCGCAAAGTGCCTCGCATTGAATCATCATCATTCATTCATTCACGTTGAAAAAAAAAAAAAAAAAAAAAAAGATTTTAAAAAATCAAGTCGCTGTAAACAGCTCTCTGCTGTTAAAGTTAAACAGTTAACTCAGAAAAATACAAACATTCGATAGATCGTATCCTTTCCCTTCGCATTGGCTTAGAAAATTACGTAATTTTGTAAAGTGGTCTTGAAATCGGTAATAACATGTTGACTCCCTCATCGATGTAATTTCTAATGTTGCAAAACGCATCATAACTGCAATGCTGCGACTAGAATGATGATAGAGATGAGTCATGGGAGATTCTTTATAATGGAGTCGGTTCATGTACTTAAGTTGGATTACAAGGCATAGGCAACCCCAATAAAAAATAGAACTCATATCTACATTAATGAGAGTCCAAGCTTTTTCGTTTACGATGTGAAATCCAGTAGTAAACATGTCATTGATTCTTTCGC
This sequence comes from Thermobia domestica, assembly GCF_964235325.1. Lineage (NCBI taxonomy): Eukaryota > Metazoa > Arthropoda > Insecta > Zygentoma > Lepismatidae > Thermobia > Thermobia domestica. The sequence continues at coordinate 164,276,991 of NC_137455.1, read as the reverse complement.
CAGAATAGAGTGCAAGTTAGATATTTTTTTAAGGGGACGTATATTGTGTTGGAAAAAGCGGATTAGCATAAGGGAACCTTTCGTTACCTACATTAGTTTATTGCTTTTGTGATTGGAAATATATCTTGAAGCTATACCAGATATCTCACCATGTCGTCATGTGTTTGTATCGAGACCTGTTTATTTGCTGGCGATCTTTAAAGTGTCATATTAAACTACTACTTTTGTCATTTTTCTGTGTCAGTTACTAGAACATTTCTAGGAAAAAAGACTTGCATACAAAGTCATTTAGACCAATGTTTGTGAGTGATGGACAACAGACTGAAATACGTTGTTCCATGTGTTTTGTTGACACAATTTATAGATTCTGTCTTTCTCACAAATGTTATTTTCAAATGAGTGTGCAATATTTCACAGTTCACACAAGAGAAATACAGCTTCATTATGTGCAACAATTGGAACAAAACCCGCTTTTACAAAAAAAAAAAAAAGTCATATAAAATAAATAAATAAAATAAAAATGTAAAAATAAAAAAAAAATAAAATAATGATGATGATACTGATATTGTGTTTCTGTATGACGTTCACTTTCCTTAAGACTATGATTGCGTGAATGTGTCACTGATTGCTGAACGCGAACCCACCGGGCCCAGACGGGCAAGCTGTCAACACTCACTGACCCATCCACTACACCAATCATCTCCGGAAAGTAGAACTCAAATCGTCCCAAAATGTGAAGATTTCTAAGCCTCCCTCATTCTCACTCGCAGTCCAGCATCCCGATCCGCAGGTCATAGCCTGCATCCCATCAAGAGATAAGGTTACAAACCACAACCCGACAGAACAAGACACTGACCCAAGAGTGAAACTGACGGTGAATGCTTCGAAAATCTAAATGTTTGTGTTTACTAACCCAGATAAAAAAAAAAAATTCTCGAATCAAATCTAAATCGCGCAACGGGATGGAATTTCGGAAAAAAAAATGAATGCCAAAGTGAATTTAGTTGATCTTATTAACGAAGTGAAATTTCCTGGCAGGTCTGTGATTCCAACCCCGGTCACACTAAGTGAAATCGATTCTGTACACTTTCAAGACGCTATGATTTACTTTCGTTACGTACTGCTTTTCAAAACTTTACTTTCTGAGTACCAACAATACTATTGAAGTTACTATACTACATAGTTTTAAAATAATTAGCTTTGCACTGGACAATGAAAGATTTTGTTTCGACTCGCACGCTTTATTTACACTAACTTTCTGTATGATAAGAGATAACAGGAGAATACATTAAAAAAAAAAAAAATCGCAAAGGTTGGAAATTGAGGAAAATTCTTGACATAGCTGAATGGGTAAGTCCATCATTGCATTACATACTCTCTTCACATATCGTGAACAATTCCACATACGTTTGGTTTAGGAAAAAAAAAAACATTTTGAAAATAAGGACATTTACTACCATCACCACATGAGCCTTGTACTACACAGGTATCACTTATTACGGCTGTGTGCTACATGCTTTACTTTCTTTTCTTAGTATTCTCTCTTCAGATACCGCTGTGGAGGTGGGGTCAGCGCGGAGGATTTATACCGACAAGGTGACCTCCCTTGTATGAGCTCAGACCTAATCCACTTAGATTCCCACAACAAAAACATTTTCCTTTGAGATAATACATACACTAGATACATCTACATGAAAAGAAAGTACACTTAACCTAGTCCCTAGCCTAACTATCTAACTAACTTAAACTAAAACATATAAAATCACTTTATTCAACAGATTAATAATATAGCACACACCCTGCTTCTTACCGAGGACGTATGGGACGTCGACCATTCAGCTCTGCTTTTGTATATTGTTAAAATAAAAAAAAAAGTCTTAAACTATGCGCTTAAAATTCGAATTTCTGGTTTCTGGTGAAAGGAATTTAAAATACATAACGAACGTGTTGTTGTCGACGAGCATCTCCCATTACCAATAGCTATGCAAGCACCCTTATTATCGATGTGAGCCGAAACTTTATATACATTTTGTCTCATCGTATTCAAACTACAGTGAAGGTGAGCACAAACCAGAGAATGGATTTAATTATGTAATATAGCAGTACGGAAAATAATAAAATAAAAAAAAAATATATGAGATTACATATTCAAAATATAATTTTGGGGGTGAAATGTATGTTCTCGAGAGTACACACATTTCTTGGACTGTTGGTAACAAACATCCACACTGAAACTCCAAAAGAACAATTTTTACCCCCCTCCATTGAACGAGTGTTTTACGTCACCTCGCAGATTTTGTACATTGTATAACTTAGGGAAAACTACGCAGCGTTTAGCACATTTTATAAAACATCACAACACTAAAAGAATAAGCCATGACGAAATCCGATAATATAGAAATTTTGCAGGTTAGTACGTCCGAAAACAACTACTTGGATTTTCTGCTTACACACTTATTCGTTTATTCCCTCCATGGAAAATAGAATACTAGTTCCTCTCCTACCTGATTAGTCCGGGTTTGGTAATTTTGAAGAAATAACTTACACCACCGCTATAACTGAGCGGTTTTTCGGTGTTCAAAAAAAGGTATGGGAATCCTCCTTCGAATCCAGGCGACTGAGCTGCACCAACACAATGGCTTACGTCAACCACTCACACCCTGACGTATGAATTTTGCTCTCACAACTGTAGCTTCATCGTCCATTGAGCACAGCAAAACACTCTCAGTATACCCAGACTGCCCAAAGACATCAAAGGTATCAATTATTTTGTGTCGTAACCTTTAAATACTTCTGTTTTCACGTTTTTTTTTATGGACGGAGATTATCGTACGTCCATCACTAAACACCGCTTCCGGTAAAGACAATGACAATGGGAAGAAGATCCCTAATTGGAGGTTCATTGTGACGTAACTATACGATGATAGGTGTATCTATCAAGATCAAAGAAGCCGAAAAATCTCAACCACACCTGTGATTGCGGAAGATCCAATCACAGATAATTTAGGTTAAACAAAGAGATGCTTCAAGAAGCTACTATGGCTGACTTTACAAATGAAAAATTTTAAAGAAGATTTTTGAAATAAAAATTTTGAATTCTTTCGAAGATCCCCAAAGCCAAAAATATGAAAGAAAATTGACTGGAAAGGACTAAATACGACCAGAAATTACCTTATTTCCTAAAATAATATTATATTTTAGCTAAATATACGAATAATTATTCAATGTAAAGATATTACTATATATTTCCCTCTAAATATACTAAAATCATTAGTTCAAGGAACTTAACGCAAATTTTTGCGGTCTACTTCAAATCAAGTCATTGATTAATTATATATTAAAAATAAAATTTTAATAAATATTAAATTCATATATACACTGGTTGCCCAAAACTTCCGGGCCATGTTACATTATACGATGTATAAGGTAACATCCTCCGGGAGCTTCGGAAAAAAAAAAACTAACTTAGAAGTCCTAAGTTAAGCTCCTTTTTTTTTCTCTAACCTAACATTTTATTCATAAAATACACTAATGCAATGCAATCAATATAGGAAATGTTTGGAAAATTTTTCAGAGACCTTAATCCTAACAAAGAATTTATAACTACACTAAACGAACGAAAAGAAAATTGGACACAAAAATAGACTCAAAACAAACAAAAATTACCTTAATCAAAATTTAACCTACGATTCTCTTTCCTTTTTTTTCTCGACTATGTTTTGTTTCTGTTCAACCTCCCAACAGCTCTCTCTTCTTTTCTTCAGAGCATCGAAATAATTTGAGATTATCGAAACTCTGCGTGCCAATATTTTCTCCTTTTAAACTTTGTAATCTCGCTGAATTTCTAGTTATAGCGGAAACAATGTATGGTCCCACATAGGTATCCATAAACTTGGCAAATATTTTCTTTGGTATCGATGACACGTGATGTGTTTTAACCATTACCAATGAGCCTTCAGTAATGGTATCCTGATGTTTCTGCTGTTTACGTTCTTTCTTGGGCACCGTCGCTGGACTAGATATGACGAGTTTCTTGTCTTCACTGACAGGAAGTGACTCTTTTGGCCAGATAAAATTCTCCTTGAAGCTCTTGGACGCAGAGTAGCATAGGAAACGCTCTGCCGGTGTGCATCCAAGTGCATCACACCAGGAATGGTTACACAAATCTTGGGCGGCTTTTAGAAAGGTACTCCATTTGGATTGATTCTCGCTACAATAGAGGCGGAGAATGCGGTGGAGGTCACGATGTCTGCGTTCGATAATGCCATGGGAGGAAGGATGGTATGGCGTGGTAAGTATGTGCTTGATTCGATGTTTTTGACAAAATTCTCGCCAGACGCGCGACAAGAATTGCGGACCTTGGTCACTCACCAAATACTTAGGATAAGGTAGTTGATAGTAATATCTCTTCTCGAGGACAGCCACAATCTCCCTCGTGTGAGCCGTCCTAAGGGGGAAGAAACACACGAAGCGACTGTAGACGTCCAGGATAGACAAGATATACTTATAACCCTGACTCCTAGGAAGGGGCCCGACCAGGTCGAGGCATTGTTTCTCGAAGGAAGCAGAGGCCTCAACATGGCAGGGTTCCTTTCTGATCACCCTGTACGAGTACTTAGTTCGTGCACAAGGAAGGCATTCTTGAATATACTTAGTAAAAGTCGCACGCATACTTTTCCAGTGAAACATGGCCTTAGCGAACGACAAACATCGCTTCACACCAAAATGGCCTTTGTTGTGAATCGCCGAAACAATATTTTCCACCAAGCTGGCAGGAATGACCAGCAGCCAAACAGAATTTTGAGAATTTCTAATATAAACTAAATGATTCTCCACACGTATCCTGTCATTGTCTCGAGAATCCTTCCAAATGGCGTGTAGCTTTCTACAATACGGATCTTTCCGCTGTTCGCGTCTCAGTTCCGCGACATCCAAGAGGTCAGCGTCCTCCGCGGTCAAAAAATTTATAAAATGATCCTCTTCTGCCTCAGGAATTTCTGGAGGATAACGGCTCAATAGATCAGCGATTTCATTGTCAGAGCCTTTGATGTGAACAAACTGCAGATCGAAACGTTGCAGTTTGAGCAGAAGACGAGTAGTTCGAGCATCGAGATTTCTCAAACTAAAAGCATATGTGACTGCAGCATTGTCACAGTGGACCGTAGTCCGTCGACCCAAAATGAAGTAGGAGAACTTCTCGCAGAGGAAAAGAACAGCTGCCAATTCTAACTGGAAAACTGACAAGGAGGCCTCATGCGGTTTTATTCGCCGACTCGCGTACGCAATAACCTCCGGGTCATCCTGTCCCGGGGGAAATTGAGCCACGTAGCCAGCCAATGACTCCGCAGAGGCATCACTGAACAGATGAAAATCCAAATTGAAATCCGGTTGAGCAAGAGCAGGAGGACTACTTAGAAGTTCTTTTAGGTGATTGAACTTTTCTAACAACTCCGAAGAGTATTCTATCTTCCGGTCCTTCTTAAGAAGATCGTAAAATGGAGCAGTTAAACCTGCGAAGTTTTGAAAATGTCGCTTTCGCCATCCCACGAGACCAAGAAATCTCCGTAGAGCCTTCTTAGTTCGTGGAAGGGGAAAGTGACGGATGGCCTCATTACTTTTAGGATTTATTTTTACAGAAGATCCTGAAACAAGATGACCAAGAAAAGGAATTTCGAATTTGAAGAAGTTGCATTTTCGAAAATTGAGAGAAAGGTTAGCCGAACGAAGAGTGTTGAAGACCTTTTCTAAATGCTGGAAATGTTCGTCTATGGAAGATGAAAAACAAAGTACGTCGTCCAGGTAAACTATAAGAAAATTTTTGAAGGTTTCTAATCCAAAAAAGGTGTGCATGACAGACTGGAAAACCGCTGGTGATGATTTCAAACCCATTGTTAAACGAGTCATTTGATACTGACGTCCTTTGTAAACAAAACTAACATATTTGTAAGAGTCTGGATGGATCGGGACACTATGATATGATTGCGTACAGTCCAACGAGGTGAAAATGGTTGCACCACTGACTCGCGCGATTAGATCGGAGATCGGCTCGACCTGAATCTTTGGTGCAATCACACGCTCATTGATACCACGCAAATCAATCACGGGCCTTAGCTCTCCAGACGCCTTACGCACAATATGTACAGGGCATCTGTATGGTGAAGGACCTTCCACGATAATCCCAAGTTTTACCCACTTATCTAAGACCTCCTCAAACTCTTTTTGAAGATGAATGGGTACAGGATACAACTTTCCTACCACCGGGAGGTCGTCGGAAAGCTGTATTCTATACGGCTCGACCTTTATGATACGGGGATTCTCTGTGAAGAGACACCTGAATCGAACTAATAAAGAAAATAACCTCTCCTGAGAATCCGAATCGAGATCGGTTCTCTGAGAAACAAAGTTCCGAAGTTCCTCCTTCGTGACCGATGGCTGAAACAAAGAGTCGTCCTCTTTATCTGAAGTTAATTCGGCGACAGTAACCTGGCAACAATGCTGCTGTTCCATGTCAATAGAGATGGTCTGTCCCGAGTCTGACTGAAGCAAAATTTCTTTAGACTTACAATTTAAAGAAAGGTTATACCGAACGAAAAACGGAAATCCTAAAATACAGTGTGCTTTTAATTTCTGGACAACATAGACTGGGACTTCAAACACACAACCTTGGATAGTGAAGTTTAAGATCTGGAAACCTTTAACTTGGAATGATTCGTCTCCTGCAAAACCTTTTAAAGAGATATTAGTTTTCGGTCGAAGTTTGGCAGAGGGATAGATCTCTTTTATTCGCCTCCAAGCATCTCCCGAGAGCAAATTCGTATCCGCTCCAGAATCTAGGATACAGACCAAAGATAACTCTCCTACCGAACAAGTTAGAGTGGGTGAGGGATAGGATAAGAGAACACTCCTTTCCGCACTGGAGTCACACTCCCTCTCGTCTATCACGAAACGAACCGAGAACAGAGGCGTGCCCGATTTGTTTCCCCGAATTCCGGAAGTTACCAAAACATCTAATTTTGAATTTTGAGGTTCGAAATTGACTACTGGACAGGTTGATGCCAAACAAAAATTTTGATGTTCCGTTATCGGACTTTCTTCTTTTTGGGGAGTTGAGGAATTCATATCGCAGTCCACACTCTCCCCTAATGAGGGCTGCGACATGCATTTCCCGAACTATTCCCATTCGCTTCAGATGACTGCGCCATCGGCGGCATGAACGTCGTATACGGTGAAGGCCAACCAGTGGACATAGCCATGTTCACCGCTGGGGAAGGAGTGGATGTGGGAGTTGCCACTCCTCCTCCAGGAGGCAAATTCGGCATGTATCCCGGATAGGCTTGTGCTCCCGGTATGTGGTTCGAACTCGGCGCGCACTGTTGGGATGCACCTCGATGACATCCAAAGTTCATTGCTCCCGATTGGTAGTTAGGATTGGAAACATATGGAACATTCTGGTTTCCGTTCCCCCAGTTTTGCCTTCGGTTGTTGTTGTGCCAGGGTCTTCTAGCCTGAAAATTTCTTCTTCGACCTCGGTTCCCCAAGAATTGATTGCCATTTCCATTTTTCTTGGCATCACCATTCTTCTTTACTTCGTCCTCCTCCGTCTGCGACGAAGTGTCTTTAGTCTGTTGCGCCTTTCCGTTCTTTTCGGTCTTTTTCCCAATCTTGGCCTGCCGAATGTGCAGACGCTTAAATTTCTTATCTGTTACTGGTTCCATAGGTTCCGGATGACCTTCTATTTCGGCTATCTTAACAATCAGATGCTGGATATTCTTGGGCTCCACGGCTCGCAACAATCTAGCATCTCCAGCTGGCAGACAATCTAGGACTATTTCAATGAGTTCTGTCTCATCTGGATGTTGTGCCACCGCATAGTATTCGGCTATGACCTTCCAGGCAAAGTCAGTTAGCCGGTTATACTTGGACCGGTCAAATTTCATTCCTTGTATGAATTTCTTCTGCAGGCGTTCCATCCTGGCCGAGAAGTAGTGTTCCTTAAATAGACGCACAAAGTCCGCATAACTGCTGATGTCTTTGCAGACCGTTTGGTACCAAGTCTTGGCCCCAGCCGACAAACAACACGGTACCAAAACCATGCGTTCGTATTCCGACGCAGAGATTATCTTAAACGCCTGTTCTAAACTTTCAAGAAAAGACCTGGCCAAACCATATTCTCCAGTGAAGTTTGGTAAGTGATTTAGCTCCGACAGCCTTAAATTTAACGCCCTATTTCCAGAACATCCCTCATATCTGCTGGAATTCAGGGGAGAGTTGCAGCCAATCACAGGGCTCTTTGCATTATTATGATTTTGTCCAAAATTCGAATAAGAAGTATAATTTGGTCCAAAAGGTAAGTTGCTTGGCATCGATACCACTGCGTGACTACATACTCCCTCCGGAATTCCAACAAACGAAGGAGTCCTATCTGCAACAGTACTGGACACTACATGACTTAAGCTACATACATTGGAAGTCGAGACCGAAGCCTGAGACCACGTCAATAAAGGATTTAAAGCCCTAGAGGCAACCTGACCACTCACGATATCCCCACAGGCGGGACTGGAATTGTTCGTAACCAACGAATGTGAATTTAAGTCAAACGGCCAGACATTCTTAGTGTGAACTCTGGTCGGCTGACAGACAGAGACTGTCACCGTTGGGACAGTACGAGTCTCCCCAACCGAAGAGACTGGTACATCCACTCGGGTGTCAGAGTCTGTTCCGTCAGAGTCAACCCCGTCACAACCAACAAAGTCACGTGACCGCTTGCGACCGGCACGACCTGGTTTACTTTGCTCCTGATCCTTCACCAAAGTTTGGATCTTAGCCTCGAGTACGTCATAAGATTTCCGGGTGCTCGACTCGAGATGCGATAGTTCTTTAGCGAGCTGATCACATCTGCGATTTTGCTTTTCTACTGACAACCGGAGATTCTCCTCAACGGTGTCCACCCGCGTTGTTATCGTATCATGAAATTCCCCCACCGAAGTGTATAAATCGCGAACTTCGTTACGGAGGTCCGATACGTCCTTGTTTACATTTTCGACTCTTTCATTTACAATTTGCTCCATTTCCGACTTTAACATATCAAATTTTTGATTCATCGCGTACAAATTATTATCTACCTTTTCAAATCTTTGGTTCATAATACTGTCAACCTTTTCAAATTTTTGGTCCATAATACTGTCAACCTTTTCAAATTTTTGGTCCATAATACTGTCAACCTTTTCAAATTTTTGGTCCAAAGTTAAAGTTAAAGTTTGACTAAAACGTTCTAACATTTTCGCAAGGTCTGTCACGGATGCAGGGGAACCTGCAGTTCCGACACTCTCTCCACCGTTGTGTAAGAGTTTCTCTCCCGTGTCGTGCGTCGCGGTGTTCCGTTCACTTCCACTTTCCTGTGACTTGGAAAGCGATTGCACAGTCAGCTGTTTGGCCACACACGTTTTACAAAACCAGGGCTCACTACACTTATTCAATTCTTCTACCTGCTCGTCGGTTATATCATAGCACTGTGCATGCACCCATCCAGAACAACCGTCACAATACACACTGAAGCCCTGTATTTCCTCACTACAACACACATATTCATCCGGGCTACGGGATTCAGTACTTGACCTGCTACCAGCAGACATCTCCATTTCATATAAATTGTTTTCCCCAAGTTACACATATACAAACTCAAGAGTGACTACACATCGTTCAAGGAGTCGTTTGTCACAACAGTCCCCATTACATTACACTGCTCTTTCAATACGATTCACTTAGCACTCGCGAAAGATTGAAATAACAGATCCTGGCTGTGGAACGCCAATTTTACAAAAAAAAAAAAAGTCATATAAAATAAATAAATAAAATAAAAATGTAAAAATAAAAAAAAAATAAAATAATGATGATGATACTGATATTGTGTTTCTGTATGACGTTCACTTTCCTTAAGACTATGATTGCGTGAATGTGTCACTGATTGCTGAACGCGAACCCACCGGGCCCAGACGGGCAAGCTGTCAACACTCACTGACCCATCCACTACACCAATCATCTCCGGAAAGTAGAACTCAAATCGTCCCAAAATGTGAAGATTTCTAAGCCTCCCTCATTCTCACTCGCAGTCCAGCATCCCGATCCGCAGGTCATAGCCTGCATCCCATCAAGAGATAAGGTTACAAACCACAACCCGACAGAACAAGACACTGACCCAAGAGTGAAACTGACGGTGAATGCTTCGAAAATCTAAATGTTTGTGTTTACTAACCCAGATAAAAAAAAAAATTCTCGAATCAAATCTAAATCGCGCAACGGGATGGAATTTCGGAAAAAAAAATGAATGCCAAAGTGAATTTAGTTGATCTTATTAACGAAGTGAAATTTCCTGGCAGGTCTGTGATTCCAACCCCGGTCACACTAAGTGAAATCGATTCTGTACACTTTCAAGACGCTATGATTTACTTTCGTTACGTACTGCTTTTCAAAACTTTACTTTCTGAGTACCAACAATACTATTGAAGTTACTATACTACATAGTTTTAAAATAATTAGCTTTGCACTGGACAATGAAAGATTTTGTTTCGACTCGCACGCTTTATTTACACTAACTTTCTGTATGATAAGAGATAACAGGAGAATACATTAAAAAAAAAAAAAATCGCAAAGGTTGGAAATTGAGGAAAATTCTTGACATAGCTGAATGGGTAAGTCCATCATTGCATTACATACTCTCTTCACATATCGTGAACAATTCCACATACGTTTGGTTTAGGAAAAAAAAAAACATTTTGAAAATAAGGACATTTACTACCATCACCACATGAGCCTTGTACTACACAGGTATCACTTATTACGGCTGTGTGCTACATGCTTTACTTTCTTTTCTTAGTATTCTCTCTTCAGATACCGCTGTGGAGGTGGGGTCAGCGCGGAGGATTTATACCGACAAGGTGACCTCCCTTGTATGAGCTCAGACCTAATCCACTTAGATTCCCACAACAAAAACATTTTCCTTTGAGATAATACATACACTAGATACATCTACATGAAAAGAAAGTACACTTAACCTAGTCCCTAGCCTAACTATCTAACTAACTTAAACTAAAACATATAAAATCACTTTATTCAACAGATTAATAATATAGCACACACCCTGCTTCTTACCGAGGACGTATGGGACGTCGACCATTCAGCTCTGCTTTTGTATATTGTTAAAATAAAAAAAAAAGTCTTAAACTATGCGCTTAAAATTCGAATTTCTGGTTTCTGGTGAAAGGAATTTAAAATACATAACGAACGTGTTGTTGTCGACGAGCATCTCCCATTACCAATAGCTATGCAAGCACCCTTATTATCGATGTGAGCCGAAACTTTATATACATTTTGTCTCATCGTATTCAAACTACAGTGAAGGTGAGCACAAACCAGAGAATGGATTTAATTATGTAATATAGCAGTACGGAAAATAATAAAATAAAAAAAAAATATATGAGATTACATATTCAAAATATAATTTTGGGGGTGAAATGTATGTTCTCGAGAGTACACACATTTCTTGGACTGTTGGTAACAAACATCCACACTGAAACTCCAAAAGAACAATTTTTACCCCCCTCCATTGAACGAGTGTTTTACGTCACCTCGCAGATTTTGTACATTGTATAACTTAGGGAAAACTACGCAGCGTTTAGCACATTTTATAAAACATCACAACACTAAAAGAATAAGCCATGACGAAATCCGATAATATAGAAATTTTGCAGGTTAGTACGTCCGAAAACAACTACTTGGATTTTCTGCTTACACACTTATTCGTTTATTCCCTCCATGGAAAATAGAATACTAGTTCCTCTCCTACCTGATTAGTCCGGGTTTGGTAATTTTGAAGAAATAACTTACACCACCGCTATAACTGAGCGGTTTTTCGGTGTTCAAAAAAAGGTATGGGAATCCTCCTTCGAATCCAGGCGACTGAGCTGCACCAACACAATGGCTTACGTCAACCACTCACACCCTGACGTATGAATTTTGCTCTCACAACTGTAGCTTCATCGTCCATTGAGCACAGCAAAACACTCTCAGTATACCCAGACTGCCCAAAGACATCAAAGGTATCAATTATTTTGTGTCGTAACCTTTAAATACTTCTGTTTTCACGTTTTTTTTTATGGACGGAGATTATCGTACGTCCATCACTAAACACCGCTTCCGGTAAAGACAATGACAATGGGAAGAAGATCCCTAATTGGAGGTTCATTGTGACGTAACTATACGATGATAGGTGTATCTATCAAGATCAAAGAAGCCGAAAAATCTCAACCACACCTGTGATTGCGGAAGATCCAATCACAGATAATTTAGGTTAAACAAAGAGATGCTTCAAGAAGCTACTATGGCTGACTTTACAAATGAAAAATTTTAAAGAAGATTTTTGAAATAAAAATTTTGAATTCTTTCGAAGATCCCCAAAGCCAAAAATATGAAAGAAAATTGACTGGAAAGGACTAAATACGACCAGAAATTACCTTATTTCCTAAAATAATATTATATTTTAGCTAAATATACGAATAATTATTCAATGTAAAGATATTACTATATATTTCCCTCTAAATATACTAAAATCATTAGTTCAAGGAACTTAACGCAAATTTTTGCGGTCTACTTCAAATCAAGTCATTGATTAATTATATATTAAAAATAAAATTTTAATAAATATTAAATTCATATATACACTGGTTGCCCAAAACTTCCGGGCCATGTTACATTATACGATGTATAAGGTAACACCGCCATATGTTATGATATAGGCCAAGTGGATTTTTTTTTTATTTTTGTACAAATATATGAATGGGCATTCGTATTTACATATGTTGTAAACATGGTCAATACCTCAACTCCAAGAGAAGGAAATCGTGGATCGTCCGTGGATACAGCAGGACGTTGCTTCAGCCCATTTTGCTCTCCAGGTGCGTGATTAACAATTTACAGACTTCTGAATTGGGTGAGGTTCCTTCCCCATTGAAATGGCCTACACTGAGCCCGGACCTTTAACACCAGGCAACTCATTGTGGGAAATAATAAAGTCATATGTCTCTTACAAAGAATTGCTCTGAAATATGGAGGAAGCTTCTCGAACGATAGATTCTTAGATGCTCTGCAACATGTTGAGAAGAAAGTAGAGACGCACGCACCTATGTGTACAGCACGATGGAACAAACAGATCCACTAGATACAAAGTTCGTATATGTAGGCGCTCAACTAGAGAATATACTAAATAAATAAACTAGAATGGCACTGATATCGCTGCCTGTGATACTCAAACCTAGGGATACGAGGACTTTTTCGTCACTCTGTACACACACAGCTTAGTGACTTCTTTATTAGTTAGTTAAAACCATGCCCGTCTTAGTTAAAGCCATGCCCGTCTTCATCAGCCTAAAATAGAACTAAAATAATCTGTGAACTGCATTTATTAGATCATCTACTCATTCACTGCTTCACCTTCTGCAATAGCATCATTTTTCTGAAGAAAAATGTAGAGATGGACCTCAAATAGACTGCTAAATTCGTAACAAGGAATTTAATGCAGGACTGTGCTCTGAATAATTCTTCTTTTTCCTCAGTGCCGAGGCTATACAGTTAGTCCTAGACCCACCGACTTGGGTTACGAGCGTCCGGTCGTAAGTTGGCAGGTAGTAGTCTACTATACAATACAATATAAAATACAATTTTGATTAGTTAATCGCCGCCCAACGATTTATTCTGAGGTTACACTGGATCAAATTCGCACAAAATTTTGGTCGTAAAAACTATCAAATTAATTTATGTTCATAGACACGGTTACAATACTTCCGTCCCATTTACATTAATAAGCGTCTGTTATTATTTATCTTCCCATTACAAGTCATTGGTATCCATCTAACTTCTATAACAGGTAGTAAGTGCGGATAAGTTAAATCAGTCGTAAGTTGACAAATAACTGTACGTAGGGACGTACGCAGAGGGTGTCCTGAACCACCCTAAAAAAACACGACTTGTTATAAATCTAATCTAATTTTACAGGTGATTTTGAAACTTTTAATACAATTTATCTTCATATTGAATTTGGAATTCCCTGAAAACTTTGGACTCTTCCCGAAATAAATACCTATATAAGGCCTACGTCCCTGAGTGTACGTATATGAGATGAACCTAGGATTTATCTAACTTCAGGTGTACGTGAACCCTGCTTTTCGGCATAGATGACTAACGATGCAGAAAATCCGCAGAAGGGAGACATTGAAAGCAGCCCATCTTTCGTGTTCTGATGCGTTGGTGTAGGCTTTTGTCCCATTGTACGCTCTTGATCCAGTTAACTACTCTTGCTCCATTGTACGCTCTTGTTCCACTTAATGCTCCAGCTTTGATCACATTATCAAATTTTAATTTGTGCATTTAATACTCTTCCATTTGGTTTTTCTAAATGACTGTCACACTTCATTGCTATGGAAATCAATGTAAATCAAAGAGTTATCAATACTAAAGTTATCCCAAAGTATAGTTAAGAAAGTTAAATTGTTATCAACAGATTATAAGAAAAAAATTGGCAATTGCAGTTTTAACTTACGAAAATTCCGGCTAACTATATTCTTCGCAAATTCCTTCGTGTGACGTCATAAGAAGCAGCCTAGCCGAGCACTAAACAGAAAACGACATTACCGTAAGCTCTATGACACTTTTGTGTTTCTTAATAACTGAATTAATTGATAGTAGCCTAATAAGAACTGAAGATTATTTTTCTAATTTTTTCTTTTTCTAATTACAGGCTCTTCATCATGACACACGCCACTCTTCTCGTAGCAGCAAATTCATCATCTACGTCAGCGTCTTCGTCGTCGTCATCGAACGGTAATAGGGAATATCCTCTTGAGGTAAGATAATATGTATTTTCCTTATTTACAATTAAAGGTGTATGTCTCACCATTAGAAGACTAACTACAATAGATACAATCTTCTAGTTAACAGTGTGTTTTCCTACATACACAGTGCATAAGTAACAATTTCTTACAGAAAAATAAAAGCTGTCAATCAGGTGCACATTCAGAATAGTTGGGAAGGGTCCAATAGTACAAGCCACTACGTTTATGTAGAGTACGTTTGTTTTATCTTGGCACGCTTCCCGCCTAAAGAATGGATCTGTCTGCAACGTGTTCTTGCCACGCCGCACTTAAGTTGCGAGATACAATACACTAGGAAACACAGCAAAACGCCACACCACTCACAAGTCACTGTAACATATATGTTCGCGTGTGGCAACTAAGCACTTCAAATACCCGCCATAAAGCAATGGCCTCATTTGATGGGCTAGCTGATAACTAACGTCACCTACACGACAAAGCCAATAATACGGCTATTGGATTAAAACGTTCACGTGAATGCTAGCAGACTTTAAAAGCCAACCAAGTGCACTGGCGGGAAGCGTGCCAAGATAAACGTAGTCTAGTATTGAACGGGTATTATTCTGCACCCTACTTGTAAAATACTTCTACCTAAATTTTCATGAAAAAGATGATAGAACTATTTGGTCTAGGAATTAATTCGTGCGGGTGGACAAGAGATGGCGCAACGAACGGAGCGTCCCACAGTTCCGTGTATCCACACATGTGTTGCAAACCCCTGTCATCGCGTATCGTTCGTAGTATAGGGCAGTGGATTAAAGCGTCAACAACACCAGTTTGTAGTTAAGTGAACATGGCGCAATTTGTGCCTGATAAAGTGTTTTTGCGGGGTGTCCTGCTGCATTACTTTAACATGCAGAAAAGTGCGACTGAAAGTCATCGTATTTTGTTGGAAGTGTGTGGTGACCATGCTCTAGCTGAGCGAACGTGTCAGAAGTGGTTTGCACGGTTTAGAAGTGGTGATTTCGGCTTGGCAGACCAAGAGCGAGCTGGACAGCCAAAAAAATTTCAAGACGAAGAATTGACAGCATTGCTCGAGCAGGATTCGTGTCAAACGCAGGAACAACTTGCAGCAGCATTAGGCGTTGATCAAACAACAGTCTCCAAACGCTTGAAAGCCATGGGAATGATTCAAAAGATGTCACATTGGGTTCCACATGAATTGAAAGACAGAGACGTTGAAAGACGAAAAACCATTTGCGAATTGCTGCTTTAACGACAGAGCAGAAAGGGGTTTCTGCATCGAATTATTACGGGTGATGAGAAGTGGATCCATTACGAGAACCCTAAACGAAAAAAGGCCTGGGTGAAACCAGGTGAACCAGGTCCATCACAACCAAAACGAGATATTCACTGTGCAAAGGTTATGCTGTGCATATGGTGGGATATGAAAGGTGTGGTGTACTACGAGCTGCTGCAACCGGGTGAAACTATGAATGGAGAACGTTATCGACGACAATTAATGCGTTTGAAGCAAGCTCTGGCCAGAACACGACCAGAATGGGAGAACAGACATGATAAACTTATTGTTCAACATGATAACGCTCGCCCACATGTCCCAAAACCGGTCAAAACCTATTTAGAAAATGTCGGATGGGAAGTTTTATCCCACCCGCCGTATTCACCAGACGTTGCTCCTTCGGACTACTACTTGTTCGATTGCATGAACAACGATTTGATTGGACAGCGGTTTACTTCTTCAGAAGATATCGAAACATGGGTCTCTGATTGGATCGCTTCCAAGGATGAGGACTTCTTTCGCCACGGAATCCGTACATTACCTGACAGATGGGCGAAAGTGGTAGCTAGCGATGGACAATATTTTTCTTAAGGTATTTATGTATTTTGTGTTTGTACTACAGCTTCAATGTGTGCGTACCAACCGCACGAATTAATTCCTAGACCAAATAGACTGTTTTTATAAGAGTAAGAGTGCAGATGAAGTGTAAAATCAAATGAAATATCTATGCTACATCAATCTTTCCCTGTTAAACAAGTATAGTTTTATTAAGAAAGTGTACAAATGTGTGCTGCGTTAGGAAGTTTTCTTTTTGAGGGAGGAGAATCCAGACCTGGTGGTCTCTTTCCCCCCTGGGTGGGGCCTCTGGTATCAATTATTATTGGGAATGAATGACACTTCTAGCGCCACAAGAGTTTTTTTTTTTCCTTATTTCGATTTTCTTAAACCTATGCAAGGCAATTTACACACAAGTACGCTATTTTATTCAGCTCGATATGTTCTATTGACTGATTTACTGTATATGTCTTATCTTTTAGACTATGTTTTAGTTAAGCAAAAATTAAAGTTTAAGAACTAAAAATAATTTTGGGTCGTATCTCATTAGTCAACGTATATACTATTACTATTTATAGTGTCGTTATCGATTGATATCTCTCTCACTTTTCAACATTTTTTCTCTCGTTAAGCACTAATAATATTGAATTTTTTATTTTAGCTTAATAATAATATAGAAAAAAAAAGTCAGAATTCTTTGGGGTACCAGAAGTTCTCAAGTCGAATACAGGGTTTGCATAAATGATTCATTCTTTTTAAAAAGGCTATATTTACAAAAGTATTACACATACACACATGAAAGATATATGAAAGGAACCACAAACTCACCGACTTTATTAACCCTCTACAAATGTTCAATATGTGCTCCTTTGGTGACACGACACACGTCCAGATTCCGTCCTTTTTCTTTTTCTTGCTTTCCTTGTTAAGACCTCAAACTTATTCTGTTTGGACTTTGCTTATCAAAAGGTTTCTAGCACTGCCTTACTGCCCGAAAATCTAAAAATCAGGGTGAGGGTGTTGGCAATGCCCTCCTATCCCACTGACGCCCCTGTTTAGCGACTGTCATATAAAACTATTCCACGCCCTTTCACGGAATTTTAGTTACATTTGTTTCGGACTCTTGACTGCGAAGATATTACGCTTTAAAATACAATTCATTTGCTGATCAAAACTAAACTTTATTGAAAATGAACTTGGGTTCATTGTGCTCTGAACGCCTCAAATATTACTTTTCTTCAATAAATTATTGACTTTAAAAAATAACCAATTACATGGACTTGCACAAAATGTTCTAAACTTAGCACAACATGAAGTGTGCTTCAAACTTTACTTTTCGAAAATGTATTATTTTAAAATAATTTTATTAGCATCAATGTTCTGAAATAGTAATCATATTTTGCAACTAAAATCTCATCCACTTCCACGAAACACGAGCTTAGCCCCTAAGGTCATAATTAGGAAATTTTCAGAAGAAGTAACTTCGTAATGAGTTGTTTTAGGGCTAAAATAACCGCACAAGCGTGTTTCTCATAAATGTCTACCCTTAAAATATGTAATATGACTCCCTTTGTATTTGAGATTTCGAATACCAATCAAAGATGATCGCCATGATACTTGATACCGTCATCTGATTTGTCAGACCACCTCCAAGTTTCATCATTGTCCCTCAACCTGTTCCCAATACAGAAGGGTGATGAGGACTTTTGTTTCACCATGTATATTGATAGACTGTGTGAAATCTCCATAGTAGGTAGATTTTAAAATCTACCTAAAAATCTTATTACAACCAAGAAAATATTTATAAGAGTTACTGGCAAGAAGGTGTAATAAAAGGGTGGGTCGTTATATGAAATAAGTTGAGAATTACTAATCTATACTGAAATATTCTGTACCCAACACAGTGTAGTCTTAAACAGGACAAAATAAATGAAAAGGTCTGTTGCAAGTAAAGGATAAAAAGTTTTAACAAATAAGTTATTACATGATTTTGAAATATATGTTTAAAATGATGAGCAAATGCGAGACCAAGACCAATATCCAGGTACTCTTGGTCTTGGTCTTGGTCTTGCACTGGAACCCTTGGTCCCTGCACTGGAAGTCTTGGTTTTGGTCTTGGTCTTGCTTACAAGAGTCTTGCAAGTCTTGCTTCTAAGAAATCTTATGCTTTCCATAAGTAAATTTTACTCTGGATATAAGGGATAATAAATTCTACAATGCGCCAATGGTAACGGAAATATATGTTTCTCTAGTTTACCTTCGTATAAGTATGATGATAGTGCACAATATAGGCTATGACCTTTGACCTATAGGCTATGACCTCTTTCAATGGGTGCCCACACCTCACTACTTATGAGATAAATCACAACGTTTCGTAATCTTTTTATATTTTTTAACAAATACTCCACTGGTTCCCTAACTGGGAAGGCTACCCCTGAGACACATGATAGAAAATCAAGACGGCACAGATTACTGAAAATACCATGAATTGCAAAACTATTTTTACACTTTAAAGGTGTCGGATTTTTTTCCTTTTCAACCATGATTAGCTAATCTTTGTATTGAACAAACTTCCAATTAAATATTGAGATTTTGTTTTACTGATTCCAATTTGTACTCTATGGGTCAGAAACATGGACATTACGCAAAAACGATTAAAATAATTGTAGGCTTTCGAAACATTGACATGGAGAAAAATAGGAGAAAGTTAGCTAGGTTGAACGGAACTGGTGGGGACATTGGCTGAGGAGGAACTGTATTATGAGGGAAGTGCTAGAGGGTATGGTGGAAGAAAAGAGAGGGAGGGGACAAAGAAGACTGTAGTTGAAGGAAGGTGCAGTATTAAAACAGAAAATTGTTGCTTCAAGACGAAGAGACTAGCTGATGACCATCGTACATCGAAGCTTCTCAGTTGCAGCAAGTGACCTGCAGAATAGCTATGATGGTGGTGATGATGATATGTTTAGCAATATTGGCTAAAAGAGAGAGAGAGAAATTAAAATAATAATGATTATAATCAAACCTCTTAATATTTTAGAATAATTTGAGTTAAAACTAAAAACGACTCAACTGTTTATGTCTTCTGTGTAAACTCAATTTATATAAATACTTTTGACCTATATTAGAAATACAAAATAACAGCATCAAACTCCAAATCATTTGAAATAACTGTATAAAATCACTCTCACTTGTGAATGTGAATTACTTATTGTTGTATAATGTTATATCACTCAATCCTCGATGTGCCGTATGGCTAAGGAGGCTAGAAGTTATATTGATAAACAATTATTCAACATATAAGCATCCGCCCATGAAATCAAGCTTGCGGTCACATGCACTAACAAGGGACATCACCCAATTGTCCGGCTCCGATTTCAATGATTTTTTTTTTTTTTTTGCTGATAGAGGACATGTATTCATTACTTGTGATGACAGAAATTTTTGCCATAGTACATGTTTTCTATTTTTCTATAATTTTTAAGAGTTGTGATGTGGTTAATAGAGATTACTGCAGAAGTCCCTTACTACCCTTTGTAAACGGAGTGTTAATGAAAGAACAACTATGTAGATACATATAAGGCTTAGGGGAAGCCGTATGGTACGTATGACCTTGACGGCAGCCATATTGAAATCTGCCGTTTTGAATTAAGGTCAAGTTTTTTAAATGGGAATAGGGTAATATGATACATAATTTGGGGCTAGAATTTAATCAGGAAGACAATGGTGAAGTTAGTTTTAAGATACGCTCGCTTGGGGAAAAGTTACAGGCATATTAATTGTTTGTGCGTAAGTCCCTTATAGGGATGCGCACGAGTGAGTCGAGACAGAATTTTCCTGAGAAAATTCGAGTCGAGACACAGCTCTTCAAATAGAAAAATATACATTTTTCGAGTCGAGACATCACTTTTACATCACATTTTCGAGACGAGACAGCCTCAAATCTTGTCTCGTGCGCATCCCTAGTCCCTTACCTCCGCTTCTAACCCGCGTATTAATGATAATAAGTGGATAAAAGTTTCGGTAATACATATTATGTCTAGTGGGAAGTGATACGGTAAGGATATCGACGGCAGCCATCTTGAAATCCGCCATTTTGAATTAAAGTGAAGTTTGAAAAATGAAAACCATAGTATGTTACACCTCATTTTAATAGCAAATTTTGCCAAAAAAAAACAATGGTATGCTTATTTTTGTTCTATAGTTAACCAGTATGAATTTAAGACTGCTTCTAATGTGCACCAAACGTCCATTATTCAATCTTTCAAATTGGCAACATTCCTAAATTTCACCACATGTTTTAAGATTCCAACTGGCACTTTGCAATTGTTATCAATGTTATGAAAATGTTATTTTGATGTTAATTTTATGAACACACATTAAAAATTTCCAGCGGATGCTTGAGCCTTGGAGCTAAGGCTATACCCATGTAGTCGGCAACTATGGTGTACGAAATTACCGATGTTCAGCACTACTTTCTCTTTAATTTTGGAAGAAGAACATCACTAATATGTTTTGAAATGAAATTTATCTAGTGTAACGCACCACAATTATACACAGAGGCTAAGGAAGAGGGTGATTATGAGAAATGAATAAAATGGTGGAATGAAGAAAG
The DNA here is from genome assembly GCF_964235325.1 of Thermobia domestica. Lineage (NCBI taxonomy): Eukaryota > Metazoa > Arthropoda > Insecta > Zygentoma > Lepismatidae > Thermobia > Thermobia domestica. The sequence continues at coordinate 164,255,663 of NC_137455.1, read as the reverse complement.
TAGGAGGAAGCAAGAAAACCCCCCACACACGGTGTCTGTCACCAAAAAAGCTCACATAGCGCAAGCTGGGATGGAACCAGGACCCCATGCACCACAGGTGAACGCTCTACTACTGAGCCGGTACTTGTGCAAGACTCTTGCACAAGAGCCTTGGTCTTGCAAGTATGGTCTTGGTCTTTGTCTTGGTCTTGCACCCCTTGGTCTTTTTCGTGGCCTTGCATCGGGATTCCTGCTCTTGGTCTTGGTCTTGCACAAGCCTCGTGCACAAGACTCTTGCACAAACTGCAAGACCAAGGCTCTTGCGCTCATCATCACTAATGTTTAAAATCCTGTTTTGAACTGTTCAAAATGTTTAAAACATGTATTTTTTCGTGTGTGTTTTAAAACATGTTTAAAACATTTTGTTCTTTTTTTTAAAAAAAAAAAGAAAAAAAAACTTTTTTCAACCCTGTGTATATGTATATAATTTAATCCTTATTATAAACACATGCCCATTGATTCATATATGTAAGTTTCGCATTGATCCTCTTTACTGCCTTTAGCAAAGTTTATTATTTTTTTATATATTTAAAATAAAAATTGTTTCAACAACACTGACATGGGACTTCCTAATCTTTGAGACTTAGGAGAAATATATGTATTTTCAGCAGCTCTTCTTTTGAATCTTCAGCTCGGAAGCTTTTTTAACACTTCTTTAAAGGTGTAGAATTTTAAAAAAAATGTATGAGTTGAAGAATATATAAAGATTAAAGGCTATTCTTTAATCTATTGTTTCGCTGCACACTACCACCTTTTTGTTTAGGGCAAGGGAGCGACCAGTCCCGACATCAGAATCCTCCTTTCCACATAGTGTCATGCTAATGGGGTAGACGGTAGTTTAAGCTTTTAATGGTCTCTGTTAACGACATTGTGAAGTGCCAATAGAAGGCTGACGAGCACGTTCTCTCAATTCACTTATGCAGCCTATGTCGTAAACAATGCATTCTCATATAAAAATGTTCTTTAATTCAGTGACACGTACAGGCCTAAGTTATTAGGCGTGGGGCTTTGGAATATTTATGTGTGAATCAAACATGTCACTTACTGCTAAGTTTTCTTTTTTTAAAATCCTCTAATTGACATTTTGTATTTAAAATACTAAGTTGGAAGTTACCCGTTGTCGTCAACCTCTATGGATGAGTCCACCTTAATCATCTAATTAGTGGAGTTTGCAGAATATTTCTCCCGGGGGTACTTTTGATACATTGGGGGATTTAGTGTAGTATTGTAAAAAAACATTGGTAATCCACATTGAAAAAAAATGAAATGAAATCTTTGAGTTTTACGTCCCACGGTTATGCCGGTTAGGCTAAAGGAGACGGTGATGATGAATAATGAATGAAGTGGTGGAATGAAGAAAGTGGGAGGAAACGGGAGAACCCCGAGAAAACCCACGCACACGGTGTTTGTCCACCACAAAGTTCACTTGGCGGGGGATGGGATCGAACCCGGGACCCCAAGCACCAGAGGTGAACGCTCTACCACTGAGCCACCGTTGCCCCAGTAATCCACATTGAGCATAACTGGAGATACGGCCCCAGGGAGCCAACTTCGTTGCTGATGTAATTGTCTCCTTCCAGACCATCCCCCTGAAATCACCACTTCGTCTTATTGATACGTAAACCTTATGGCTAAAGAACAGTCCGAAGTCCATCTATTTTTGAGTGAATGGAAAACTCTTCTGAAAAGTGTTAATTCCCCAATATTGTACTTGAGCATAAAAATATATATTTTGGTGAACCAACATCTGGTGTATAGGTATGTTAATTTTGAAGAAATTGTAATATATCATTATTTCATTTATTATTCACAAGCTAAAATGCCAGTTCCTTCCACAGAAAGAATAAAGTTTAGACAATCCTTTTCAAAGTATATTTGAATTCCCTTTCCCTTACAAACAAACTGTGGAAAAGATAAAAATGTAAATCTGACTGTTCTAACAGCATTTCTTGCTAGGAATGTTGCTTTCGGCTACTTTCTAGAGGATAGTCCAAGTAATGCAAGAAAAAAAAGTTAATAACCTACTTTTCGTACATAATGAAGAAATTTACTGTATTTCCATAATGTCTAGCTACTGTTCCGAGGAATTTAAATATTTAGAAGGGAGAGAACAGAGAACTTGGAAAGAAAGCTTACGCTTAGCTCACCCAGGTGAATGAAACTTTTCTTCCTGTCTTGCGGAAGGAAATACGGGCTAGGTTCATTAAAGTTGAAAAGGCAATCACACCCGAAAACAGTAGAGCTAAAGCTTTTTTTCTCTCTCTCTCTTTTTGGAGAAAAGATAGAAAACTGTGCTGGAAGAATTGGAACCATTTATTTTACACAGTACGAAGTTACAAGGTGAAGTGAAATCAAATTTTAAATCAAAAGGATCCCCTGCTTTGTTTATAGATAACGGCAAACAGAAATGTATGAATGAGTGATTAAATGAGAAATTATATATTTGAAGAACGCAAATGCTCTTGATATAATGTTATATTCGTGTCCCATATATGACATTTACATCAATGCTATGGTGGTATGGAAATTGTTTCTATAAAAGGAATACGTTGTAACTAAAGTTGCTACTTTTGTAGTAAACTCAGAATTTTAAAATTGAACTTGAGTTGGTGATTTGTACTACGGGATATAGAGGATAGGTCTGTACATATTCTCATAGTTTTTTTTTTTTTTAATAATGGACTTCACTATATATATTCTACTAACAGAATTACCCTTTGTTCGCATGGGGAAAATACGTTTATTTTGCACAGAAAGACTGAATTTGGATTTAAACTGCATCGGAAGTGTCACTGTTCGTCTCAGCGACCCCGAAAACGATGGCTTATACACTAATATCGGTCATTTTCCATCATTTTTATATATCTCCCCCTCCATACTCTCTACGTACGGGGCTGGATGTAGATTTACATGGCATTGGAAGTGTCACTGTTCATCTCATGACACCAGAAACTATGAATTCGACATTAATATCGGTAATTTTCGATCATTTTTAAACATGGACCCCTACCCCTCCCCTAAGTTGCACCGTCAAAATTAAATAATAAAAACCATCCTAGGCCCGGCCCTCATCTATGTGGCAAATTTGATAGAGATCGGTCTCGTGGCTAAAGAATTATTACGTTTTATTTATCTTCCCCTCCCTCTTCCCTAAGTTGCACCATAAAAGTGAAATGATAAAAAGCATCCCAGGCCCGAACCTCATCTATGTTGAAAATTTGATCGAGATCGGTCTCGTGGCTCAAGACGTATGAAGTCACAAACATAGTGACTTTCATTTTAATATACTGTATATAGATTATCGAAACGTTTAATTTCTTCTGTAAAATATAGTAGGAAATCGCAAGATATGGCTAAATAAAGTGAATGTGGAAACAGAAATTAAGTGCATTATTTTTAGTCACATAAGAGGAAAAATGTAATGCTACTATTCTAAAGTAATGGTTGGTTGAAGATTACTTCATCTTTTATCAGCACCCGATGGTACAGAACTTCGTTTCCGTGGGGCTTTCTCGATATACACCTACTTTTTCATTTCACCAATTCTTTCATCATCATTTACTTGTCCTAATCATCGTCTCCCTTAGCTTAAAGAGCATAACGTGAGGCGTTAAACTGTAAGATTTCATTTCATTTTTTCTGCACCTTATAGCATCTTATAGAGCGTCCCTTGAAATGTTTCTACATCCATTGAATGCAATGCCGTTCTAATCAATATGTTCTTTGATATTTCACTCATGCCCTAAAATTTATACCGTTTCGTCTTGAGCCTTATTAGACAATAAACTGAACTTTAGTTAAAGAGAGCACATGCAATAGTGACCATAATCCCTACTCATTGTCCATTGCCGCAATAGTGACCATTCGTATTATCAATCTTCCAAATCGGAAATTTTATGAATGGGACTACTGTACTCAAATGATTCTTTCATGTAAACAAGTAACTGGTAACCTGGTACTGTACTTTGACATGCACGTAATTCCGTGTTTCATTCCAATAAGAAGTGTTCATTGAGCTATAGGAAAAATCATCATAATCTCAAGTCTACAATCTCTTGATCAGTTTGACGCACCTTTCCACTTTTCCCTATTCTAGGCCAGACTTTTCATTTCTTTATAGTTTTTCTTCCCTATATCTTGTATTATTTTAGGGGAAAATCATGTGACGTAGAATTCAAGAGATTTCGTAATTCAGCACTATTTTATATTATAGATTAGGGGATTACCTTCCCAACCAGTCGGCAATGGACAGTGAGAGAAGTAATGCACTACTTTTATACCTGTTTAATAAATATATGTTATATTCTTGGTAGAATGAGTACTCCCTATGGTTACTGAGATAACCTAAAAGTTTAGCTCTGAATATCTTTCAATTAATGTGTCCAGAGTTGAACATATTTCTTGTGAATTCGGGGAGAAACTGGATTTTCAATTTGGCATTTATGTTCTTCTTATGATCAACGATATAATTAAAGTAGGAAAGTATCTCTGGTTTTATAATACTACAATCAACTGTTCAAAGGATTTCTCTTAAACACTCTTTTGTAACGTATTGTCAGCGGTGAGGAACATGTCGAAAACATTGGCTATTTTGCTGACTTCAGTTGTTCAATATTCCTTTGAGTAGTGAGCCTATATGAGACAGACTTGGAGCATAAGGTGATATCCAGACCACACGAGAAAGACCGGCTGTTTTACCCATTGTTACATTTTGTAATGATGCACTGAAACTAGCAAGTGTCCGTATTGTGAAAAGGAAATGCGTCCCTATTGCATTGAGTTTAGCAAATCTTTATTGTAGACATTTGCATTTATAGCACAGCTAATCAAACACTTTACCATTTCGTTTCATAGGTAAATGACGTTTCATAGGTTGCTCAATGTATTTTTGGACTAAATAGCAGTCTTTTTTCCTCGAAATTTTTTTCATTAGGTTCAAAGCCCAAGTTTTGATGGTTTATAACTCGAGAATCAAATGTCTACACAGGGAAATATTTTATATGCGTACTAAGCAGGTCAAGAGCTTAACTCTATGCTACCTTTGATCAAGATTGAACGAGATCTGTACATCGCGTACGGTATATACTATATTATGTGATTCATTTGTAAGAAGTTTGGTTTACCATACAAAACTCGTCTATGCACCTATATTAATCCAGTTTCTCAATCCGTCCGGGACACACAAAAAATCGTCAAAAATTACTTGATGATTTATCAATTTTTGGCAGGAAAACCGAAGGTCAAAAATTTGAAATCGATCTTGTTGATGGAGGTGACCCATCCAGTTCTCGCCCTCCTCCCATGTGTCTTGATAGAAAGTTATCATAGATGAAGTCCGCCTTGATAGTATGAAACCAAACGGTAGCTGAAAGTCAGGTTGGTTGCATAACATTCAGTTACTTTCACTGTACTAACCAAACTCCTTCACGTGGAGTACATGTGACACTGTTTCTTGTTTTTAATTACAAATTAACGACTAGAGGTTACAAATATATTATTATTATTATTATTAGTATTAGTATTAGTAGTAGTAGTAGTAGTAGTAGTAGTTGTTGTTGTTGTTGTTGTTGTTTACAATAATTTATAATAAAATCCACGGCAACTTCATATCACTTCTACGTACAAAACGTACTTCTACGCATACTCTTTCAGTGTTATGTGTTTGCTTTCTGAATTTTCACAGCAACTTTTTTTTAAAATCCTTTTTGTTTATGTTATTTTTCGGAAACTACTTTTTTGTAGCATTATATTTACGTTTATACGTATAAGCCTACGTTTTTACTTTCTTTATTCGCCGTATCATGCATACCTTTTATATTTCGCAATATACTGATATAGACTATGTACTACAAGGTCAGGAGTATGTTTTTTTTAGCAAGTGGTATTCTTGTTTCATTTACTCTTTGCAAAGACTTTGACATAAGCACACTGAAACTGGCACCAGGATGGCGCCGTAAAGTTTGAAGATTCCTTCCTGAATACACACATACTCTCTTATACACTCCCCTTTTCACTGATAACCTCTTTGCGCCCGCTTCATTAGTTTTACGAGCTCTAACCCAGTGATTATCGGAAACCCTTTCAAGTCATAAAACGAGGTAATGTCTTTCCTATTGAGACAGCCCCCAACACAACAAATATTGTTTAGTTTCATTTTAAAGAGTACCACTTGTTAGATAACTATCTCACTTCCTGATTTCTTTTTGGCCTGTTGCAAAAATCTTTTGAAACATTAATATGAAATGCGTAATATTACTTCGGGATTCAGATCTGTACAATAGAGCGCTATCTCTTATTATGTATAAAAGTAGATCTGACTCATTGATTGATCAACGCTATTGAAGTTTGAGCTGGACAGGATTTTTTTGGAAATTCGAAATGGAAAGGGTGAAACACAGGTTGCAATTATTTTAATAAGATGTCCATATCTCGTAATCCCTTAAGGTTAAAGACATAAGATTTAGTATTTAGACGTATCGTTTAAAATAATTAAACATGTATTCAGTGTTTATATATATATATATATATTGCAAGGATCCCCACATCACAACAGACGCACGTGTCAACTCAACACGTGCTATTATTTATAAACAACATAGCAGACAGCAAATCAACACGGAAGACCGAGGAACACCGAAAGCAAACGGACCTCATGGAAGGACCCGAGGAGAACAAATAAAAGGAGGACCACCGAGGGACCCAGGATCAGTCGACCAACTGATCGCCTAACCTTTACCTTCCTATGTCGCTGTGGACTAGGAGCACCTCTTCCTTACCCTATGCCGCACTGGGCTAGGGATCCATCTTAAACTTGTAATCCAAGCCTAACCAACAACCTGCCAAAGTGTTCTGGAAACTGCCTTGAGTGGAAGGGGCACCCGGCAAAACATTTAGTATTCCTTCACTTGGTCATTGAGGAAGAGACATTGAATTAAAGACACTTGTACTTATTATATTATACTTTGTAATAAAACTTGGTGAAGGGGAAAAGACACCCGGTCTATCATTTGACTCTACCAAACATTACAATATATACAAAAGGGATGACAAAGAGTTCGAATCAGGCGCGCACTTTTTTTTTTTTTTTTTTTTTTTTTTTGAGGCATCCAAGCTTTGGGGAGAGGGCTACAATACTATAAGCCACTATATCTATGTAGTATTATTCTATACCAAAGAAGACGATAAGTAATTGTAAAATACTACCATCTATATTTTTAGAAAACAAACTATATAACTAGATTGTTTTTATAAGAGAAAGGTACAGATGAAATGTAAGATCAAATTTTTATGCTACATCAATAATTTCCCTGTTAAACAAGTATAGTTTTATTGAGAAAGTGTACACATATATGTTGAGTTACGAAGTTTTAGGAGAGGAAGCTCGGGCCCGGTGGACACCCCTTCGTGAGTGCGCCCCTAGTTCGAATGTCATCCTAAACTTCAAGTTCAGAATAATTCTATATGACAGAAGAAGTAGAGCAAAATATCGCCTCCTGTAACGCTTACGAGCATTTACTAGTATAACAGTATTTACTGAAGTGTGTGGGAGGAATCTGGCTTCATAACACTAGAACGAAGTGAAAGTGTTGTATCACAAGAATAATAAGTAAGCTGTGCAAGTTAATGTATTTAGAATATCTCTATATATGAATGAAAGTGATAATGTTTGTAACTTAAGTTTTGAAACACCTGACAGATCACGATCAAATTTTCAACATAGATTTGATCCTGGGATGGTTTTTATCCTTTCATTTTGAAGGTGCGACTTGGGGGAGGGGTTAGATATATATAAGTGCTCGAAAATGACCGAAATTAGTGTCGAATTCATAGTTTTCGGAATCGCTGAGATGATACTCTTAATCAATGCTGATATCATAAGATTTCTCCTGGCCAGTTTTCATATATATATATATATATGCACATACCACAGTGGACTCCCTCTTTCAACGGCCCTCTTTTTAACAGCCCGGTCATCTTCTAAGAAATAAGACATTTTCGTTCTCAGCTGCGTTCAGTGCTTCACAATTTACCATACAACAAACTCAAATGTGTTTTTCTTAGTTTATTAAATGACTCAGTGGTAGTGCCTCTGGTGCGCGGGATTCCTGGTTCGATCGCCGACTAACGAAGTTTGTTGTGGATAACGTTGTGCCCATGCATTTTCTCGGGGACACTCTCGTCTCCTCCCACATTTTCATTCCACCAATTCTTCCATCACCATTCACTTGCTTTAATTATTCGTCTCTCTTAGTCTACAAGTCATAATTGCTGGACGTTAAACTGAAATATTTCATTTCTTCATTTATTAGATATGTTTATAAAATACATGTACTGTGCTTCATTCAGTATTGTAGTCATATTATTTTCAATGTTGTGGTTTTCTTCACAGTAAATAAGTATGGTTTGTTTAATAATGTCCTAATATGTTTTATTCAGTATACGGTATTTCGTTCAATTAAGTGTCACTGGAGCAGCTTGTGGTCGAAACTTCTGATTTTGCTATGCTAAACTTATTGAATTTTTTAATACTGTAAGCCTTTCCCTAACCCTATATAGAGATGCTAGACAATTTAGGGGCTACGAAATGTTTATTTTCGTTTTACCCGACTTTTTCGTTAGCCGACAAAAATTCTGTCCCATAATGATCTATTAACAGGGAGTCTACTGTATATATTTTTGAATCACAGCGAAAAGAAACTGGCCACCCAATCTTATTCTACTGGATAAGTGGCTCAATCTAAGTTAGTTATGTTAAGAAAAGGGCGGAGTACTCAGACAGACAGATGTTTATTGACAGAATTTTCTAAATTGTAGTCAGCACTGGATGAAAGATTAGGCAAACACTCATTCATCGGAACGTTCACACTTAGGAATGTGAAATTAGCAATATTTTACTGTTTTATTGCTTATGAATAGTTCACATAGACCCTAATTTACATTTCGTAGTATTCCTAAAACTGACAAGAGTCAATCTATAGTTCTATAGTGTCAGTGTCATGTTTGTCAAGAAGTAGGTTAATTTTTCATTTGGATTTAACGGTTCGTTTTTCGGCCCCAGTCTAGACTTACAGCTTAACGTAGGATCCGAATAATAAATATGTGCTCCCGACAGAAATCGTACACGAAGAATAAAATGAAATGAAATTCCTAGTGAGACGTCCCACGGTTATATTCTGTAATATGAAGAAAACGGGTGATTAATAAAAGTAATTGCTTATAGAAAACTTAGAAGAATGAGAATGTGAGAGAAAACAGAAAAACGACGAGAAAATCCACGGACTCGATGTTGTCCACCTTAAGCTTACGTAGTCTGGGGTTGAACCAAGGGTCTCTTGCATCGGTTAAATCGAGGCCTATATTTCGCGTCTAAGGTCATCCATATAGCTACAAGGGATCTCATTTTATTGAGTGAAGAAAGTCAGGGGCGGAATAGCTGCAGGAAATCTGCAACTATCCCTGGCGTTGCTTTCGTCAAAACAACCTTGAAGTGAATATTAAAAAGTAAAAAAGTGAACTGAAAACTCGTAGAACTATAGTTTTCCGACCATTGAACCTTATGCATCTATGTGCGAGAAGAAGCGTGGAATAAATAATGGCCTAGCGAAAAGAGAACACCACAAACAAGGTTGAGAACTAAGAAAAATAAAGTTTAGTTACTGCACCAGCAAATACAATTCAGTTGCTAAACAAGCCAATTGCACTACACCATTACTACCTCATTTCCTGGTTCTTTAAAATGGTTGTTGACTTAAGTATTGACGATTCAGACTATTTATGTATAGTTACTAATGTATTTATGTATAGTTACTAATGTATTTTACGACTAGAAGAACCTTCTTTTAAAAGAAAGTATCGTTATTCAGTAGTTGAAGTGGTATCGTTTATAATGATACCAGCAGTTTGTTTACTGGCTCTTGCAATAACAGTTAGTATTATGCAAATGCTTTGATCAAATAAATTGGTACGTTTGTTCTTTTCATACCAAGACTCTGCAATGTACTTGCTCTTTACGAATGCAAAAGAAGTTTCACTGCTTTTGAAGGATGATCTAATATTATATCTTCACTTCTGTTGATTGCTTCTCTCTGTTATGGAAGTTTTATGCAGGCTAAATTATTGAGCAGAAGTATGCAGTTCATAAACGTGTAATAACTGTAATGTTGGTGTATTGCGAGAATAAATAGCAGTAAGATATAAATAAGAAAAAAAAGAATCATTCAAAACACCAGGAAAACCGTTTAAAATTCCTGGAAAAACTGTGTTGATTACAGTAAAAGGTGACTGAACCATTCACTTAGCTTACAGTAATCAGTGTATTCTTTCTGAAAACGTATGTGATAAAGTGCTTCTCTTTATGTGTGGCTTTGACACAAACATAAAAATAATCTTTAATATTCGAACTACTGTAGTTGGTTCGGTTGTAGAATATTTTAAAATAAACGTGAGATTTGTGCATTCTGAGCAGCAGCAGAAACTGAAATCAGAAACTAGATTTTACTTTAATATAAAAATTATTAAACTGACAAACTAAGAAATGCGTAAGTAATAAAGGACTGGGAGTCACGTTTGGCCAAGTCTTCAGATAAGTCAGGTCTTTTTTTTTTTTGGGGGGGGGGGCAAGAAAATCCACGAATTAGTTACATATGAAATCACAAATACTATTTCTACATTACTTTAAAAAAAAACTTATTGATAATTAACGAGAAAGATACGTGGATGCATTCAAATTATATGATTGATATTTAGTAATATCATAAGGTTTTCCAAATAAAAATGTCAAACCTTGCAGTGAAGGCTATAATACACGGGCGCCGATTCTGAAGGGGAACTAGTCCCCTTCCCAAAAATTTGCTTAGATCTCCCGACAACGAAACAACATACACGTGAACGCCCCCCACCCTCTCCAAAAATTTACAGAAGTTGGCGTCGTTCATGTAGTACTACTAATAACACCGCAAATTGCTGATCGTGAGCGGTAGAGGACAAAAGATGATGTAAGTTCAGAGAAGAGAAAAAACAAGATGACACTCTCCCAACAAATTCTAAAACAATTTCATTTTAAATTCAATTTATACAAGGAAACATGTTATGTTTTTTAACACATATATTTTTGAAGTGATTTTACTTTATATCATGGTATTCACTGTCAGACTACTGTTACATTTATAATAATCTATTGATGTGAAAGTTAGTATGTAAACAGGCGATGTTGGCTTTGTCCGCGCCATCTTTAACTCGCAGTAAAGTTTCCATTAGTAATACAGATGCGGTCCATATCAATAATACAGAAATTCAGCAAGTTTTAAATTGTTGTTTTGCAGAATTTAAATTAAATTTGTTATTGCTGCATTTCCCTTGATGGTATGGTTAATCAGACTATCAATTTAGCGTCCACTGATAAATTATAACTTCCTGGCGCATAATCCTTACTTACGGAAGTCACCAGACACTTCATTTTTTTCCAAGTACAAATTACAGTCCAGTTGTTGCTTTAGAACAATGAGAACATACAAGGATCAAGTTAAATTAATTCGTGTAAGGATACAAAAATAAGTAAATAAATAAAATAAAATTACCAAAGTTGAGAGAAAAGAGAGAGTTTCTCTGTTACGCTTAAGAAGGTCTACATGGAAAATTTAACTCTTTTACACTATAAGAGTTCCTTACAATATCTGCGCATAAATCTTTTAAGCTCTGAAAGGAGTTTCAGATATACATCTTAAAAATGAAATACGAGTAGATAAAAATTTACAGAAAGTGAACTTGATTCCCTTGTGCACTGAACGCGCCATAAGATACCCGTCGCGTCAGTATCGTTTCGTTAGCAACGCGTTTCGCATGCAACCAGTTACATCGTAAAGTAAAGCGTGCTGCCTACCCTCCAGAAAACAAAACAAGAAAGATAACTTCAAATAGGCTCTGACCTTTTTACTTCATAACATACTAACAAACATTCTTGTATTATCTTAGGAAATGCTACTTTCTTTTCATTTCGTCAAACTAAGAAAGGGATGTGAACAATGTTAGGTATTATAATATGTATGAACAGCACGCAGAAATTGAAAGAAATCTTGATACTGCTTAAAATCAAATTCGTCGTTGTTTTTAGCTGATTCTCTTTAAGCTTCCTATATTAAGTTTCTTATTGTTCTTTTTAAACGAAATATATTGAGTCTTAATATTTTCTCTTTATCTTTAGTAAAAATTCTTTCATGCGAGAACATTTTACATATAATATGGATAAAAATGCGATCATCTTTGTTCACGTACATGAAACCGTACTATCCTAGAATACTGAACACAATCACAATCATCATCACCATAGGTATTCTGCTAGTATTGGCAGGTCACTTGCTGCAACTGAGAAGATTCCATGCTACACGGTCTTCCACTAACCTCTTCATTTTCATGTACAATTTTTGTTTTGATACCGTCCTGCCACCATACTCTCTAGCACGTGTCTCATGATAATGTTCTTTCTTAGCCAAAACCTTGTCCCAAACAGTTTCTCTTCCTTTTCTTAATAATGCCTAAAATTGTTCTTTTCTCCCTCACCATTTTTAAGAACCTCTCATTCATTTTCCGCTCGACCAGCTAATTCTTTCCATTCATCTCCATTTCGAAAGAATTGTTCTACATTTCGAAAGCTTCCAGACGTTTGCATGTATATATATAGAACTTCTGTTTACTTTATATTTGTATTTATTTCGCAGAGCCACCTTTTTCTGTGGAATATTGTATTAGCTATATCATAGGCAATAGCTATATCATAGACAATCATCTCACTAATCTTGTAAGCACATGTTTCGTTGAAACCATGTACATAAAATGTAATCATAGCTCGATTACTAGTAACACCACTGCATCTGCACATTACAAGATATTTATAAATGACGAAGTTGTGCACGATATGTCACAGTGAGAAGAAAACCACAATTTTTGGGTTTGTTTTGAATTGATTGAAAAATTCAAAAATGATCGCACAAGTGTTACACAAGAGGAAGAAGCCGGACGATTGGTGTACCGTTTTTGAAATTTTCAATCCATTCGTAGACACTCTTGCGACAAGATACTGTTCCCATATTGTGCCGAAAGTCTTTGATGGATTGCCGCCCCTGACACCTTCCGACTACAAAAACCGGATCACTGCTCGTTGCTCCTCTGTGGTGAAAACTTCTAATAGAGTGGCCATGATCTATCTGCAACAAAAGGAAGACAAATTAAGGAATTAGAATCAAACTTCCATAGTATGACCACAACAGAATAATAATAATAATAATAATAATAATAATAATAATAATAATAATAATAATAATAATAATAATAATAATAATAATAATAAAAACACGATGACAGAGCTCAGAGTGAACAATGTAAGAAGAGATGTCAAAATTGCGGATATTTTTTTTACTTACCTCGTATAATTTTGTTCAGCTCAACGAGACCAATCGATATTGATGTATGTTTCATCTTCGGACTTGTTTTCTTCAACTTTAAGAATATTATAGAATTTCCAATTTAATTTGAATCTCATGTTCATTTTTTTGGTTTCTCAAGTTGGTAACCATGTATCTAAGTGACCTGAAAGGAAAAGGAAGAAGAAATATTTTTTTTTTTACTTTCTCTGTGTATGTGTGTTTCTTCTTTTTATAAAGGTCGAAAACCATCATCGTTCATCTTTACCTAATACGTCCACCGGTGGTTGCATTCTATTAGAGACCAGAGTGCTCACGATACACCACGCCCCAATGTGTCTCCCATACACGCATCTCTTGTGCCGGGTAATTGACAATAACAATGCTCTTCAGAGCAAGAGAAAAGGCGAAGAATAATGATACCAGGAAAACCCACCACAACAAGAAAGAGAATAAAAAAGAAAGAAAGAAAAAAAGATGTCAGCAAAAGGCAAAGAAAGATTGGAACAATTTTAAACAAGAACAATGATCATGATTATCACAGTGTTGAAGGCCGACCGTTTTGTAGACGCCAAAAGGTTTTATTCAATCAAAGGTGTGCTTTTGGTTTTAATCCTCACCACTTCTTTTCATCAGGGATATTCTCCAGCCTCTTTTCACAGCAACGAAACACAGCATGCTTACTCTTTTCAACCAACCAATACGCACATCCTATATATATATAATCTTCTTCTTCGCGCGTGAATATGCACTTGACCAATTTTGGCCAATCTATAGAGCTTAAGCCTCCAGGGGAGCTATTACACCTTATTTCTCTTCTCCCGCTTCGGCTTAGTCAATGGATGGATCTGTCTTTGCTTACAATGGCATTTACCAACAGACTGAATGAAAACCGCTCAGCAGAAGATCAAAAGACTACCTGCCTACTGTATCCTTGGAACTAATATGTAACAACAAAAACAACAAAAAAGTATTAGGTATTTCGCAACCACCATTACTATCCTGGCAAACCTCAGAAACATTTCATACTCAGGAAATAAAAGGAGTCCATGTTTTTAAGGTTAGATATCTACACTGTAATGTGTTTACAGTGCAAATTCCCGGTTTCCTTCTACCAACTTTAGTTGTCAATCGTTCACTAAGTATGTTACGAGACAATTTGGTCTTTAGAAAAACTTATAGTCGATTGAGAAATTAATGCAGATATCCTATTCCGAACTTGAAAATCTCAAGATGGCTATAGCATTTTAACACCGAAAAAATAAATATTCTACTGCAAATTGGTGTCCTATGATTCAAATGTTCAAAGTTTTAACAAACACGTACTACATTAAAAACATGAACTGATAGATATTTAAAACTGAAGTCTTTTAAGTATTAATTTCAGGTTATTATATCTAATTAAGCATAACATGTATTTATTGTTCTCTTGCTACTGTCGGTGAAAGGCTATATGCGGTATGTTTTAGGGCTCTATTATATCTGGCTCTATTATATCAAAATCCAAGCGGACAAAATCCAAGCTAAATTCTGGCAAAGCGGACAAAATCCAAGGAACACTATCATGTGCGTAGCTGTGATATGTGTCTGAAAACACCCTAATTAAATTGTTTGTTTCTTTCTTCAATTGCCATGCATTCTAAAGCTTTATCTGTAATTCTTGAATTTATTGAAGTAACATTTCATTTTCTTTTAAAGAACTGAAAATCCAATAAAGCATATAAGATTGTCACAGTTAAGAGTGCATATGAGTTTTAATTACTCATAAAATATTCTGTCTACTGCTAGGACATACCCAGGTGGATCCAATTTAGGGTGATCAGAAATATTTTGACTAAAAAGAGTATACTCACATGAACCAACCAGAAAATGAAAGCACTGACTTGATAAATCATACATAACAAATAACTGCAAAGCAGCCCAGTCTTAAAAAGAGTACGCTTAATTCTATTCTTTTCATTAAAGTAGGATTAAAATTAAAAAAGATATAATTTAGATAAAAACAATACTTCTCTACCCTCAAAGTATTCACACGTCGAAATAACCAATAATATATACATTTTCATTTGGTTTGTCTAGGCACATTTTCACATTTCGATTTTCTCGATAGCACTTTTATATTACTTAATTCACACACATTATTACATTATTAAAAAACACACTCCAATAGCATCTAAACATAATAAATGGTGGATGCCAACGGATAAAAGAAAACACAGCATTCTACCATTACCATATTCACATTTTGATCTTGACAGGTATGTCTATATTTTACTTATTTAGAATATATACGCGAAATACGAGAACTACAAAAAACTCAGCATTCCACAACTACCATACATATTTCACATTTTGATCATTTCTGACGAAAAGTTGATCAGTATATCATTATTAATTATTATTATTTTTTAAAATATTCATAAAACACTACCAACAAACAAATCAAGACTTCTGTATGCCACCTCATAAGGATGAAATTAAAATACTCCAATGAATGATCTTACAACAATATGCTGAGTGTCTTAAATGTTTATATATAATAAAATTGAGATGACAACACTTTTACAATGTATTTGTATATACATACATACATACTTTTACATACTTTCATATGGATGTGATAATTAATTAAAACTCATCTGCACTCTTACTGTGACAATCTTATTGAATTTTTTATTGAATTTTCAGTCCTTTAAAAGTAAATGAAATGTTATTTCAATAAATTGAAGAATTACAGATAAAACTTTAGAATGCATGACAATTGAAGAAAGAAACAAACATACAATTTAATTAGGGTGTTCACAGGCACATACCACAGCTACGCACATGACACTGTTCCTTGGATTTTGTCCGCCTTGCCAGAATTTAGCTTGGATTTTGTCCTCTTGGATTTTGTCCGCACCCCGGTGGCGACACCACACTCTCGCGTATCGTCCACCACTGGCACAACCAAAACAAGACGAATAGTTTCATGAGAAAATGTCTTCAGCGAGTGAAAGTATGCTTCTCCATGCCCTCTTGATGGACAAGAGGAGGCGAAGAAAGAAGAAAGTGTACATACACCCAATATTGATATCAAGGAAAGATTAAGGACTAGACCGTATTATACACTATTCAATTATCTTTTTGCAGAGGACACTAAGATTTTTTAAACCACTTTCGAATGTCAAAGTCATCATTTTTTGAACTATTGAGCATTGAAATCTTCAATCCCTTGTCCTTGGGAATGAATTTGTAACTTCACTTCATTTCCGTCACCACCTTCATTCTCACTTGCCATTTTCGCGCGAATCAACAGAAACAACTAATACTATACAGAGTGACAATACATTGCGGTCTGATGAGTCATAAAGCGAGCGCGATGATCAAACAACTCTTCAACCTGCTACTGGTTGCGCCACCAGTGGCCTAGTGTCCCGCGCCACCAATGGTTGCCCGAACAGCCAGTTGCTGAGCTCGTCCACCAGCCGTTCTCCGATTTCTTGGTGGCGCCATCAGTTGTCCTAGTGTAATAGGCTCTGTATTCTTCAGTGCCCAGAACCAGTGGCTTAATGTAATAGGGTTCTTAGTGTCAATTTCTCTTTAATAGGTGATGTGTTATTAATCCTATCATTATTGCCCATGGCTCCATCTAGTTGCTTGATTTAGGTGTTATCTTCATCCAGTTGAAGAAACTACCATTCGGTCAACATACAGGTATCAATGAAAATGAATTGGATAACCGTTTCCCTTTAAAAAGAAGGCAAGTGTTGAACGTAGTAGGCAAGTAATGGCAAGCGTTGAACGAAATCTGTACAAACATTTGATAATTTAAAAAGACGAAGTTTGATAATGTATACAATTATTTATCTATCTATATATAAGCTAATCTTAAAAATTGCCGAACTTCCTGTTACCGAGTATCTAAAGATCAACTGTGAACCTTACAAGGGCTAATTGTCACCGAACGTCTAAAGGATTAGCCTGGTGATCGTAACACCTGTCTTTCGCTGGTTCGAATTCCGCACAGGTTACGGATCCACATGTTGTCCTTTTACTCTTTAGTTCATTGATATATTCATATCTCATTGTCTTCTTTAGCCTTAAAGGCAAGATTCGTGGGACACAGAAACTAAATAAATAAACAAATAATAAACAATCTTGACTGCAGATTATGTAGCATTCAACAAGGACACTCGTCGATAAAGAGTCTCAAAATTTTCTTCATAAATCTTTCCAGAAATCATAGTGAATACTCTCTGCATAATGTCGGTTCATGTGTCAGACCTTGCAATTAGCAAAGTGAATACTTACAATAATCCTTGATAATTTTAAAGTTAATTTCTAAGATATGAAAACTTTTGCATTTTCTCTCCACATGTGATAAAGTTGACAGTTTCGAGATCCTGTGTAACTGAGCGGTTGCAGTATGGAGGGCAGGAAAATGTGGGAGAAAAATATCGTGAAATAATACACATCTGTTAAAATAAACGAATACAAGCATGGCCAATAATTGACAATACACAATCGTCGACTGTCCACCTGGTAATTACGATATATCTTGTCTCCAAAAAGTGTACCACACGCAAACTTATACATAACCGGAAATACCATGCAGTCATTAATATATATACATCTAAATTACGTTGTGACTTTTTAAAAAGCAAATTATAGGTATTTTCCACTGTAGCAGAATCGAAGTAACAAGAATTAAATGTAGAAAATTACCGTCCTTGAAATTTTTGAGTTGCTGAAATACCAAACATATTTACGAAGGTCAAAACTTCACAAGAAACATTCAAGCTGTTTAGTGTAACCAAAAATGTACATCTTCCTTCAATATTAGTCCAAGATAGAAACAAGATTTGAAACAGTAGACACCATGGTGCAACCGAGCGAAGAAGGGATAGTTAGGCATTTCTGATCTTCATTGAACTTATATGTTTTATAAAGTATTAAAAAAAAGAAAAGGAAAGAAAAGAAAAGGAAATAGAAAGTAATAGTGCTCCCATATAAACTAAGAGTTAGCGCGTATGCCTTTGATGTGCGTTGTTCTAATTTCAGTTTTCGGAAAGCAGAAGATTAAGAAAGCCATCGCTGGTTTAGAAAGCTAAAATGAGCCATTTGGGCGAAACTTCGTGGCCCGCCCTGGCCATGCCAAACATTTCACTGGTTATTATTTGGGTCTTGCTGGATCTACAACGAATACTACATACCATATATTGGCGTTATCTAAATTCCATTTGTCTCAATTATCGAAGTTCTTTTTTTTTCTTTTTTATGGTTAAGTTGTTGATATCTTTTGCATCATTATGTAATAGCGAAGTTACAAAGAATAAGATTTACTATTAACGTGGGCTTCGGGACTTGAATTCCGTACAGTTGGCTGGTGCACAGACAATCACGAAAACACTATCCACCTTTACAATATACGCTGTTCCCCATCATATCATCTCTCCTTCAAGAGAGCTTAATTACGGACCGTACCACAAGTCCTTTTATATAGAATATATGTATATATATAGGATTAAATTACGGGGTGTTAGCATAGGATGGCTGGTGTAAGTATAAGAGAATTGAATTGAGCTTGCTTTTTTACTCCTGTCATTTATATATAGGAGTAAATACATAGGAGTAAATACATATATATAGGAGTATATATAGGAGTAAATAAGCAAGCTCAATATATATACAGAGTGGCCCAAAAGTAGGTATACACCTCTGCATTGATCAAGTATAACATTCTAGCGTATAGGTTTATCTGCTTCGGCTGTTCTGAGCACAAGATATAAGTAAAAAGACATTAAGAACAAATAATAAAGGAACTAAGTCTATCTGATGGATAACAATAAGAAATGATATACAAAGCAATAAGTTGACCAGTAGGGATTGTATACCTACTTTTGGACCACCCTGTATATATATCAAATTCTCTCTTCATCGTTTTGTAAATCTATGTTAGATCCTTATCAATTTAATGGAAACACTTGGAGTTTGAAACACGTCAGATGTCTGGGTTTGCCGTGGTGAGATCACAATGTCACGCCCAAAGAAGCATATGGTCCGCAATGTCTTCGCCCAATTGTGAAGATGGCGGAGGCAGGGTGATGATGTGAGCTGCAATTTATCTTGATTTTCAGTGGGTTGCATCCCTCTCCATGATTATGTCACCATTTTTGAGCACCAAGTGCATCCTGTATTTCATATGTTTCCAGGCAATGAAGCCATATTCCACCTTGATGATAATGAGCCCATTCACACAGCTCAAGCTGTTGTGGTGTGGTTTGAGGACATCAGGGTGAAGTTAAATACGTTCCGTGGCCTGTCCAACCTCCAGATCTGAATAATTGAACATTTGTGCTCTGTTTTGAAGACGAGAATTCGCCACATATTTCTGCCTACGTTCTCTCACGAAATTGAGTGATGCATTGCATGCGGAATGGTGTAATATTCCACTTGCTACCATTCACGGATCTATGACTACATTCAAAAGACGGGACGGGAAAAGGTAGTTCAGCGCCATAGTAATTCGGTAAGTTGCACTTTTTCATGCGTTTTCATTAAATTGATAATTACCTGTATACAGAAAAAGAGTAAATTCACCGACTCACTGATTCACTCACCAATAGATCTCCGATACTTTCAGGCGTAATACCTTCAAAGTTTGTATAAATATTATTTTAGTACCCTAATTTGTAGATAAAATTGGGTTTTGCGAAATAAACCCCTAAAGGAGATTAGGGGACTTGCATGATTTTTTGACGTTCTCTAGACCTCCAAAACTATCAGGCTTAGAATCTTGGCATTCTGTATAAATGTTCTCTTTGCATCCTAGGCTCTAGATTAGACGAGATTTTGCAAAATATGGCCGCTAAGAGGGCGTATGGAACTCTCTAATTTTTTTCATCAGATCTCCGAAACTTTTGATCACAGAACTATGAAATTATCACTCAACCTAGGCATTCGTTTATCCGGATGCTCTACTGAGATGCATGAACTGTTCTTAACCAAATTTACCATGGTGATTTGAGAGTCCGCGCTGAGTATCGTAAGGGGCCGCATGTCTCGATCGAATATACCATTGAGGAATAATCACCGAAAAAAATGGGACGCCTATAGCCTTAACCTTGGAAAAGGGTTTGGCGCGCGAATTCTCATTATAAACAATGGAAAATAGAATTTTCAGCATTGCAAATAGTTCGAAGACCTTTTCGTTTTGTTCTGCGAACACAATTAAAGACCTGAATTGCACAACATCCTAAGTCCACAGGAGTACTTTTATGATTTTAGAAGAAAGACAAGAAGATTATACTTGGCATGCTATTCTGTTTAGCAGATTTTTTTTTTTTTTTCGGTTTTGATTTGGATTTACGTATTATGCAAGTGAATAGCCCTTAAAACATAGATGCTAACATAAAAAAACAAAAAACGCAAAATACGAAAAAACAGAGTGAACTTGAGATGCTATTCAATTCAGGTCTTCAATTTTTCAAAGCCATTATGTTTTCCGCTGATAGGCCAATATATCGTGTTTGTTCACGAAAATAATTGATGCACTAAAAATATTATATGAATAATCAATAAAGGTCGATGTCTTCGCTCCATACTTAGTGTGTATGTTATATATTCATTTGTGTGTATGTTATTTATTTACTTGTGTGTGTTATTCAGTATGAAAGACGAAGATGAATGGTTGTAGGAGGAGGAAGGGATGAAAAACATTGTTTACGGTAACATGTAGGAACATATGATAGTTATTATTAAATGAGAGGATCAGTTCTTTATAACAAATTTTTGAGCATTCTTAATTTTCGAAAGATTTAATTCTGTTAAAAAAAGAAAAGGGTAAATTGAGTGAGTAGTAATTAAGTGAGACCACTGTTTACATTGTCTTAATGTAACCCTGATTGATACCCTGTAAGCGATCTCATTTCAACTTACCTATTTAATAAGAAATTAGAGCTAACAAAAGTTCATGATTTGCTGTATTTGTTCAAAAATTAATTACTTTGACAAATCAGCGTACTTTTTGCCTTTATACAGGATGCTTCAAAACAACACCGACAACGTTTGGGAGGTGATTCCTGACATCAAGATAAGACGAAAGTATAGACCAACCTGGATGTACAAATGCTCTCATTCGTAGTTATAGGCTGTCGAAAACATGAAAACTGAATTTTAAAGGCCCATAGCTCCAGGACCTACCGTAGTCGAGTCAAGACTTCACTTAGGAACTAATGTACGCTATCCAAAAATATGTTTCAGAATCCTAAGGTACTCACGCAACAATTTTTATAGAGGAAGTTTGGCTACGGGCATATAATTTCTACTCACCAACTACCTCCATAAAAATTGTTGCGAAAGCACCGCAGGATTCTGAAACATGGATATTTGAATAGGGCACATATTAATTCCTAAGTGAAATCTTGATCCCACGATGGTAGATCCCACAATATTGGCACTATGGACCTTCAACGTTCGTTTTTCATATTTTCGGCAGCCTATAACTCCGAAATGACGGATTTTCGCACCCAGGTTGGTCTATACTTTTTGTCTTATCTTGGTGTCAGGAATCACCTCCCAAACGTCGGTGTTGTTTTCAAACATCCTGTATATACTTTGTTTAGCAGAGACTAAGTTATTTTATTAGAGAAATATCCAGCAAAATAATTTCAGAAACTTTGTGCACAAAATGTTTGATAAAAAAAAATACATTTTTCTTTGAACTAGACAAACTAGATGTTTTACATTTAAGTAAATACTTTGGTACTACTTGATATTCTTTGGCTTGTATATCGTTAAGCTATGATGCTGTTAAGAATATTACTACAAAGTAGTCAGAGTTATAAAATTAATGATTAGCGTCCAACTACTTTGGAAGAATTTCTGTAGAAATAAATGTTATTTTTATAATGTTGCCAATTTCAAAGTTTAGTTATGAATAATGATAATTAATTTTAATGTTTATATCATTGTTGCCTCAAACCATTAGACTTTACAATAATTATCATATCTGAAAATATTATAATCTTGGACAAAGAATAAATTATTATTATTGGTTAATTTTGTTTATTGTAATTTTAGTTATTGTTGATCTGAGACTTATTGTCCCTTTTCAGCACAAAGAGTTACATGAGACCTAGACTTACAAGCCAAATAAACTCCCACCGAGAATCGAACCCACATAAAAATTACTGACCTTCTCGTGGATAAAGTTAACTGACAACCTTCGATCAGCTCGTTTCCTGATATCTACTGGAAAGAAGCGATAAATCCTGAAATAAATATGAATATAAGAACTAAAATTGTTATTGACAATTTTCGTAAATTCAGGATCATTTTATTGTGAATTCTCATCGAAAGAGATTTTGTGGATTCTATAAAATCAAGTCGTTTCCCACTACTTGAGCAAAGCTAGGATTAGGATTAGAAAGACCTAAAATGAAGTATAAGGCTCCTATTTTACAAGATAAAAAGTTTGACTATTTTCTCGTGTATACAATCTCAGCTCAATAACTAGTTACTTATTTTCACAGTTAGTAACCTTGACTCCTTAATTAACTTAGTCTGGATGATAAACATAATAATTGGATAGTGTGCCAGTGCTGTTGCATTGTGTCATCAGTAACAATGAAGCGTTTCTTGTTGCTTCCGAACTGATGTTGCATATTAAAAAGGAAAAAAAAAAAACCTGAAGAGATAGGGGGGGAGATTAAAAGTAGCATATTTTTGTATACACCCATAACGCCATAAAGGTAGATTACCGTCCAATATTACTGTCGTTCTTAGTTCAATTGCATTGGATGCAATCTGAAAGCTGTGGATAATCTCTGTCCCCCAACAATGAACCAGACAGTTAAATAACTACCTTGGGCTAAATTCGATTTGCAGAAATGATGCACCACCCTACGATTTTATTCTTCCGGCTGACGAGTGAGGTGAGCTTTAACAATAATCATCCGGGCGTCTTCCTTTTTACATTTTAACACTTGACTAATGCAGAATTTTCCGCCTGGGACGTGAATCACTTTATTTGTTTGATGGTTGGTGGGCTTCGGTTCTTTGCCTGTCACAGGGTGAACAACTCGTATATATATTAACTGTAATTATTGTTTTCCTCTGCTGGATACAAACTTAATTTGTCTTTTCTCGTTTAAAATAAATCCAATATCACATTATAGTTTTTTCTTTTTTTTTTAACGCATATTTATTAAACTAAAAAAGAAAAAAACCTTCTGGTGCAACAGCCGTCAGGGGACCAAGGCTAATACTTCTCTTTTCCTTTTTTTTTTTTTTTTATTCGCAGTTACCGTTCCATTGTCCGTCTTCTAGAAATATTATACAGAGTATCCGAGATGTTCACGTTCTCCCTAAGTTTGAATATTACTGAGGATAACGCCAGTCTAATTTTAGGTGTGTTATTGCTAACACTGCTTTCATGGTCACCTAGAGCACTGTCTGTTGTCACTGCTTTCAAACCAGTGTTGTCAAAAAGTTCACAAAAAAAGTCGCTAAATGGGAGGTGAAATGACTCCAATTTGGGGTGAAAAGTCGCTAAAAGTTATTCGTGATATATACCTAGGTATATACTTCACTAATACATTCTACTTCAATAAAATCAAAAATGATTAGAAAATAAACAAAGAAAGTTAAAACTTTATAAAGAAAAAAGCTGACATTTACTTCACAGTTTACTCGAGCTGTTACTGCAAACTAATGACATTGAAGGTTAAAATAGTTCTCCCTTAAGTGCAAGACGTAGCTTATTAGAAAACAAAGTGGGATTCTGGAGATTTCACATGCTATATGCAAGGGCGCCAATGTTGTGGTTTCCAAGTGGGGGCAAATATAAGCGACATTTCAAATATAATTTGAAGTTTTGCGGTATCTATTCTAAAAATTCTATTGGGTTTTCAATCTTTCGAAGTACAATTTCCTCTAGGGGGGCGAGCGCCCCATCTTTTCCCCCTGATGGGCGCCCTTGGTTATAGGTTGTATATTTGCCGAACTCATTGACGCTTCGGCTGATTCAAATAAGCAAAAGGAAACAAACCTATGAAAACTGCTTCGAACTAATAGTACTTGATTACAGAAGGACAAGTTGTTCACAGCACAAAAGTCGCTAGATTTGTAAGTCGCCAAATCGTCATTTATAAATCGCCTAAAAGTCGCTAATCGAAAATACTACTTTTTGTTGCTATTCTGGAGGTCCAATACCCTAGATTTAGCGACTCTCCCCAATAATTGGCAACACTGTTTCAAACACTGTCTGGTATCCATGTTTTCAAGGTCACGTAGAGGATTTCAGTTTGAAGTCATTGCTGGTGTGAGCGGTTGCAATCAGATACATATGAAGGAATTTATTTCGGGAGTGGTTTAAAGTTTTTTGGGGGTGCCAAATTCAGTGAGAACAAATTATATTAAAATTTTTAAAAACTCTCTAACTTTAAAGTAAATTTACAAAAAAGCAAGAATTTCGGGGTGCCCGAACCCCAAGAAGCCACCCCCTGCGTACGTCCCTGATCGCTAAGGAACGGTTAGTTGCTTGTGTAGGGGTGCACGAACGATCACTCACAGGGCAATTGGCAAGCACCCACCTCGTAAAACAACGCTGCCTGATTGGGTGAAAAGCGCGTTTGCTTCAAGAGGTGTCAAAGATAAGCAACGTAGTGGACGTAAGAAGAAACCTGAGATAATGTGCTGCTGTTGCTTGGTCAATTGCAGTGTCTCCAACTAAATCACTTCTTAAAAGAGCAAACGCAACTGATTATACTACTATACTGAATAGGTACTAAATAAATAAAATGACATTGAAATTGCTCGCTGTGATTTTCAAACGTAGTGGTACGGGAACTTCTCAAACAACCTGTATAGCTATACATTTTTTTAAATATAATAGATACTTCTGTTTTTTCGGCATCTTATTACTAAATTATTTTTAACAACTTTAAATGATAATTTGTTAGTTATTGTTTTCCCTATATCTCATTATTATTATGTAACGTCCCACTATTATGTTCCGAGGCAGAAAGAGAGGAGATGATAAGGATGACAATGAACGAAATGGTGAAATGAAGAAAAGGGAGAACCCCGAGGAAACCAATCACACACACAATGTTTGTTCAGCACAAAACCCACTCGGAGGGAGCAGATTGAACCAGGGATCTCACCCACCAGAAATCTTATTATACTGAATGATTCTATTATTATTATTATTATTATTATTATTATTATTATTATTATTATTATTATTATTATTATTATTATTATTATTATTATTATTGAGCTGCATGTTAGCAAATTCTCTATGACACATTCACTCAATTAGCTACCTTTGTTACGATACTCCTTAACAGATGATTCACTTAGGATGAAATTTAGTACCATACAGAACTTCGTAAGGAAACCTTTCCCAACAGATCTTTTCCGAAGTTTTAGATTTATTTAACTTCATTTTATTCTATTTTATTTATTGGTTGCCATCCAGAAGTCCTTATAAGTCTAGACTTTAATTATATATATATATATATATATATATATATATATATATATATATATATATATATATATATATATATATATATATATATATATAGATATTGTAAACACCTACAATGATTAACTTGTACTCACACGATATCGTAA
Organism: Thermobia domestica; assembly: GCF_964235325.1. Classification (NCBI taxonomy): domain Eukaryota; kingdom Metazoa; phylum Arthropoda; class Insecta; order Zygentoma; family Lepismatidae; genus Thermobia; species Thermobia domestica. The sequence goes on along the minus strand of NC_137455.1, from coordinate 164,229,585 downwards.
GCGCTCAGTGAAGGGAGTCGTGAGTAGAAAAAAGGCTCGTAACCATTGTCGTAAGGCGTATTTCTGTTTCTCGCAGTCTCCTGAGATGTGTTTGGATTTACTCTCTAGAGGTTCCATGGATGCGAAATGAGGATAACAATCTCTTCTCCTATAAAACCCAACACGGGTACCTCTACCCATCGTCACCCCCCCCCCCTCACACACACACACATCTAAATTCTCCTTGAGATGTCTCCACAAAAGCAACATCTACTTTTAAACTACCTTAATACTTCTGATTCAATCGAAGCAGAGAAGAAATTAAGATGAATGTCAAGATACCAAGCAGTCATAGACAGGACGGTTAACTTTCTGAGATTTGCAATCAAGAGATCTAGGGTTCAAATCCAGCCAGCCTTACTGAGGCTATACGAAAGATTTTCCTTAGAACAATAATGAGATAATAGCTTAAAAATAAACTGGTCGATTCTCTTCCAGATTTACTTTCCATATTTCGTTATTGATCATGACTTCACAGTTATGTCTGAAACTATATTAACAAGAAAATACACTTTTGGTATTGAGGACATAGATGGTGTCGTCCCACTTGCGACAGTCCTATTAGCGATAGGAACTCATAACTGTTCTATGAGCGACCGATTCGATCTTTAACTGCCCTTGAGTCACCGAATGTGATTTAGAATCTAACAAAATGTAATATGAAAAATTTTGCTTTACTTGAATTTAATACGTGAGAATGTTCTCATTACATTAACAACCTTTTATACGTTTTTCCTAATGTTATATTTTTGAATTAATTTTTTTATGAATACATGGACTATATCAACGAGAAAACTAACTAAATATTTAGAGTAGCTCCGCCTTTGTCAATGATTCTAATATAATATAAAAAATCATGTTAAAATGATACGGAGCTTAAGTTTAGATTGAATATGTTTATGACATAAGAAAGAAATCAAAAAGAAATAGGGGCGCCCAAAGAGAATTTTCTAGGGAGGGGCATCTCCATGGTTGCTGTATCACGTCTGGTATAGCTGGTATTTAATATACGTGGTTTGCTATATTACGTATACATTTTCGTAAGCCAGGGGGGCTACCCCTGCCTTCCCATCGGGCGCCCATGCAAAGAGGGTGTTCACCACTTGAGGATATCAAAGAAATCTGAAAACACGATGTATTCGAAGAAATTATTACACAAGTTACAAATCTCTCGAAGGACTACACAGTTCGTCTACTTATAAGGGATTATTTCATATTGCTATACGACAAGCTTTTATGTATAAGTCAAAACAATTGAGGAAGGCAAATTAATCAATTAGTTTACGTTTTAGTAGCTTACAATAGGGAGGAAGGTAGTTTAAAGGGTTTGTTTACCTTTTGGATTGTTTAGAGTGAACTGCATTGTAATTGGTGGGATTGGTTGAGAATAGCCAATCAGATGTAAGGGATCTCACAAGCTGTCTTTTATCATTCACATTTTTTTTTCATTTTATTCATAGTCTTAGGAAATCTAAAAAGTAGATAGTTGGCGAAACTGTTACACGTTTAAGTTTTTCAAAATAAAATATATTATTGTGCTTAGTGAGTAATTAGATTTGAATCAAATTAAGTACAGAAAACAGAACTTTTGAAGAAAGGGGATATTACAAATGAATTTTCAATAATTACATAGGAATATACTTTTCTTGGAAATATCCCTTTATCTCGTCAAGTTATTTGATATGTTTTATGTCAAATCTAACTCAAAATTAAAATAAGTTTTATTTGCACTCACAGTAGAGGAAAAATATATTTGACGAACAGTATCACTGGGACGTACGTATTTCATACCAAGGTTGTTCGGGCGCTAATAACGCCAGAGGCAACATATTTTACGAGATGGAATCATACCATCTTCCATCATCTCAATATAAATGAATCGGTGGCTCATAGGACAGATAACAGGTCCTGTCGCTAATAGGACTGTCGCTTCTGGGACTAATTTACATAGATGATCAGTTCTAAATCGATAAATATGACACGTCAACGATTCATTTTACTGTCTGCTTATAAAATAGGGTTATTGCATTAGTTTTAGGGGTAAATAAACATGGATATTTTAAAATTATGATTTCAGCTTTTATGAACATCCAAAATTGAAATGCTGTATGTGAAGTTTCATGTGTCGACAATAACAAATAAAATGTACAGACACATGAAATATCATAATATATTACAGCAAAAAGTCCTCCAATGAAGAGCGAAAAATCCATAAATAATATATAAAAGCCAACGGCAACGTGCGTGTTGTGGTATTTTCGGTCTTTTTAATCTTTCTCGCATTTCAGTTTTTCTTTCTTTTTTTTTCAATTTCTTCAATTAGGAGAAAAGAAAACACAAAATTTCTGTGTTCAAAAAATGAGAAATGTTCTTGTGGTGCAGACCTCACACAATGGTTGATCCTCAAAGGTCAAAAACTCTATCCTCTGTTAACCCTTTCTCATTGGCCTATAATCTGTGGTTACTGAACCACTTAGAGACATATAGACAACCAGACAGAAAGAGGACAAAGATGATTGGAAGGGAATTTAGCTGTTGTCGTTTTGTATTTAGCATATATGTTATGTGTATGTGTGTGTGTGTTTGTTTGTCTGTTTGTAAAGGAAGGATTGGAGCGGCAGACATTCAAATTGATGTCGTTTTGTAGAAATTTCCACACACACTCACACATACATAAATAAAACTTACTTTAAAAAAAAAAAAAAAAGTTCCTTTTTTTCTTTTTGGACATAAATCTCAGAAGTGTTCGAGATCTTTTACAGAAAGATTGGGTCATGTGACTTATTGAACCAGTTCAAAAGGTCAAGCGGTTAGTATCATATATCATTCAGTCGGTCAACTTAGGTAATGGAGAGTTCTAATTTCTTTTTTTTGGGGGGGAAGGGGGTATTTGCTCCCTTATAAAATCGTGTGGGAATTTAGCGTCTATCTTTTGTATACATATATAATATTCTGAATCTGTGAGCGGCATAGACTTTTGCAAAACGGTTGATTTATGTCCTACTGCTTAAGACTCCTTCTTTCCCCCCCCCTCAGTTCTTTAGAGATCATCACACATCTTTGAAGCGTTCGAAAACTACCTCACACAGCTTCTCACGAAAACACCATAAAACCATGAATTTTAAAAATTGATAATGTAATATTTTATACTTTATTGTTTTCAGTTCTATATTGCACGGTAATAATGCAAAAATAATGGACAGAGAATGCAGAAGTAATATTTGTATCTCAAAGAAAAAAGAAAAAGAAAAAAGAAAAAAAGAAAAAAGAAAAGAAAAGGAAAAGAGAAAAGAAAAGAAAACTTATTAGCTCTAATATATTTATTGAAGAACACCTATACTTTTTTTTTTTTTTTTTTTTAATGGTTTACTTTTTGGGTAACAGGAAAAAGAGGAAGATCCAGTCACGAAGATATCTTCCCAACAGTCACCTCACGTATATCAAGGCATATATCTGAGTAAGAATGATAGATATTGAAGATTAGTCAAGGGTCTACCAAATTTGAGATAGATTTTATTATTCTTCATATCATAATAAAGTTATTCTCTATACACTTTTTAATGAATGTAAAACAAAGAGATCAAATGAAATACAGTAGGAAGTCGAGAATCCGAACTAGTTGGGACCACAGGTAGTTCAGATTTTCAAATTGTTCAGATCTTCGAAAATGACCAAGAAAATGCCATTTAGGGTTAAATATACTGTACGGTATGCTCTTTTATCGATACAGTGGTTATACAGTACATACAGCAATTACAATACCGTACGTAAGGCTACTTATATTTAGTCTTTCTAAAGCACCTGCATGTACACTAAATTACACTGTTCTTGTAACTCACACTTAAAACTTAACTTGTATGGACTAAGGGAAAATAAAAATAATACAAATAAATGAACTTTTGTAAAAACACTAACTTCACAGAACGCCGACGGACAACAATATTGTTCGTTTATCGCTAGCGCTAAGACAAAATGTAAAAATCTTCTACGGAACGCGTTCGGATTATCGACGTCCTACTGTATATATAATTCAGTGTTCCACAGGCTAAAGGAGACAGGTAATTAATGAAGATAAATTTATGTAAAATAATTGGTGAAATGAAAATGTGGTAGGAAGTGGAAAAACCCGGAAAAATCCCATGGACATGATGTTTTCTATCATAAACTGACGTTGGCTGGGAACAAAAGGGGTACCTTTCGCAGCAGAGGTGAGCGCCTTATCATTGAGTCACCGTGTCCTCAAATGAAAAAGAAAGCTATACTTACTTTGAGGTTTCCTTTCTTTTTTCATTGCATCACGCTTTATTTGTTTAATTAATGACTCATTTGTGTTTCCTGTTGTTCCTATTAGTTCACAAGAACACAAGCGTGATACAGTAATCGTTTATAGCTAATGTGTTGAATAGATTTAATATTCTTTCGCCGTCGGCGTATAGTTTAACATGAAAGTCCAACTACATAGACTCGTACCAAGGTTTAAACCTGGCTACACGGACACAGTAAACTTGATCTTATGTTTATACTAGCGTCAATTACCCGCTTGTCGCTGGATTAAAATAAGAAAAATTAGCAATATGATCCGTTAGTCAATCACTTTTCACTATTACTGAAGCGCTCTATGATATCGATCATTTTCCGATGGATATATATACCCCAAAGTTGTGGAGCTGAATTTGGATTTAAACGGCATCAGAAGTGTCACTGTTCATCTCAACGACCCGAAAACTATGGATTCGACACTAATATCGGTCATTTTCAATCATTTTTTAAAAAAATATCTCTCCCCTCCCCTAAGTTGCACCGTCAAAGTGAAGTGATAAAAACCATCCCAGTCCCGAACCTGTTGAAAAATTTAATATAAATCGACCGGGTGATTTAATTCACAAAAATAGTCACTTTCAGCTTTATTTATATGGATAGGCCTAGATAGATAGATTCGCAGTTATAAGCGTGAATAATGCTTTGGAATTTATGAAATGATGCTATTTAATAATTAGTTTCTATAAGTATATAAAAGAAGCCCTAAATGATGGATTGCTCAACACAGGCCAAACCGATTAAGCTAGAAACTTGAAATTTGAACAGCGCATAGGATTTGTGACATAAGATACATCTAGATAAGAAATTTTGGAAATTCGACGATTAGGAGAAAATAAGAATGAGAATTATTGTATTAAAATGTCCATATCTCGGCATCTATGAAAGTTAGAAACATGAAATTTGGTATATGGACTTTTCAATTAAAATAAATAAATATGATTTAGAGTAGGTTTTTGTTTTCATATTTGATGTAGAAGGAAGAAAAGGGGTAAGAAGAAAAAAAGGAGTGGGATTACAATCATTATAATAAGATGCCCATATCTCGGAATCTCTGAACGTTAGAGACATGAAATTAGATATTTAGACTTCTAATTTAAGCTAATTAGTTACATGTTTCAGCGCTTTTTCATATCTGATCTAGAAAAGAAGATGAGAAGGAAAAGGTTGGCGATTTATAGTTAATACAAATAAGAGTCCATAACTTGGAATCTCTTAAAGCTAGATACATAAAATTTGGTATTTGGACTTCTCATTTAAAATGATAAGATCCGTATTTCAGTGTTTTCTATAATATTTGACCTAGAAGGGAAGAAAATGAGGTAAGCAGTAAAAAGTGGGTAGTATTACAACTATCATAAAATAAAATATTCATAATATAATAAGATGACCATGTGTCGGAATTTCTTAACGTTAGAGATATGAAGTTTTGTATTTGGAAGTGTCATTTAAATTAATTCAACGTGTGTTTCAGCATTTTTTATATTTGTCCTAGGAAGGAAAAAAAAGAGATGGATAGAAAGAGGGTTGAAGGTTGCAATTATTGTAATAAAATATTCATATCTTACAACCTCTTAAGGTTAGAGACATGAAATTTAGTTTTTTTGACTTTTCATCTAAAATAACTAAACACGTATTTAAGCATTTTTGGATGTTTGATCTAGAATGGAAGGAAAAGGGGTGGTGTTGCCCTAAGATGCCAGTACAACACGTTCGAATTTTGTGCAAGACTTTGAGTGGAAATGGAATTTGAGTTTAACGTCTCTTTCAGCAGAGAGGCTATACGAGATGTGGACCTACTGATTAACGTGGGATTCGAACCACATGAGCTCCCGCTGCGAATCGAACCCAGATCTCCCACGCCAAAGGCGCATACGCTAACCGCTTAACCATAAAGGAGCTGTTCAAGGTTTCGAGTTCAGACAAATTCTATATGAAAAGTGCCGAAGAAAGATCGTAAAATATTGGCCACATAATACTTGGGGGCATTTACTAGTGTAAAATATTATCTTTTCGTAGTTTCATAATGGATCACATGCGTAATGTTGTGCATGTGTAATTTTGATTTTTATTTTATTTTCCTTTTACTTACTGCAGTGAGTAGCGTATTCTCAAGTAGGCGATAGAATCTTTGAATGTGTAAATTTTACTATTTAGGTTAAACTTCTTATATTTCCATGCAGCATTACCGTATGTTTGAATATTCAAAGAATATACAAACTACATCAAATAGCCTAATTCAAATATTTTGCGTCCTTGGAGTTCTGAAAATTGGGAAGATTTTACTATAAAATAATAAGTATTATGCAATCACATTAATTATTTGGTAGTCGAATGAAAGTATTTTATTTGTAAATAATTTTTTTTAAAAATCTTGTTGCACTGTTTGATAGGCATACACAGTATATATACATCCTGCATTTTCAATTTTTTTTAAAAAACAAGCTCCTTAGTTAGCAACGCTGTTTAGTTTCAGAAACTAGGGTTACACCATTGGAACGCGATCCTAAATCACGTTTTATAGCCTTTTTCTCGTTCTCTTTGTTATTGGTATATCGTCTTTCCTGTTAGTGATTCACAAATTTTCAAGTCGTTTGCTATTCAAGGGATCACTTTTGTTCCTTTTCTTGTCCATACGCACTGGGGATTATAGCGTAATATTCAATTATTTATTCTTTGCTTTGGTTTTATCACGATATTAGTACCTGTTACAAATCAAACACCAAAGAAGTTTATGGTTACTTTTACAGCTATTTCCACACATAACGTTTAAGGAAAAGTATCGTTAAGATCAGGAGTTCTCTGTGATGAAGGTGATGTATACAATACCTTTGGACAAACAAGGCCAAACACAATTCAGTGTGTGGAGTTATAGCGGAATTTTATGGAAACAGTCGCAATATGGAAGGAAAAAATTGTCTTGTGTGTTCTTCCTTTATTATTATTATTATTATTTTTTTTTTTTTAAATTAGATCCGGACTCAACTGTAGACACTTTTAATATGTACTAGTATACAATATCAAAGAGGAAAGGAAACCGTAACTTGCTCATCAATGCCCAGACCAAATTACTATAGCTAAAAACACAGGGCAGAAAACTCCTTGTCACAAAAGCAAGGAATTAGAAATGGAAGACCACGTTTCCATTTTACATAAATCTTGTAGCCGTCATTTAAAAAAAAAAAAAAAAAAAAAAACTTGCAACCCGATCTTTCTATTTACTGTTTACATGTTACAACTTCCTGAAAGTAAGAAAGGTACTTCCATCCATGCAGCACTGCACTCTAGTGGACAAATAGTGACCTCCTCATTAAAAACGTGTATTTTGGCGCACTTCCCCTCCCTGTCCAAAAGAATCCGTTGTTTCGGAAGCGGCGAAACTGGTTTTTCGTTTGTCAGCGGGAGGGGTAGCATGCAAGACGACCCAGAAAGTTGCACATGGTTTAACTCCTAGCAAGATGGGGGAAAAACTGTTGTATGCCCCTTTCAAGACTATGTTTACACGGAGAAATATAGTAGGGTTGCAAGTTTTTTTTTTTTTTTAATGACAGTTACAAGATTCGTGTAACGTGACAACCACGCTTTATAAGGGAAGATAAAAGGCGTTCATGTTTTTCTTTTTCTAGGAACAGGGAGTATCACATGTATCCTTAAAATTAAGGAGGTGAAATTAACAATATCAAGTCCTCGTTAAACTGAATAGGTGTTTCCACATTTTCGAATTTTCTGCTTTTAAAGGGGAGAAAGGAGAAAATTTCTAAGTTTCCGACTTTTTATTCAGAAGAGGGACACAGTGGCTCAGTGGGAGAACATTTACCTCTGGTGCGCGAGGTCTCTGGTGCGATCCTGGTCAAGTAAGTTTGTGGTGAACGTTACTTAGTTTACACGGGCTACTCCCGTTTCCTGCCACATTGTCATTCCACCAATTCTTCCATCATCATTCACTTGCCTTGATCATAGTCTCCCTTAGCCAAACGGGCATAATCATTTGATGTTACACGGAAAGATTTCATTTCATTTTCTTTATTTAAAAACATCCCAATGCAAATACTCACTTAAAGTTGGAGGTGAAAGATTCGGTATTTAAGTTCTTAGTCAAAAATAACAAAATACATACTGTATGTGTTTTAGCATTTTCGGAAATTTCGCTTTTAAAGGGAAAAATTGGGGATTTTTTTTTACATTATTTAAATTTACAGCTTTATATAGTATTAATTAAATCTTTTTCTTCCCATGCGAAGAGTAGAATTTCTTCTTGTCCATTATAAATATATTCGTTGCATGTACTGCAACACGGTAGCTGCTCAACTTCCGTTTGCAAGGGGAAACTAGAAAGCTCTCACCCTCACCATGGTGCAGAGATCAGCTAGGGATCTGCTATTTGATCCATAGTCGCGTCCTTCTCCACATTCACCTAGTATTACCTTACATTTCCCACATCTATGGATTAGCCCATTAATATCCTCTGAATAGACATGCCTTAATGACCTCATCAGCAGCAGCAAAACGGAGATGCGGCACTAGTTCTAAACGGCACAAATCTTAAACCTCAAGGCACTAATCTTAAACAGCAGAAGTTTTAGAAATATCCTGTGTTGCAACCATTGCGTCCATGCCAAGAATACTGTAAAAGCAGTACCAATAGGTACTGAATACCGTCATGTTTTATTGAATATATAAGTTTGTGGCTTGTAGTAGGAGTACTCACAAAGGTGAATGGGTTATAACTGACAATGTATTACTGAAATTTTAGGAGATATTTCGAAAGCTACGCAATATAAGTTTGTGAGAAACTTAAAAAAATATATATTTAAAATATGTATAATTATTTTAATATATTTAATAGAAAACATAAGTTTCTTAAATATATTTAAAATAAGTATAATGAATACAAGAACAATATTTTATTTAAGGCCGTACCAAGGCTATATTAAAGTACGAGCCATTGAATCAGTTCGGAATCAGTAGCTGAGTTTGAGTTTCTGTGTTTTGCGTTCTTTCGCAACGTCGTGGTTACGAAAGATGGAACCTACTATTAAAGTGGGTTCCGAGCCATGGTCGGGGCTTGAATTCGGTGCAGTTGGCGGTGTACAAATAACCTGCAAGGTCAACCTTCACAGTATAGGTGGTCCTCCATCACAGTATCTTGCCTTGAAAATAGAACCAAGGTGCCGGCAATAGCTGCTGTTTTAGGGGACATGTGAGGTACATTATGTGACATGTACCTAAGTGGATAAATATCCTTGATTTCTAACATAGCAAAGTAGATCAGAATCAAGAAATTATAAGTATATACTACATTCTGTCAAATTTGAATAATTTTTATGTAAGTTTACTAATTATTGTTTAGTCATCACGTTAAAGATATGTGTAAATTTGCAACATAGGGTTGATATCTATCAATTTTTTTTCTAGTAAAGAGATGGGGATTTTTCATGGCACAGTCGATTGACAAATAAATCTGACTTAACAAAATTTTCCCCCACTTTGTGAGGCTTTGATTACCTCTTTACGAAGTAAGTTTTAATGTTTATTGAGTGAATTTATATTTTTAAAAAAACCTATATGTACAAAAAATGTCTTAATTGATTTTTACAATGAAGTAAGGTATTGTATATAATTCATGTATAACTGCAAAATAATAATAGTAATTTTAGTATTGAGTTGTTACCGAAGGAACAGCATTGTGGGAACTACTAACGCTATCACAATTCTCTGTAGTCGTGGCGAAAAACACAAGTCCTCAACTGCAGAAGGCCTAAAATTTGGTCCTTAATGCCCATATTTTAGGAGCTATGAACGTTACTCGGCAAAACGCCTGCCCCACTAATGTTTTTCCATATTTACGAAGAGGAAATAATCGGACGGAGCCAGATCGGGTAAATATAGTGGGTGGAAGAAACTTTTTTGTTAACTTTCGCAGTTGGTTTCTGTGATTGCAGCTCGTTTTTGCAAGAAACCAGTTAAGATCATATCTTTATGGTCCTAAAAGACGGACAACATAATCTTGCTGGATGAATACCTTTTGGGGGGTGGAGAATGAGGCACGTTTGCATGTCTTACTCATTGCCTTGGTTTCAGTGTCAGGTCGATACATACACCCAGCATTCATCCATACACAGTGAAAAATGGTTGTGTTAATTCAACTCAATTTTAACACAGGGCAGTGGTTCCAGCGTGACTGCCACTTTGCGGTTTTAATTCAACACAGATCCCGCAGTGTTGGCGTTTAACACAGGGTGTGTGTTACGTTTTTAACACACAACTGGTGTTAAATTCGGATCTGTGTTAGTATTTTTGGTGTTGATTCGACACCATGTCAGGATCGGTAATGTGGAGAAAAGTGTTGGGTGTTACTTGTGGTGGTGTTGCATCAACACGAAGAAAGTAACACAATGTGTAGTGTGTTAATTGTTTAGTGTTAATATTATTCCATGTCAAGTATCAATATAACACAATCCCTGTGTTATTTCAACATCATTTTCTTTTTATTTCAACACACAATCTGTGTCATAATTCAAGGTCAAAGCCATATAAGTAACACCGTTTTGGTGTTAATTCAACTCTCCCTGTGTTAAAATTCAAGTCAAACACCAGATTAACACCGTTTTGGTGTTAATTCGACTCCACTTCTGTGTTACTACGACACCTATTTCCGTGTTGAAATAACTCCATGTGCGATGTTGATATAACCGTTTTTCTGTGTTTGAAAAGCTTGTGGTATACATACTTACAATTACCGAAGATTCTAATTTTAAAATAAGAATAGTAAACTACAGAACACTTCACTTAGAAAATCTTCATAAACTTTTTTGTGAAGTATTTCCTGATGGTGCGACACACAACGTTCACCAATATCTTGTTGAAGGATGATTGAAAACTCTTACCTATATGCTTATAATATGTTTGCCTCTAAATCGTGTTTCTACTTGTTTTCCGCCATTTTGAAACATAGTCCCCGGTGTTGACTAGTGGGCTCTAGTGCATTGTAGAAGTGACACAGTAATACGGTGTTGTTTCTCGCTGTTGACATATTTCTTCAGAAACATTATGTAAAACAATAATTGAGAACTCATTACCTGGTTTGCACGTTGAAATTTTGCGAATACCTGGATTTGTTTAAGTATTTTTTCTGCTGTGTTTGTCTTTAGCTTCAGTACATAAGCCTTTATAATTAGATGCCCAACATATTTGGCAATCACGCAGAAAACAACACCGAAGATCCTACACGTGTTAATTTAACACACAGGCTGTGTCATTTCAACTACCGTCATTTGACACACAACTCCAAATGGAGAGTGAGTTGTTCTAACCACCTGTTTGTGCTATATTTTAACACAGTTGTGTTAACACATAGGCATGTCTCTGAAATAACACAACGATTTTTTATAGTGTAGTTACTAACCTGTTTACAAAATATCTACATCTTGTCCTTGTGGTACAGATCCAAAATCCTTTCTGCATATTATACACACAGTTGTTTTTGTAAAGGTTTCAACAATCGCCTAATCCATCTTTGTGCTAGTTTTCTCACATACAGAATGTCATGTAATTTGGTGCGAACGAACCCTACTAATGCTCATCTCCCGAGCTAAACAATTGATAGTGATACGTCTATCTTTAAGCATTAACTGTTCAACTTTTGCCACCATGCTTGGGTCTGTAGCCTTTGACGGACGACTTTCTCTTGTATCATCCTGTAGCTTGTACAGCATTTAAATTCTCTTTTTAGCGTTTCACTGTGTTATAAGATGGAAATTTTTATATACACAGCTGCCATCTTTTCATGTATCTTTTGTGCAGATCTTCCTTAAAGACAGGGGCGGATCCAGGACGAACTTCTGGGGGCTGGTGGGTTGTAACATTGCTACTTAGTGCTACTTTTAAGCTCCGAAGTCTGGGATAGCTTTTATTTATATATAAAATAAGAAAGTTTCCTACCTTTCTGGGGGGTGAGATCACCCCGATCGCCCCCTGGAATCGCCCCTGCTTAAAGATAGAAGTATCTAAGGACAGCTTGGTATTTGATGTTGTCCAACATACTGCCGTCGCCTAGTTTTCTGGCTCTTACAAAATGTTTTATCAATCGAACTAAGTGTACTCAGGTTTTCATATAAGACTTGTTAATTAATTAGGGATTTCTTATTTAGCGACTAGTTCCTTCTTGATATTTGAAACACATATACCTTTACTATGCACAATATGTAAAACTATACTTAAAAATATTTATCTGTCTTGTTTCATTCTAATGATAAAATACAGTGATATTTGCTAAAATAGTGATAGTATTTGCTGAAATTATTTATGTGGCCTCTTTTTTATTATGCTGATATAGTGAGTTGAAGGTGGTTATCTTTGCATCATTTATTTAAGCTCTACGTGAGTGTTATTTGATTAGAGACTTTTTATGATTAGCTTTTTTTTATACTTGGCATACACATTGGATAATATATCAGATCGAAATCGGGTGAAAGGGTATGTCCATTATTTTTAATCGTAGTTTCCATTAATACATAATTGAGTGTGGTGCGGGGTCGGCGAAAGAGTAACTCCGGAAGAAACTGAAGAATTTCTGGGTTATTTTACTAAACGTCGAATGTGAAAAATAAACAACAATCAAATACAATGTTTCTAACTAACTCTATTGCTTACGGAATCCGGAGGTTCAATGCCGCATTCACGAAAGCTCCCCATTGACTTCTATCCTTAGCCAACTGGATCCAGATTCTACTTTATGTTCCTATTTCCGTTAAGTCCGTCTGAATATTGTCCTCCCATCTGCGCCTAGGTCTTCCTAATGGTCGTTTTCCGATTGGATTTCTAGTTAAAATTTTGAACACTTTTCTACTTTCTTCCATTTTGGCTACATGACATGCTCTTCTGAACCTCCTAGATTTGATGACTCCAACAATGTTTGGTGAACGATATAAGTTATATAGTTCCTCGCTATGAAATTCCGTTCATTTCCCATTCCTGTCCCTCTTAGGTTCGACTATTCGTCTCAGGAGTTTGTATCTCAACGAACAAAAATCATAGTACATAGCTTAAGTTAGAAGAACATTGTTAGAATTCGAAAGAAGCAGAGATACATATGTTTGATTTGATCTACTTTGTCTCAGTACAACACAAATTCTTGGAAGTTTTTCTAAAGGTTGATGTATACTTTTCGTCTTATCTTGGTGTCAAGAATTATCTCCCAACCGTCTCAAGTGTTATCGGTGTTGTTTTAAAACACCCTATACATATTTATTTATTTAAAGTTAGTTTGAGACTTGTCTGCAGGTTTGAATCCTGCTCAGGGCATGGAAATTATGCATTTTCCTACCTTTTATCTTTGATTTCTCGCCGTCTTCTATAGCCTAAAGAACACAATCATGGGACGTGAAATTCAAAGTCATAATGCAACACAGTAGAAATACACGGTTTTCTGTTAGAAAACACGTGATTCATATAGCTACTTCCAGGGGCGGATGCAGGACGGACTCATGGGGGGGGTGTTATACTGCTACTTTCAACCCTTAAAGGATCCTGGCTTTTTGGGCTATTTTTTAGACTTTCAGCCAAGCAGCTACTGTATCGTCACTATTTATCCTAGGATCATGGTTCATACCTCATTCTCTTCAGAATAGAGCTGGCTTTCAAATGGTACCACTTGCATGCTCATACCATATACCAGAAGCGGGAAAAAATGTCAAAGTGAAAATTTCGGAGGGAAAAATTTTTTTCTCGAACTTTGGCCCCCCTGGACCCCCCCTGTGTGATCGTAGTCATCTAAAAAAAATCTGATAAATAGTACTTGGTATACTGAATGTGTGTGCCAAATTTCAAGTTTCTATCTTGAGTAGTAAGGGCGGGAGAATTTTTATCAAAAATTCCCACAATGCTCCAAATTACCATAAAACACTATGATCTCAGGGAAAAAATTCCTGAGACATCCCTAATTACCCTAGGACTATAATCCGCCAATCATTCTCTTCAAAATAGAACTGTCTTTCAGGCGGTACTATTTACATGTCTCCATCATGTATCTAAGGCGGGAAATTCCTGAAAAAAGGGATTTTTTGGGGCAAAATTTCCCTTTTTTCAACTTTTGCCCCTCTGGACTCCTCCTGTTTTTACGCAGAAATCGGAAAAAAACTTCTGGTAAATACTACTCGGTGGACTGAATGTTTGTGCAAAATTTCAATCTTCTACGTGAAAAAATAGGCCCGCCAGAAAAAATTTCCCTACCATGCCCCACTTTTACCCTATACAGAAGTATATTTGGATAAAAATTCACTGAGACGGTCCTAATTACCCTAGAATAATAATTCGACCGTCGTTCTCTTCAGAATGGAACTGCCTTTCAGACGGTATGACTCACGTGGTCCTATCATGTATGTGAGGCGGGAAAATGACGAAAAACGGGATTTTTGGGGTAAAAAATCCCTTTTTAACCCTTTTCCCCTCTGGTTCCCCCCCTGTTTTAACACTGACATCGGAACAAAAAATCTGGTAAATACTACTCGGTGGACTGAATGTTTGTGCAAAATTTCAATCTTCTACGTGAAAAAATAGGCCCGCCAGAAAAAATTTCCCTACCATGCCCCACTTTTACCCTATACAGAAGTATATTTGGATAAAAATTCACTGAGACGGTCCTAATTACCCTAGAATAATAATTCGACCGTCGTTCTCTTCAGAATGGAACTGCCTTTCAGACGGTATGACTCACGTGGTCCTATCATGTATGTGAGGCGGGAAAATGACGAAAAACGGGATTTTTGGGGTAAAAAATCCCTTTTTAACCCTTTTCCCCTCTGGTTCCCCCCTGTTTTAGCACTGACATCGGAACAAAAAATCTGGTAAATACTACTCGGTGGACTGAATGTTTGTGCAAAATTTCAATCTTCTACGTGGAAAAATAAGCCCGCCAAAAAATATTGAACATAGGCTTAGAAAATAAGAAAAGAAATTTTTGACTTATGACGTCATCACCTCCTTGTCTGGACGCAGGACGGTCTGAAACCATACGTAATGTCTTCTGCAAGGCCTCTGGACTTGGAAAACAAAAAAACCCGGACGAAAAAGCTCAAATAGAAGAGAATTAACGCAATGTACCATGAAAAACGCGTATGGTACAAATTGTACCATAGGATCCCCAAAGGGTTAAGGGCTCCAAACTTTGGAATGGGTTTTATTTATATATATAAAATAAGAAAGTTTTTCTCTTCTGGGGGGTGCGTCGCCCCGATCGCCCACCTGGATCCGGCCCTGGCTACTTCCAATTTTGGTAAATTGCTTTATTATATATTTTCCCAATTTTCCCAGTATATAATATTCTCCAAGTTCGTTAAAATTACATTAAAAGGAATATACTTTGTTTATATATATATATATATATATATATATATATATATATATATATATATATATATATATATATATATATATATATATATATATATATATATATATATTAATAAAACAAAGAGAAGGAGAGAAAAGTGCTTAGTTATTTTTGAAAGTAATCTGTCAAGATTATTTCCAGAAAAAACAAAATAAAATGGCAGAATAAAACAAGAATAAACATCTATATGTGTGTACACGGTTATGTAAGCGTGTGCCAATCCACTTAAAACAAATTGGTTGTTCCGTCCAAAGTCATGGTGAGTTTCCCCTTACAAGTCAAAAACTTAAAACAAACAACTCAAACAAATGACATGGGTGGAGGGAGACAGAGAGCGTTATTTGTGGCCATTGAGTGTGGCAGTGTAACATCCTGCAGCAGTAAAAGAAAAAAAATTAAGTACAGGAGAGGAAAATAATTTGCAGCGTAAAGATTGTTGGCGTCTTTTATCTACAATAAGAGTTAGTGCTTGTATCATGAATGAAATTGCAGATATTTTCTTCCTTACTCTTGCTTATAGTTTGCTGTATAGCAGTCAGCCACAAATAAAGGATTATATACATACACATTTTATGTTGCCAAGAGTTTTAGTTTTATTTTCTTTAAACTTTTTTACGGTTTTCAAACACAAAGATATCCCATAACGTTTTGTCAAGATTTAGTAAAAAAAAAAAAAAAAAAAAAAAAAAAAAAAAAAAAAAGCATGAAACGAAAGCAAAGAAACTTGTTCTGCGAGAATTTTCCGCTTCTTGTCATATGTATACATGACAGCTTCTTAATGCAATGCTCAATTTCACAGCATGATATTGTTGTCTGGTTTGTATTCTCTCCTTGCCATGTTCCCCTTGTCTTCCTTTCTGAAGACTCTTTATAAGAAAATATAGTGAGGAAGACAATGTTTAGTTCCAGAGATTCCGGAAAAGGCAAATCATGGCTTTTGTACGAGTATTAACAGCTTCTTTGATTATCTTGTCTTGAATAATAATAACAATAATCATCATAATATTGGGAGATATAATTATTTCAGAAAGATGTAATGGGGCTATTTTTCATAACATGGTGCAACACGTTCAAGAGGGAAGATCATAAATTGCTTGTTTCTGTGTACTCAACATAGAGAACAGTACAACATTGATTGGTTGTTGAGGTCTGTCATTAACTTCTTTTTGAATCAACTAACCTTTAGCTGTCTCAAGACAAATCAAAGGGTAAAAGTGGTTATAAGGTACGAGTAATATTTCTTTTTGTTGCGAAGTGTCTACACGTCGAAAATGTGACATTACAATATCATCATAGCCAAATACATATAATTTCACTGTGTACCTTTATTGAATAGACGACACAACTTATTTAATCCAACATATTAAATAAATATAATTAAAAAGACACGAATTCCAATGAAATGAAATTACAGGTGTACCTTGCATAATGCGGTTAATTGACTCCGCGCTATGCAAAAACCTCGTTGTTTAAGGCAGTGAGCGAACCGGTTTATTAATATCGGGAGGAAAGAGAGATAAAATGGGGCCGAACAGGCACAGAGGACTAGAGGACTGAAGGTGTCATTTCAATGATGCTTCTGTCCGTCCACTCCCTCCCCATCTCTCTTTCTCTCTCTCTCTCTCTCTCTCTCTCTCTCTCTCTCTCTCTATATATATATATATATATATATACATATACAGGAGATAGACAAAAAAATCTCCTGTGGACTTTCCTCTTCCGTTAGCAGTAACCAGTTCACCTTTGAGTGTCGTTGTGTGAAAGTGGTGCGGTAAAATGGACGACCTGACAGACTTCCAAAGAGGCATGATCGTTGGTGCCCGTCTGGCCGGAGCTTCAGTGGCAGCAGTGGCGAACATTGTGGGGGTATCGAAAGGCACTGTGTCCAATGTCACGAGGCCATACACAATTCATGGGCAAACGACGTCTGCAAAGCATGACAGTGATCGAAAGACAATACTGTCAGATAGGGACCGGAGGGCATTAAAATGGATTGTAGCAGCTAAAAAGAAGACCACTGCAATGAAAATTACGTCTGAACTCAATTTCGGCTTACATAACTCGGTTTCATCGAAAACAGTGCGACGGGAACTTCATAAAATGAAAATTCATGGCAGGGCCGCTATCGCCAAACCCCTGGTCACAACAGTAAATGCGAAGAGGCGTATCCAATGGTGCAAGAACCACAAGGCGTGGACTCATGAGCAGTGGAAACACGTAATGTGGTCTGATGAATCGACCTTCACCTTGTTTCCAACAACCGGTCGTGTTTACGTATGGAGAACACCGTCGCAGACCTATGATACAGACTGTCTGCTCCCAACTGTAAAGCATGGGGTGGTTCTGTTACAGTATGGGCAGTGATATCGTGGTTTTCTGCAGGTCCCATCATAGCCCTGCATGGAGTGAAGAGTGCTAAGGCGTATGAGGCCATTTTGGGGGACCAGGTTCTACCCATGGCCCAAATATTGTTCCCTGATGGTGATGGCATCTACCAAGATGATTTGGCACCCTGTCACGCTGCAAAAACGGTGAAATCATGGTTTGAGGAGCATGACCAGGAGCTATCATACCTCCCCTGGGTCCCACAATCACCAGATCTGAACATCATTGAGCCATTGTGGTCTGAGCATCCCTTAAGTAACTGGAGCATGTTTTGGAGAAACAATGGTACAAAATTCAACACACCACGATTCAGGAGCTGTATACGTCCATTCCACGTCGGATCCAAGCTGTATTGGACGCAGCTGTATTGTATATATATATACGATTCTGACAAAAATAAAAATAAATAAAAACAAATTTAGGGGTCTATTATATCAATGCAATAAATTTAGGAACAATAACTAACTATATACTTAAGCTTGCCGAAACGTGTTTCAATGTAGAATTGATAGTATTTACATAGTGTGTATATAAGAATGCATACATAAAAGAGTGAAGGACAGTAAAATGTCAAAATGATCTCGAACATGAACAGGGTTTGGTAGTCAGGGATGCTAGAGTTGGCTTCTTTAAGGGGATTAAAATGTGATTAAGAGGGGAAAATCTCCCTATTACCCCCTAATTCGAACTCTTGTTAGAAGAATATTGTATTTACAATGGGTTTTAATTGAATTTATTCTTCACATTTTTTTTTTTTTTTTGGATAATAGACAATCACATAGGCTATACTAAATTTGAATTGCATACATTACATTTGAAGTGCCAAACCTACTACCAATTCGTATGGCAATTTGAAACGTGTATACAAAAGAAGTTATAAAACAGATTCAAGAGTATTTACCACTAATTCATAATCGCTGTTAAATCATTGTCCGAGTTGACATATTCAGCTTGTGAATCGCTATATCAGTACTTTGCAATACGAAAATAGGGAAATCAAAATCACACCATTTCCCTAATGAACTTAACTCTGCACGCCAGTGATAGTACGGCTCAAGACGTAATATCGATGTGGAATCGAGGAACTGGTAGGAAGGCGGGTGCAGACACTGTAACCAAGGGCGTCATTTAGGGGGCAGGAAGGGGCAATTTCCCACCCCTGGGTTTGAAATTTGTAATTTTATAAATAGAATAATAGTAATCAGTGAAAAACGCGAAATTTTACTTATATCAAGGGGACTTGCCCC
The DNA here is from genome assembly GCF_964235325.1 of Thermobia domestica. Lineage (NCBI taxonomy): Eukaryota > Metazoa > Arthropoda > Insecta > Zygentoma > Lepismatidae > Thermobia > Thermobia domestica. The sequence goes on along the minus strand of NC_137455.1, from coordinate 164,210,208 downwards.
CCCCCCCTTCCCGAAGCGAAATCTAAAATGGCTCTCCTGACTGTAACATGAGGGACTTTAGTTTGAGTGTTAACCAGGTTTCATTGTTCTGGCCCGTCTAAAGCTTTCCCTCCTTTTACCCTTTTCCCCAAAAGTGCCCATCACTGGTATAGTTGATAATGACCACTAATAACGATCATCAACTGCAAATGGTTCTTCAGTGTTATTATCACGCATATCTTACATGTTGCAAATTATAGTGTATCATTATTTTGATAACTACGCGTTACATTTCATAGAAAAAGTTCTCTATTTTGTTGTTATTAATAATGGAGAATATAGCTCAGCTTTCGTTTAAAAATTCTTTTTCCCTTCAATTTTCTCCGAAAAAAACTCTTGAAGATTAACATCAAAAATAGATTTAAAGTTTAAAATTGTGTTGGGCTTGAAACAAACCAAGTGGAAGATATTAACATTAAGAAAAATTTACCATAAGCGTTTTCGCTCTTAGCCTGTATTGTTCCTCGCTACTAAAAACATCCTATTAATTGAAAAATCTAAACGAAGTTACTATTCGTAGGAATGGAAACATTGTTTTTTTTATTTAACTATATTTCAAAGATAACATTTATATTTTGTAATATAAACATTCGGGATATTTTTTATGCTTATATTCGTACAAAAGAAACAGAGATAACACGAATGGCTACCATAAAAGCAGATTGAAAGAAGAAACGTTTGCTTTCGTCAGAACGAGAAGAAAAGTTCATATATTCTTGACTTTATAGCAGCCTTCGTGCATTTGAAGTACCTTTGTTTCGCGTAATGAGTCGTTCTATTTCGAATATGCAGTTTTGTGTTGTATGTCACGCTTGAAAACCTGTAATCCCAGTACAAAAGGAACTTCCAACAATTCGAAGGACAACAACCTAACACAGACAATGCCATAAATCCAATCCCAAAATAAACAATGAAGATGAAAACAAATTGCTATATCACTTCTGGATATTTCTTAGCACTATCTCTCGCTCCTTTCTACTGGTCTGCAAGAATTCTAAAAAAAATAAAGCAGTCTCTATTGTTCTGAGATTCGCTTTCGAAGAAATTTACAACGGCTTCTGAGAGAATAGCGTGAAAAACTTACATTTACTGTATTTATACAATCTCATTATATAACAGTAAAATGTCTAAATATTTTGCCCTGATGTTATTAAACAAAATGCACGTTGAATGGAATAATATTTGGTTGGCTCACGATGTAGAAACAACTATAACGCTCTGCTATTTATGTAAGTTCTCTAGAACAGTGCTTTGTAACTCTTTTCTCAAGGAGACACCCTATTCACTGACATTGGTTATAATGCCATAGATTACATTATAATAAAAGATTGTTGTATTTTTTTTACAGGAGATTTCTCAAGTATAACACATTAAACTCCATTTACACAGATAAAAACTTTAAATATATATATATACATTCACACACACACAAATGAAAAGTTGTAGTTCAGTGACTTACATGGACTTGGCGAGATGATCTCGTACTTGCGGCTCGCTGGAGATGGCAAGACTCGAAGAGTTTACAAATAACTGATTGATAATGCCAATATACAGCATTCTAAATTGATAACAACCAGGGACGTACACAGGAGGTGGATCCTGGGAGGTCCGAACTCCAGCTGAAATCCCGACTTTTCTGTAAAAGTTGTTCTAATTTTAAGGATGATGTTACAAATTTTAATATAATTTATCCATATATTAGACCCCTTCAAATGCTTGACGATTCTTGTGACACTCTTGATACTATCACGTGACACTCCAGAGTATAGCGACACAAGCTCTGCTCTAGAAATAGTGTTGCTAATTTTAAACATTTTTCAGTAAAACTAAAGTATGTCCGAAATAGATACTGGGTTAATATTTTTTATCTTTAATGTACACATTTCAAGTCCGAAAATTAATCGTAAGAGTTTTACCTTACTAGCAAATGACTTATCCCTCCCCCAACAAGAAAAAAAATTGAAAAATTTCCATACATTAATGGACCTAATAAGTTTTGTCTTTATGTGAAAAATATTCTCTTTAATTTCGTGCAATCGTATTATGCCTCTGATGGTTACTGCATTTCTGTTGTAGAGTACCAGCTGTTGTGTTTACGTAATGTAGTGTTATTGATTGAAGGGGTGTTGGGAGGTGAGGCATGCTTAGTTCTCTACAGGGTTGCCAATATATTAAAACAGTAAAACTCAGTATAAATAGACCATTTCTCGTTTTGTTCTGTTCCGATACCAGGAAAACTATAGGTATATGTGGAATATTAAAATTCACTAGAAAAAAAGACCCTATGCAATAGATGTGTTAATGTCTTCTTAAATATTCTTTAATGTTTAAAGTTACTTTTTCATACAGGGAAATCACATTCGTACCATCTACATGGTTTAATTGTTCGAGTTTTACAAAATAATTTTACATATTCAACGCAAAACGAGGTAAAGATGTACACAACTGTTCTCATACAAATTTGATTAGGTTTAATCTATCCTTTTCATTTTCTTTTAAAACTTATACACCTAAAAACAGTACCTCTGACAACACTGTCATAATGACATTTCGAAGTTCGTAAATTTGCCTCTTCAAAATGCATCAAACTCATATTGTTTTGTCTCTTTTTGTTTTTTTTTTTCACCATACCTTCTATCACGTTCCTCAAAATACAGTTGCTTCTCAAACAACATTTTAACCATTCTTCTATTTTTCTTGATCTCCAATACCGTTCTTAGTATTCTTTTACAAATAGTTTTTCATTACTTTTCCGTTCCGCTCTGGTAATTTTCTTCCTTCTTCTCTCGTTATATTCATTTTAAAAGTCTTTAGCAGTTTTTTCATCGATCGCTTTTGGGCTGTGTATGCTCCTATGTCGTAGAGACACAAGAAACATTTGATGAGTCTTTATCATAATTCTATGTTCATAAAATGCTCTTTATTTAGTTTTTCTTACACATTCTTTTACCATTTCCCAGAATAACAAAAGGTGGCACCTTAATTATAACCTTAGAGAATGCCTTAAATACCTTCAAATTGTTGTCTATTTTTAGATTTTAATCATCTCTATGTAAAGGCCGCGGTAGATCAGTGGTAGAACGCTCACCTCTGGTGCAGGGATTCTTGTTTCGATCCCAGCTCGCGGCAAGTGAGTTTTGTGATGGACAAACATCGTCTGCGTGGGTTTCCTCGAGGTTCTCCCGTTTCCCCCCACTTTCTTCATTCTACCATTACATTAATTTCTCATTATCACCGTCTCCTTTAGCCTAGTCGGCATAAACCTGGGACGTAAAACTTAAAGATTTCATTTTTTATCTTCATGTAAATAACCAAATTATTTTCACCAAGTGTTAAATCCATGACACTCGTATTAATTTCCCCTATTACGCCAGTCCAAAGAATTTGAATGAACTTTAAAAAAAAAAATACCAACATAGAAGTTAAGGTCAGTAAAGAGAGTCTGTAAAACAGCCTATATAAAGGTAGACATAAACAATTTTAAAGTCAGAAAGATCAGCAAAGATTAAATTACAAGAAATATTTCATCTGTTCTTCTATGAATGAGTAAAAGTGAAGGACAAAGTATAACATATGAAGAAAAAGATACAGTGAGATTATTTGTCTTCTCTTTATTCTTGTCTACTTTCTTTTTCCATCTTCTGTAATAAAAACCATGTACAGAAGAGAGAGAGAGAGAGATGAAAGCTGAGAATGAAGGAGAGAAAACAGAAGAAAATCCTGAAAAGGAAAGGCCCACCTTTGTGAATGAATAATCGGATAGATATGTAAAATATATGACCGGGTGTGGTTGTATGTATGCCATTCTTCATATACTTTAGCGTGCCGCTCCTACTGCTTTAGATAAGCGTACAGGTGCAAAGGACAGTAAATGAGCAAATACGTCTACTGGCCTTCAGTGCTAAGATAATTTCCTTTCTGCTCTTAGTTGATTACTCCAAATAAAAACAAAGATGATTTCTTATTCTTCTTCTGCCTGATAGGTAATTAGTACGCCTACTTTGAAAAACAAAAATTCAAATCGAACCAGTTTCTTTCTCTCTCTCTCTCTCTCTCTCTCATTTTGTACCTTGATATTGTTACTGGAAGTACTCTTAGTTACAAAGGAACGATATAATATAGATTTTTAAATATATTGTATAAAAGGTTAGCTGAGAAAAAAACTTTGGCTTGTTTCTGATATCATAAAATTTCATAGACTAAAATATACTTGATGTTATCAATATCTTATTTTACCTATAGGCCTAAGCTCACCCAACTATTTTAAATTTTATGCAATAACTTAAGACAATAAAGAATATAACAAAAGAAGGATGTGAACCATATAATATCTACTCGTCCAAAATGCTTATAAGTAACCGTTCCAGAACCGGAACCGTTCTGTTGTATTATTATGTTGTATTTTGTGTTGTGTTATGTTGTATTATGTTGTATAGTGTTATGTTGTTCGTTCCAGAACCTTGTTCGAGTTTCAAAACAAGGTTTTTCCCTTTAAAATAATAGAAAGTTATCCATACCTGGTTTCCACCAACTATAATGATATTAACAGCAAATACATTGGATTTTAAGGTAAAGTATTAACACAAAATAATAATACAACATAACACAACACAAAATACAACATAATAATACAACACAAAATAACACAACAACATACACACAAACTCACAAATAATAATAACAATAAAAGTTCTGTGCAGCATACCTCAGGGTACACATTCGATGTATTTTGTTACACAGAATCCAAATATCGAAACTCTAGGACGATTGACAATGTCAGTTTTGTTTTATGGGCGAAAAACGTGTGTTCTCCCTATTCAAAAATCTCTCAAATCGATTAAGATAACAATCAATTTAGATAGCTATTTAAATATTATATTATTGTTTATTGAAAATTGTAAAAGGTAAGGAAGAAAAAAATTGGTAACATTTTACGTTCTTCTCAGCAGCTTGGAAAAATCAATAAATACAGTAATACATTGCAATACGAACTTAATCCGTTCCAGAACGTTGTTCGAGTTCCAAAACAAGGTTTTTCCTTTTAAAGTAATAGAAAGTTATACATATCTGGTTTCCACCAACTCGAATGATATTAACAGCAAATACATTGGATTTTAAGGTAAAGTATTAACACAAAATAATAATATTTAATTTTTAAAAAAATAACGTTCAAATATCCCTGGGAAGCGGTAAGTTGTTATTATATTTAAAAAAAAATGTACAAAGACATAAAATTAGCAGCGAAAATCACTCGAAATGTTTTCACTCCAGCTTCTGACTGTGAACTGTACGCAGTGATACTAACCTGAAACATTATGAAATCTCATGTCGAGAGGCAAAAAGTTCCATTTTACGTATGAATTTCCTACGTTATACTAATTTATAGTATACTATAATATTAAAAATTAAATTTCTCTGCCTTAGTCATTTTTTACAATATCTAAATGAATAAGTCGTAAATTTCGACCTTCTCGAAAAATCCCATATATCCTGCTTTTTATCCCTTTCCGAGAAAATAAGGTCAAAACCTCCCACGATATGGGATTTTTCCCACAGGATAAACACGTACGCTAAAATGCTTACGAAACACGTGCTGAATTATTATTATTATTATTATTATTATTATTATTATTATTATTATTATTATTATTATTATTATTATTATTTCAAAGCAGCGTTCGTATTCCGTCAAAAGTTTCGTTCGTATACCAAGTTGCTCGAGTTTTGAGGCATTCTAGGGGCAATACCGTAACAAAACCGCAATTTAAAGCGTTTGTAAATATTCTTTTCACGAACTTTAAAATACATTAGTCTCTCCTCCTTTGATAGTAAAAATATAATAAACCTCTGCTTCGCAAAATTTCAGGAACTATACTCAATGACAGTCTAAACATGCAATAATCTCCAAGGTTATTAAAAGATAAACTATTAAATTTGCGTGATATTCTAGTGCATATAGGTTTATCATCTAGCCTTTTTAAAATAACACTTCGTAATTGCAGAGAACCAACTTCTTACTTTTGTGCTTTTAGCAAAAGAAATTAAATTAGAAGCTATCTGATAGTGGAAAAACATAACCTATACAATTTTATATTCGCCACACATGTTTTTTCGACAATAAAGAAACTGCCATTACTAGTAGCACAGCAACTTGTCCACGAAAAGTACAGGTTAAGACAAACGAGTCCAGACAACTTTTTTTTAAATTCTTTTTTTAAGAGTAAGGCAGGGGTAAGATAAAGAGAGACTTGTAACGAAGAAATGAGAAGACAAAAGAGATGTGTCACAACTTTAACCAAATACAAAGGCATGATAAAAAGTAAGGGTGTGGTGAAAGTGAGATTTTGAACGCGTTTATGAACACTCAGGACTAAATGATGATTATGATTAATTTATTTGTTTTCCAGTTACGTTTGGCTGAATATTTATTATAATCTTACCCAGATCTTTTTTTTTTTTTTTTTTTGAGGGAACGCGCATTGAAAAAAAAAGTAAGAATAAAAAATGACTGAGTAAAGTTCAACATGAAGAGAATGATGGGAAGCAGTCAATGATGAGACGAAATCTTATTTTTTAAAAAGTGGCTCCTTATGCTTTTGTTTATGTTGCTGCAGCAAGCAAACACACCTTGTGCGCGTGGGTTGTTGTTTTAGCATCTGGAACGGCGCTCCTGCGGCGCTAAACCACCTGGCAACTAAGATAGGAATGTCTGTAGGAGAACTAGCTCGGTTCTTTTTCTTGATGGACACCACAATAGGATATTTAGTGCGCCCACTAACTGTCTATCGTTGAAGACAATTAATTGGTTTAATGGTCTCTGATACTCAGAGGGAATTTAAAATAATGAAACAAAAAAAATGTTTACAAAATCGCCAGTGTTATTTCTTTACTCACTGTCACATCGAGAACTAAGCTGAACTGAGGAAACGTAACTCCTTTGGCCACATGTTGTCTATTCTGTCAACACTCTCTCAAGCCTTTAGGCACTTTCGTATCATGTTTCAGGACCAATTTGAAAGAAGAAAGAAAAAATCGAGAGCGAGACGTGTCAGCATGCTACACGCAGAATATTGTATGTAATCTTTCCAAAGTGGATCTGACATATTGTCGCTCGAAAACCAATCTCCGAATTTGCGTTTTGACGTGATCACTGGTAGTTTTTATCTGATTTTGCGAGATTTACCGATCGCTGCAGAAATCTGTACGAATCATAGACGACGCAGTCTTCATTTCTGAGATATCGAGTTTATGAGAAGGGAAAGTGATTGGTAAATCTCGTAAAATCATGGAAAATACCAATGTTAATTTAAAATTGCAAATCTTGGGATACCCTATTAGCTACAGCGAAGATATATGTGCCCATTTTCTGAGTATCTTTTGCACATTTAAGAACACAGTTACTGAATGAAAAATTCTTTGTTGTGTTCGCTTGGTATCATTAAATATATAAGAAACTATGCAATGTAATAGGAGCATGTTGACTTAGTTGTAACAGACTCACCACAGGTGAGAAAGCCTCCATTCCTAATTTAATTTCAGAACGTGATAGTTGGTGATGAGTATTGTACTCAAGGAGCCAGAAACATGGTCAGTTTGTACAAAACGAGAAAAATAAATTGAATGGTTTCTTAAAATGGATGTGGAGAAAAATCTAGAAAATTAGCTGGTTCGAACAGAAAACGAATGAAAAGAATAGTAAGGGAAAAAAGAACAATATTAGATGTGATTAAAAAAAGGAAGAAAATCTGTTGGGACATTGACTGAGAATAAACTATATTTTGAGGAATAACCTAGATGGTGGGAAGAAAAGAGGGAGGGGCGAAAGAGGCTACAGTTAATAGACAGTGTTTAAACAGAAAATAGCTTCGTCAAGATTATGACGCATGGAAGTTTCTCAGTTTCCGGCAAGTAATTTTGCAATAATGGCAAACTATCTATGATGATTATAATATGTGGTGATAAAATAATTATACCCATGAGTGAGTCTTAAACACCTCAAAGGAGGGTTTTCATCTTCGACGAGATTGCAGAAGAATATTGTCATGTTGACTCATTTATGAAGCCTCCAATTTCGTAGTCGCAGGCAACGGACATGAGCGGAGAAAGCTCGCTAGAAGAAGGTATTTCTAAGACAACGAGATTAACTAAGAATAGACACAGATAAACCAACAGACGAAATAAAAGAACTTGAAGTAGAGCACTTTTATTTGCATCTATATACATTCGCTGTGCATTCAAAAACTTTTATCACTGCTAGCACTTCACACGCGGCGGGAGCTGGAATAGGAACGCCAATCTTCAATCACTGCCACGACGCTACTGAGAGAATTAGAGAAGTTCTGCTGGCGCATGCGCCATGTTAGGACCTTACTCTCTCACGTACACGCAGTCGCTTTGCGCAACATACGGTTTCCTAGCTATGGGACGCGTGAGAAACTTACTTTCTGGATGCGCCTCGAATAAACATTCTTAAAACCACTAGGAAGACCCGAATCATAAAGTTATTTACAATATTTAAACATGAAATTCGAAAATATTTAGAGCAAAATTAAGACTTTCTATTTCTATTTTTTTAAAATTCTTTTTCTTTTTTCTTTTTTTCCCTCTTGTTGACATTTCCCTGTGTAAAATGGCACAATTATGTTGTATCTGGGAATTTGTTCAATAAATATATATAAATATTTCTAAAAAATTACATGGCATAATTTCAGGAGTTGAAATGTCCACATAAAGAAATCTGGTAAGGCTCCAAAATGGTACGTAACATGGGTTTTCTGGAGGTTCCTCCGTTTACCTCCAGTTTCTCTTTCCATAAATTGTTCCATCATTATTGACTTCCATCTATCTACTCTCTTCTTTACATTTACAGCGCATAAACGGGGACGTTTAACCTTCATGTACTCTAAAGGGTTCATGACGTTTTTTAATGTATAGATACTGAAATCGGTACAAGAATATGACTTAAAAAGTAAAGATTTCACCCTCTTCACATCATTTCTGGGAATTTATACTGATGTTCCGAGTACACTCCTCATAGATTTTGCATTATTTCTGAAACATCATGAATGTAATTCTGAAACATTCTAAGATCACTTATCCTGTGCTCACTTCTCCACGTTACACGCATAGCATGAAGTTTATGAAGCTCCATGCATCCCTTGATGCAATTTTCTATGTGGTTTCTAAATGTTTTGAATTTCGACTGAGGTGCCATTTAAACAGGAAGAATTGCTGTAGGGCTGATGTTACAAGTATCTTTACTAAATGTTTATTTACAGTTTCTAGAATTTTCTAGGTTGTCCATGATTCTATGGTACTCATATATTAGTCAATTTTTCCTAGTCTAATTAGTGCAATAAGAACATTTATAATTTATTAATAGTCTTCTGTTTTCTTTTATGCAAACTCGAACTATTTATCTATTACAAATACATACATTCGTATATCAAACACTATTTATTTAAGTTATTATAAATATTTCTTATCATAAGGCTAATTGAGAAAAAATGTCCAATAACTGAAAATAGTAAATAAATGCAGGGTTCTTAAAGTAGCTTTAATTTTGACACAAAAGGAAATTCAGAAATTTTAGAAATTTTTATTCAATTTTAGTGTTTTCTATCCCAAAATAAATGCCAAACTAGTACCAGGTTTTGCGGGGTTTCCATGTCAGTGGGTGCTCTATATTAGATTAATGTTATGTTTAGTGCTTTCATTTAAATGTCTTACGAATAATGTCAATATGGAAACATAAATCAAGAATGAATCTAAAATAAGTAAATTTAATAAAGAAAGTAGTAATTCTAAAAGTAAAATGAACAGTGGAGAATCTAACTGGGCCGGAAGGGCCTAGGCGCCCCAGTTTTTTTGAGTGACAATATAATTGAAGCTATTATTTATATATTTTTGAAAATTTATAGTAAACTCATGATATAACAATCATAGTGTGAGGTGTGTCTGCCCTCTTCATCCAGATTTTACCTGCTAGCTCCGCTACTGAAAATGGCACGTTCTAATGAAGACTACATTTTAGAAAAGATATGATACGGAAAAATTATTAATTTTATTTCTCGTAAGATAATTATATTTTTAAAAAGGTACAAACAGAGACAAAATTCTAATATTTCATTCAGTAATTTTCGTCGTGAAAACGGTTAAGGTTAATTTAGTACTTGCTTAAATACACTATTATGAAATGTTTTATTATGGTTCTAATTCATAAATGAAATATAAAATCATTTTACAATGCAAATGAACTTTACAGTATTTGCACTTATTGTGACTTATTGTTAGTATTGCCTACCAGACAAGATAGATATCTTCCAATAGATGCAGATATATTTTTGGGGACGAGGTTGCACTTTCAGGACACCTTTTCGAGACGAGAAATCCCCGAATCTTGTCTCGTGAGCAACACTACTTACGGTTAATCACTTTTTTTTAAAAAAAAAAATCTTCCTAAACAACGAGAGTGAAAGAAAAAGGTTGAACTGACTATTTAGAGAAGGAATGGAAAGGAACAACACAAGTGTTATGTCAAACAATTTTGCAAACAAAGCAAGTATCCCCGTTGTGCTAGAAGGATATACACAATATATACAATGATTAGTATATCAATAGAAGTTTTCTTTATTTATGAGAGGCACGATTAATTTAACAGTTATTTTCTAAATTACACTCTTGGTTCTTGATTCATGGTATCATTATCTCAGGAGGAATTCTCCTATTGGTTGAGAGAATCTTTACGTCAGTTGTGTCTCTCTACCTCACATTGTGAAATTTCTGGTACGTGCAATCACTTTGAAAAAAATTTCAAGTCCTAAAATGGTCTTTCATCAATAACTCCAGAGTGAGTTGATCATACTGTGTTAAGTTTTCATTGATGTAGAGAAAACACAATTATTTGTAGTAGTGAAAACTATTCCAATTTGTCAATTTGTTACGATTGCACATGATAGATATTGAAATAGAAATTATATATACTCTATATATATACGATGTTTATTAGTGTTGAATGAGTTCCTTTGTAGTATTCAAAACACTCTACTCAAATGTAGGATGTCAGAAAAAGAACTCGAGTGGTTTCAGTTAGATTTAGTTTTTCTTATATTTTAAATCATAAACCCATACAGTGTATTTTATAGAACTTCAATGTCTAAAGTTTTATTATCTTTTAGTGTATCGTGATAACTCAATATTTATTTAATTTTACATTCCCTCAGTGCTCACACACATAATCCACATCTACCCACATGCGAGTGATAATGTCTATAGGAATTACATCTGTGGTTATTATTACTCTTTGTCCCAAAAAAGAATAAAAAGTATTTTACTTAGCGCCATAGCACACCTGGTTTCTTTTGTGGTGACTCCATTATTGTAGCACGACTGTATTACTAGTTTTGAAGCGCAGTATTCTTTTTTCTTGGATATCATGTATAATCAGATATAAGTTGTATGTAATTGCACACTAAAAAAAGCGAAGTTTAAATTTAAGGAGAAAATGAGGATAATATGCTTTCTGTTGATAACACCATGACAAGATGGTGGTGTCAATTATAATACTGTGTGCATTTACTGTGGCAATGTACATCAGTAAGTGAGAGCACCAATTACTCCTGTGAAAACAGTAAGAATCACTCTCACTTCCTGACGTACGTCGCCACAGAAAATAAGGGTGTTTCACCCAGTATTACGATTGATGGTGTTCTCAATATGGTGTCATGGTGTCAGAAAGCGTATTATCCTCGTTTTCTCCTTAAATCTGGACTCCGCGTTTTTTTTTTAGTATATTATATATAGTATGTTGTCACACATACTGGAATTACAGAAGTGTCACCTATGGTGGAATTACAGAATTAAGTACAGGAGTACGTACCTCATAATGTATAGAAAAACCCGCTTCCTAAAACTTCTGTCTATGTTATAGATCAACCATTTCAAGTTGAATGCTTCTTGATGTTAAGTTTGCTGTTCGTATTCTTAGTAAACCACACAGAGAGCGAGAAGGCAGCACACTTAGCGTTGATATAAGATAGTAGTGATAGAAAATAAGCCATAGTGAATGGGTTTTACAAATACTCTTCCCGTGGATTCATAGCTAATCGTACATTGCCAATACTTGTGTTCTTCCATTCCACCTGCCTCGTTACCTTCTTTGATCAATCTGTTCTCTCTGTCCTAGATCTGATGGTAAATCTCACTCTTGCGTCATAGATCAGCTCATTCTTGCCCTTATAGATTTTTAACGGTTATTTTGATAAAACTGCCGGTCTAACAAAAAAGAAATACGGACGTACGTGTATCAAATCATAGTTTCTTATTTATTAGAAAATGTTACAAAATCAAATTGATATGGTATGTTACATCATAGTAGATTGAAAGATGAATTTAAATTTTTAAAAAATGAGATAAATCAGAATAGAGTAAACCCAGCTTCAACAGACCCGTTATTGAACGGAAATTTGTCTTAAACGGAAATATTTCACAGTCCCATGGATTTAGAGGCGAGAAACGTGTTGAATTCCTTTCATTTGACGGAAACTTTCTTATGCTTATAATGCGAATCAAAGCGAGCCTTTTAACAGCGAATTTAAGTCCTGGAATGCAGCGTTTAGAAAGTTTTTACACTTTGTATGAGAGATTAGATATATATAAAATACATTACGTTGTCAGTGAAACAGACAGTGATGTGCAAACCAAAACAGACACAATGGATATAGATGTCTTAACTGCGAATTATACGGGAAGTCTGAAAAGGGTAGAGAAAGAAGAGGAATATGACTAGAGACCGGATGTTAGGCAAAATGCCTATTCTTTAATATTAAAGTTATGATCAAAAACAACGTTTTCAAGTTTATATGGGGCGTTATAGTTTCGATTTAAGCGAATTTTATTTTGCCTATTTTGCCTATTTCGACCTTTACTGCCTAAATAATTGCTTTAGTGCCTATTCTATGCATTTTCTTCAAAATAAGCCTTCATTGGGAAAATATATAATTTATGTAATATAATGCACACATATTTACTTATATTATGTGTTCGTAAACACATGCTCGTCGTACGTTACAATATATATACATGATGAACTTCAAAGATGTTCACATACTTCGGGAGGTGATTCATGACATGAAAAGAAGATAAAAGTTCTCTTGAATGTCACAAATCATCTCCTGAAGTATGTGCGCAACTTTATGTCCCGTTCCAATTGTCAGGATTCGATTTTCGATTCCAAATTGGTACTCCTGTCACTCGAACACGACGCAGAATTCGACAACATGCAACAAAACTTTTTGTCTTCTTTTCATGTCACGAATCATCTCCCGAAGTATATGCACATCTTTCAGATTCACCCAGTATGTAGAATGCATAACATGCCTCGTTTTTGTATATACAGTAAAAGAAGATATTCTTTAACAAACAAATATGTTTCTATATTCTTTGAACATTATCTATGACTTGAATCTATTTTTTAATGGTATTGAGTATTTATCTTAATTATTTCGAGTTACATTTTAGTGCCTATTTTACTGCCTATTTTTTAAATTTTAAGTGCCTATTTGCCTGCCTATTTTTCAGGTTTTTAGTGCCTAAACATCCGGTCTCTAAATATGACATTGAATTGGAAGAAAAGTGTAGACTTAACACTTATTAACATCCTGTTGAAAGTTTAAAACGAACTACAAGAATTTGCCTTACGTCGAAATGATATCGATTTTCTCAGTGTTGTTACTCAGGCTAAAATGTTGGCGGAAAAAGCGGGCAGCCAAACAGTAATGTGCACAGAAAACCTTCCATGACTATTGAAAAAAAGGAGTAAAAGGATACTCTAAATTGTAGACTGAATATAAAATTTATGCTAAGTGCCAAAAATGGAAAAAAGTTCGGTTTAATGTAAAAAATGTAGCCTGTGTGCTTAACACTACTCAGTGAAAACCCAGTTATCTAGTATTCACTGTGGAAGTAGTTCAAATAATCCCCAGAAGAATACGCGTGCCTATATGCCCCATCAATTCTGAAGTAACATCTGGGCTGTTTACTCAATATTTTCGTCCTGGCATTTAGCACGGATTTTATATTCAGTCTTCAATTGTCTAAAAAAAAAAAAAAAAAAAAAAAGTACATCATTTCATCTCATGCACTGTTTTCATAGGTCTACCTGCATTAACCGGAAACCTATCTTTAACTGAAATTTTTGCGAGCCAAGTTAGATTCTGCTAAAGACAGGTTTTACTGTATAAAACTTTGGTTAAACCTACAATATTATCATTACATTTCATAAGGAACACATATTTTTCTTAAAATTTCAAACTAAAGTAACATTCCTTCCATGGAGGTATCTAAAATTCCTTAGTTTTTGCATTAAACATCATAAAGAAGTGATATTAATGGTACATGTATGAGTACTTATGCTCGTTACTTTCAGCAAATCGTAAATAAGGAAAAAAGCAAATGAAACATCTGCCGTGCAAAGAAACAAAATGATTCTCTTGCTTGCTTTTCACTGTTACTAGCAGAGTATTAAAACTGGAAATCCAATAAATCAAAGATTACAAGGTTATAAATTTCACAAGGATCTACAAAGAATGCCTCCTGCACTCTGAGCAAAACGCTCTAGTTTCATTTCATGTGTGTGTATACACAAGTATAGCTTTATCTTCGGTTGTAAATAAATTGCAGTGGTGCAGGAGTTTTGACCTCTTGATGGCTGCGCAACAAACTTTCCAATTAATGTCTCTTAAGAGCACTAACTCAATACATTTTTCAAAGGGAAAATTTTTCTTTAATTAACTAACTGTTCGTTTTCGGAGAGGAGAGGCGGATGAGTCAGTGAAAAAAAAAAGTCTTGATAGATAGTTTACAATTTCTGGTTTTGCAATTAATAGTGTGGACAAATGACAAAATAGAAGTTAGAAGACATGCCAAGCCAAACTATGCCGTCCCGAGTCAAGTCAAGAAGAGGGCAAATGAAAAAGACATTATTTAATTTTTGCTGTTTAAAGTTTTTTTTTTTTTTTTTTAACTCTCTCAAGAAGCCAAAGTAAAATTGAGTTTTATGTTTTCTAAGAAGAGGAGAAGAGTTAAACACAATGTAGCAGACAGCTTCATCTTCCTTTTTCTCCCGTTGAGCTTCGCTCTGTCTCGTGCAGATGTTTGTTTCATCCCATCTGCCAAAGTTCCAACTTTCAAGTTAAAAGAGAACTACCTTATCTTGTGAGTTCGTATTTCTTTTCATACTTCATAATTCTCATCACCATTTTTAGTGGATTTCTCCAGATGGATTTGTCATTTTATGCTGTAGTTTTGGGTCTAGGTCAAAACCCCCACAGCCAAAACCCCCACACTCAAGAAATGTCAAAACACCCACACAAATGGTCATAATCCCCACACAAATGGACAAATCTCCCAAACGCACGAACGGTCAAAACCCCCACAGCCAAAACCCCCACACTCAAGAAATGTCAAAACGCCCACACAATTGGTCATAACCCCCACACAAATGGACAAATCTCCCAAACGCACGAACGGTCAAAACCCCCACAGCCAAAACCCCCACACTCAAGAAATGTCAAAACGCCCACACAATCGGTCATAACCCCCACACAAATGGACAAAACAGCCACAGATAGCAACGGTCATAATCCCCACATAAATGGACAAAACTCCCACAAAATCGGACAAATCCCCCACACTCTGAAATGATCGTCATTTCACATCTTTCTTGCGGCTCTTTATGACGCCCAAGAAGAATAGTTGCAACATCAGTTTATTTGCTATTAATGTTATTAAAAAGTACAAGGGCAATACACGAGTATGGGGGTTTTGTCAATTTGTGTGGCAGTTGTGACTATTTCTGCATGTGGGGGTTTTGTCCATTTGTGTGGGGGTTTTGTCCATTTATGTGGGGATTGTGACCGTTGCTGTGTGTGGCTGTTTTGTCCATTTGTGTGGGAGTTATGACCGTTGGAGATTATGACCGACTACCAGTGTGGGGGTTTTGGCTGTGGGGGTTATGACCGTTCGTGTATTTGGGAGATTTGTCCATTTGTGTGGGGGTTATGACCGATCGTGTGGGCGTTTTGACATTTCTTGAGTGTGGGGGTTTTGGCTGTGGGGGTTTTGACCGTTCGTGCGTTTGGGAGATTTGTCCATTTGTGTGGGGGTTATGACCGTTTGTGTGGGCGTTTTGACATTTCTTGAGTGTGGGGGTTTTGGCTGTGGGGGTTTTGACCGGTTCCCGTAGTTTTTTCTTATTCCCTATGTTTTCTTGTAAATGTACGTGCTTTTTTTTTCTTGAAGACTTTTTGAGAGGACCTTCTTCCTTCCTTCCTTCGTCACCAAAGTTAGGACTGCAGCCACTGGAACACCAGTGAATTGCTCTTCTTTACTAAAATGGATTCAGTAATTCTGCCTGTCACCACCGTCTTTTAAACTAAATATTGTAAACACGAATACTTTTCTTTAGGTGTAAAGGGAGGACTTTCTTTATAATTTAGCGGCACGTCATGGGATTTTGAGATAAGAACTGCGCCTTTATAACGATATAAAGACATAAAAGATATTACTTTGCGTGTCTTAGTTCATTATCAAATTCCAATCGACCACACAAACACTTAAAAGAAAAATAAGTGTCTACAGCCAAATTTAGGAATTTATTCCTTCTAAATATCTTCAAACGAATATTTATTCTACGGGAAAGTGGAAACATGTTAGTTCAACGGGAGGACTTTGGCTGTGGGTCACAGGTTTGCATGTTCGAACTCTAGTCATGTCACGTGGAGATATTAACCACTAATTATTTTTTCAGTACATTTTTGTGTTCTTCTACTTCTCAGTTCTCGCTTATTACATTATCAACTTCATCTATCATCTATTGCTTACAAGGCAGAATCATGGATTGAACACTAGCACTTCTAATGTTACATTGTCTAATACTTTTAAACTTCATGTGCATATATAATTATGCAGACTTCATGTATTACTCAAATAGGCAACTGAATGCTGCCGGCTTCAGATTAAAACTTCTGATTATAGGGCTTGGCGCTTAAAAGTGTTCATTTACTTAAAAGTGTTCATTTACATTGAGCGTATTTCTCAGTACGCTCAATCATGAAAACAGTAGCACTGAACAAACAATATTTCATGCACAAAAATGAAGCAAAAGAAAACAAAGATCACAGTTTTAATTCCGTGACACACCAATCACCATAAAATAATAAGTAACAATGTCACGTGTACACCACGCGAAGGAATTTGGTTTGTATGGGGGGTGATATGTTTTCAATTAAGTATTGAAATCGGAAGTGGTAATAAATATCCACTATTTCTGGTTTTAGTAGAGAGATTAGAAATTATATTCTTCGGATGCTTATTCGATTGCAGAAAATGCTTTTCGCACTGTCTATTACCATTTTTACTCTCTTGCGATTAGCGTTAAAACCGGAAGAGGTAAATTTCTGCCACTTCCAATTTGAATAGAGATTTAAGAGAGGAGATAGAACCTATTCTTAGAACGATAAATCGATTCCAAAAACCCGCTTTTTGGTATGTACAGGGTGTCCATAAAGTCTGGGTACGTGGGGAAGAAAGCACATTTTAGTCAATTTAAAGTTAATGAATAATATTTTTAATATGATTGCCATGCTTTTCAATGCATAATTTGATGGGCTTTGCAAGATTAAGGTGACCTCGATGGAATAGGTTTGAATTGTCGTCGATTTCAGCACACTGACTGGTAATGCGTTCCATCAGGTGATTTAAATTTCTAATCTTCATCGAGTAAACTTTCTCTTTCAGCATACCCCCAGAAAAAAGAAGTCAAGAGGAGAAAGATCTGGCGAACGAGGGGACCACTCCACATGATCTCTTCTCCCAATCCAATGAGGGAAATTTTCATCCAACCAATCTGGAAAAACAAAAACAAATTATTAGAATTCCTTATGTACTCAGACTTTATGGACACACTGTATTATCGATTTTGATCTTTGCATATCAATAATGAAACCGGAAATTATAGTGAATTTCAATCACTTCCATTTTCAGTAGAGGGTTAAGGATAGAGATGAAATGTATTCTCAAGACGTTTAATCAGTTGCATGAAAGTACTTCTCGCTATCTATTACCGTATTTGCTCTATAGTGATCAATATATATAAAAACCGGAAATGGTTTATTTATACCATTTTCGGTTCAAGTATTACCTCCATCAACGAAATTGGTTCCTAACTTTTGATACCCCATATCCTGGCCAAAATTGATGGTGATTTATTAAGTAAATTTTGAGATTGTTTGTATCCCGGACGAACGGCCTCACGGACAGAGTATATGATTTTGGTTGGTAAACCAAACTCCTTAAAAAAGATCAAGGAAACAACACACGCAATATAAAGAACGGAAACAAAGACACATGTGTATGTGAAACAAGGTAAATTTTGTTCTTAATTTTAACACTAAGTAGCCTACACAGTAGATCTGGCTGGATAAAACCAAGATGTGACACACCAAAATGGGTCTAAGTGAAATAATAAAGTACATTATTAAATTAAGCAATTCTACTTCATTAAATATTTTGCACTAACAGAAGCAAAAATTTATAATTTTGTAGCATTTTAGTAGTCAAATGCAAGTAGAGCAGGCCCGTATCCAAGGGGGGCCTAGGGGGACGCCCTCCTAAATTTTTACTGGTCCCCTAAACTTTTCACGGTAGGCTTGCAAATGAACAATAATATGGTGATAAACTATTATATGATTGAATCGGGCCCCTCTAACTTATACCGGCCCCCTACATTTTTGAGCTGGCTACCGACTCGAAGTACAGCATATATATATATGTATGAATGTGACACTGGGCGTTAAACTTATTCTCTGAGTGTCTGCAACATAATACCTTATTAGATCCACCACAATTAAGATATAGGAACCTGTGTTCAGTTGTATTGACGTTCTATATACTATTTCATACAGTAACAAGCTTTGTTTTATTCAGTTTTATAATCTCTGTAATTCAGATCAAAAGAATTGTCCAAATAAAGATGAGGCTTTTTTGTAACACTGTTATTCCAATAAGTAGTTTTGTATTTATTTGTGTTTATTTATTTTTATTATTTACTTTGTATTTATTTGGGTAGATAGCATTGTACGTCAAGAGTAGCAATGAGAGCTGGTTACTGGATTAGTGTGCAGTTTGACAGGTTTAGTAAGGAGGCTCGAGGGATGAATTCGCCCCGACTTCCCAACGAGAAGTTATTCAGTTGTTGACTATGTTAATAGATCAGAAATGTACCGTCTTATGAGGAAAGACAATATGAATAAGTACAGTACAGTACAGAGATCGATAAAGAACTTGCTAAGATCTGCTGAAACACTTCTGTTGGAAGGTCCATCACCGTTCAGTGTATAGTACTAACCTGTCACCCTGAGTTTATTACGTCTTCAGGTCTAACTCACGTACACTAGACAAAACAACATAGAGGATATCGATCCACTTATGGTCCATGGCATAAGTGGATTGGCAATGTATTTTATACTATAAATTATTACCTAAGTATGTCAAAAGCCTTGCTTTCATTTGGGCAATCTTTAGTAATTTGAATCATAGTAGTGGGAGAACCGGGTTCGATTCCCGGCGGGAGTTCATGTGGTTCGGATTCCGCGTTAATAAGTAGGTCCACGTCTCATATAGCCTCGCTGCTGAACGGGACGTTAAACTCAAAATCAACTCAACTCATTGAATCATGGTAAAAAATAAAAATAAAAGGTGTTGGGTTTTTGTTTACTGAATGTACCTAGTCGTTTCACTGTTATAAACGTGTGTGTTAAATTATTTATTTTTCAAAGCTGTATTTCAATTTATGGTTCTATAAATGTAAAATATTCAGATACTTCTTAAATTTTATTTAAAATGTTTTTAGATAAACGATAAACATTTTAAGATAAGGGTTGATGTTATGGTTTTGGAGTTATATTGAAATATTCACATATCGTGTGTAAATATTTGTGATAAATCATCTAATGATAAGTATAAGTGGGGAACATATGTTTGTGTTAGGTTTTCAAGTAGCAGTAATTGTCCTTATCTAATGAATTTACAGCTCACATCTAAAAGCTGTCATTTCTGTAGGAGATAATCAATTGATAGGTGCTACATTACAAAGAATTTTTGAGCAAATTTGAGAGAAATATTATATCTTCCTTGCATATTTATCTACATAAATATTTAAATAAAATTCACACGTACAATTAAACGATACGAACAAAAGAAGATTGTTGTTCACAGATATTTAAATATGAGTTTCTTATAATCATAATAATAAAAGGGAAAGAGGTATATGTTGTATGTATTAATCTAGAAAAGGTTTTTCACCGCGTCAATTGGGAATTGGTATTAGAAGTTTTAAAGAAGGTTTGGTTGGAATGGAAAGATCGAAGACTCATAAGAAACTTATATATGAACCAACAAGTAAGTGCAATTGTAAGGGGAGTTCAACAGAGATGCTGTCTCTCGCCTGTATTATTTAATATTTACGCAGAAAGATAGTGAAAAAGAGCCTACAAAATGAAGACGACATTTCAGTAGGAGGAAGAATGATTAGGTGTATGCGGTTTGCAGATGATACAGCGCTTGTTGTAGAATCTGAAGAGAAAATCAATAAGATGTTAGAAAACTTGAGGAAGGGCTGTAAAGAATATGGGATGAAAATAAATGTAAAAGCCTTGACAATTGGAACGAAGGGGTCAATGTCAAATATAGAAGTAGAAGAAAAGAAAATAGAACAGGTGAGTAATTTTCGATACCTGGGTAGTATTATTAGTAATGATATGAAGTGTGAACATGAAATAAAAGGAGGATAGGAATGGCGAAACAAGCCTTTAGGAGGGGAAAATATTATTTTGCAGGTCCTTGAATAAAAAGACTCATAAAGTGCTTCGTGTGGAGTTCTATGGCGTATGTGTTAGAAACATGGATTACGCAAAAAATGATGAAAAACGACTGGAGACTTTTGAAATGTGGATGTGCAGAAGAATGAAGAGAATTAGCTGGGTCGAGCGGAAAACGAATGAAAGGGTGTTAGAAATGGTGGGAGAGAAAAGAACAATTTTAGATATTAAGAATAAGAACTTGTTGGGAGATTGGCTAAGAATGAACTGTATCATGAGGGACGTTTTAGAGAGTATGGTGGCAGGAAAGAAAGGGAGGGGCGATGGAGACTGAAATTAGTGGACGATATCAAAACAATGGAATCGTACTTGAGGACAAACTGGTTACCGGAAGACCGTGGAGCATGGAAGCTTCTCAGTTACAGAAAATGACCAGCCAATAATGCCAGAATACCTATGATGATGAGGGTAATAATCATACCACTTGTATGTACTGCTATATAAAGAGTAAATGTGACTCACTCTTCAACATTCAGGCCATACTACTGTAGGAAGTAATTGTAAAATTTGGATAGAAAACTCATTTTGTCACAAAAGCAAGGAATAAGAATGAATTTTTAGAAGTATATGTCGTAAGGGGGCGGAGTGGGGATTATTATTATTTTGCCAAAAATATACTATCTGACGAAATCCAGAGTTTAGAAAGATGGAACACAGCATAAAGTAACTGAAAACGTGTTTCAGCTTTTGTTTGTTTGTTTGTTTTTAAACACAATTTAAAGGGGAAAGGCAATTTCGATAATATTAAAATTTCAGAATCATTATTTTTTTAAAGTAATAATTCGCTTAAGTAGGAGATTTTGAACTTCGATTTATGAACTCTATTAAAATTCTAGAATTAAAGGAGGAAAGATGTCAATTTATACAATATCGAAATTTTTGGTTTCATCGTGTTCATTAAATTTCATTCTTCTCGTGGAATGAACGTGCACTTCTGCAATGATAAGGAAGGCCTGGAATAAATTTTCAGGAGGATGTTTCCTATATTTTCTATCCAAAGTGATTCTAATTTTTTAAAATTGAAATTGAACAATATCAGGAAATTGCAATTGCATAGCAAATTTTCGTTATGTCTTGGAAAATGTATATATAAATTTTCTTGTTTTGTGACTATCCACCTCTCACTGAAAATCTCTGTATTCTCGTGCGTGGACAGAATTAAACCAAATAAACGTAATTGTTATCTAGGGAATTGAGATCTTTATTTCAAGATGAAATATTAAAATTTTCTATCTACTTTCCGCGTAAAATATGGCCTTTGAAAGAGATATCAATAACGAAGTATTTTTTTTTTCAGTTTGACTGTACTTATAAAGTTTTCTTCATGGATACTACTCTGGATACCCTATGTTTTAATATTTAGTTGTAAAATCCTTTTAATGACTTAAAACACGTATAAAGGGTTAATCACACTTTTACGAAATCCAGGTTTTGTTACATAATATGCACGGTTCAGCACTATCGTTAAGAAGAAACCAATTAATCTGATTTTTTTTAAAGTACTTTTTAGAATAATTTTTGATTGGATTCTTCGATTGGATGTATTTGAGTTGAAATTGACCAAAATTGGTTGATTTTTAGAACAACTTTAGAAGAACTAGTTATCTATTTTTTTTTTTTTATGACAGGGAATATTATAGTTCATTCTCTTAATTTTTTCATGCAACAATGACTAGAGAAATTATTCATGCATTTTATTAAAGATGTTTACTAAAGAAATATATTCATACTTTGCAGATTAGCTCGTCAAAGGATCCCGTATTTTTCGTTTAGAAAAGCGACTTCCGTTAAATTGCTTAAATATAGGATATTTTGATTCTTCACATCTTTCTGAACATAACTAGCAATGTGTACAACTCACTTATTAAGGCCTTAAATAGAGTTTCTTACCAGCTAATATTAAACTTCAATATGGTAGTTTCTAATTAAATTTCACTCTCATTTCACAAATCATCAAAAATTGAAGTTGTTTAAGATAGTTAATTAATCAAATAGTTATATAATTACATTATTAGATGACTGGGAGATCGCAAGGTGAATTTTCAGATAAGTAGGTAATTAGATAACTGGATAGCTTGGAAGATTGAGTGGTAACAACTGAGTAACCAGTGGCTTCAATTATTAATATATTTTACGAATTGACGATTGAAGAATAGGTGATTTGATAAGAGATAAAAGGATTGTCGGATGATGGATAATTGAACGTTCGGATGGTAGAACATTTCATGATAAATGGATCGATAGTAGATGATGGCTGGTAGGATGGTGCATGATTAAGAGCTGAATGGATGAATGATGGGTGCTAAATTGATTAATGTTGGATGACGAATTATTGAATGATCAGTCGGTGGATGTTCAATTGATCAAATAGTGGATGATGAACGATGAGTAATTAATAATCGAATATGGATGATTGAATGATGGACCTTGGATAATCAGATAGTCAATGATTGATTGATGAATAGATGTATAATAGATTATGTATGATTGGATGGAAGATTATGAAAAATGGTTAAAATAATATGGAATGATTGCAAAATTGGTTGACAAAGTAAGTGCGTGTTAAATATTTTTACGTGATTGAAATATTCGATAATAAGATTATTGAATTAATGAATGATTTGAGTGTTTAAACACTTTAACGATTGCAGAATTGACTTGTGTACACAGTCTCTGGCTTAAGAAACGACATCTTCCTTATAGTTTTTGGATTTTTTTTAAATTAAACATTTTAACAAAATAAACTAAAATGATTATTTAGGTGCGCCATAAGTACGTTTTACATTTAGGTATCTCCTTACATTCATTTAAGTATACTTCCGATTTGATCTTACACGAAGAAATATGTGATTCTAGGAACGACATATTCATTCCAAAACATCTACCTATATAGTAAGTTTATCATTGAGAGGATTCCAAAGGTTTTCTGTCTTAATAAGGGATTTCCGGCGGTCGTGTCCATTATGACTTACATTTTGATTCTTCGCATCTTTCTGAACGTAACACATTTAAACAATTTAACGAAACCTGCTTTTCCATGAGAAAAGTACGGAGTTCTTTATTAATGCATTTTGGTTAAATATATTTTTTTAAAATCGTTGTTTACTAAAGAAGTTTAATATGTTATAGATTGACTGCACAGAGTTATTTATGCATTTTGATTAAAGAAATTTCTTCAATTCACTGTTTACTAAATAACTTTACCTATACATTATAAGTTACACAAATTAATTTATACAGTTTTATTTTAAAATATTTAGATCTTTTACATTATTAACTCAATAAATTTATGTATTAGTTATTGGTTAAAGAAATGTATTCATGTGAAGGAAAGAGACTATATATATTTATATGGTTTACTAAATAGTCAAGAAACAGTATATACAGAATGGACAAATAAAAGTGTCCCGGACAAGTGGATACGATTGGACGTGAATGTATGCATGGAACCACCCACGTACGCACACCACCGGTTCAGATCTTAGTGCGGGCTCTGTCAGTGTGAGTTGAGCAGTGTACAGGTGAAGATAATACTCACAGAACAGCAGAGGGCGTTCGTTGTGGAAAGTTACGTAAAAACAAACTCGTGGAAAGAGTGTGGTCAGTTGTTTGCTCATGAATTCCATGGTGTCAAAGTGCCAGCAAAGAGTGCAATGCAACGATTAGTCATAAAATGGCGTCATACAGAATCTGTTTTGAACAAGGCAAAATACATTTCGAAACGTGTCCGAACACCTGAAATTGTGGTCATTCGAGAGATGAATAGTGGTCATTTTCAAAATTTGCTATAAGAAGGTTAGCCAACAATTTCTTCCCCTTTGCTGAAACTCCGTTCTCCGGGTCACTTTTATTTGCCCCACCCTGTATATGTATTTGAAAAATAGCTTCATAAATAAGAATGAAGGTATTATATCCATTAAATGCTTGTGTGAAGCTTGAAAAAAATTGAAAAAAATTAAATAATATGTACATACTATTACATGTTTAGTAACCTGAATTAATTCAATTCCGCTGTAAGAAGCAGTAGTAACATTGTCATTTTCTTCATTGAAGCTAATAGGAATGGATTTCTGTTAATTTCTTTAACGCCCCATGAAACATTACAAAGTCTGTGATAGCTGAGCGGCATAATAAATGTCACACTTTACTTGCTGATAGAGTTCAGTCTGGAAAAAGCTATCTATAGGCAATAGAGAACATCTTAAACGGTCTTACAGTAATTATAGGTCTACTGATTGCAGAACATCTGACGGAAGATTTCTTGATACGTTATATTTAGGGAATACTACACAATCATATCACGTACGCGATTTGGGCGTGTTGCCGGATATTGTGGTAGCTATTCATGTACTCTTAAAAGAAAAGAAGTAATAAAACAAAAATGAAATAATAAAAGAAGAGAGAGAGAGAGAGCTGAATAACATCATAATATGTAGGCGGCAAATACTTGTTTGTGTCCAGTCTCATGAGGAATATTTCACCTCTCTGTTGTTGGATTTGTGATTATGTTGTAGAGCATTTAGGCTATAAACAAGACGATGATGTGAACCAGAGAACATCTAGAATTTTAGTGGACATGCTTCACAAGAAGTATGTGGGAAGTTTTTTAAAGCTTTGTACGAGGAACTTTTTTTTAGATCGCCGTCCCTGTAACTTGTTCTATTTATAAGCAAAGCTTTTTAGAATGAAATTTCAAAGGTCTTCGTTGCGTTCACCCCCTACTTTTTCTACATTTTAGTGAATAACATAGAGACAAAAAGAACATCAATATTTTTAGGAAGTGAGCCAGATAATAACTGCAAAATGTAATTAATCAAATTAAAAATTGTTTTCAAGACCTTTCGTATAAAGTATAAATTTGGGTATCTAATAAATATGACGTTATAAACGGCATACACACAAATTTCTGGTCTGTATAAAAAATATTTGTAATCAGTTACTACTTACTATGTGGGTCAGTCAGAAAGTTAGTTGCACTCCTTCGTAAATATTTTCGATCAAAGGCTATTTTGATGAAACTGTGTGGCAACACTGTAGACATGTAGCTGTATCGTGTGACGTAGCGGCTTTCACGCGGCAAGTGGAGATGTTCTGATAATCAGTCGTAAACATGTCTCGACAGCTACCAAGTGGCGTCCAAATTGGAAATGCATGCAGTGACTCATTTCTTGTAGAAGAAAAGGTGTAAGTGCACTGAAGTTTATCGACAGTTGCATGAAGTGTATGGTGAAAATGTATTGTCATATCAAGCTATCGCGAAGTGGTGCAACATGTTTGAGAACAGACGTACAGTTTCGGTGGGAAGTGTGGGATCACCCTTCTTATAGCCTAGACCTTTCACCGTGTGACTTCCATGTGTTTGGTCCCATGAAAGACGAACTTTCTAAGCGACAATACCACTCGGATGACGAGATGAAAGCTGCAGCTCAAGAATGGTTATCGGGCATTGGACGAGATTTTTTTTTCAGAAGGCATAGAAAAATTTGTACCATGCCTCGACAAATGCTTAAATAACGGAGGTAATTACGTCAAAAAGTAGATTACGAACCGAAATTTACATTACAAATAAAGTTATTGTAAAATTTCTATCCTGTTTTATTTAATTAAGTAGTGCAACTAACTTTTTGACTGATCCTCGTAGTTTAATATAAACAGAATGCAATCAGAACTGAAAACCAATTTCAGAAGCTCTCGGCGTTCAAAGCTGTGCAACACAACCCTTGTTGTCACTTGTACTCATTTAAATATTCATTCCCATAGAAAGTACAAATAAAGTACCTTCTACAAGGCAAGCCGAGCCAAACCGAGCCTGCCCGTGGTCAAACTCCGTCACCAAATATAACGATCTTTCTTTCTTAGACTATGAGCTACGTGCTCAGCAAATTTCGTTCGAATCCAGCCAATAGTTACAGAGAAATGAACTACTACAACATACACACATACATTTGGAGTGAAACTGGATGTATAAGCTCCAGTATGCTTTTGCCGGGAGCTAAAGTTAGTAAAGAGTAAATCATGAATCTGCAAAGAAATTACCTTCTTAAAAGTAATAACCATAATTCAGATTTATAGTAAAATTTACTTGACATGGAAAACTAATTCCTTAGGACATCATCTTGCAATAGATTTTCAAAGATCATTTGGTAAATGTTCACGATGGTAAGAAATAAATCATAATACTGAAATTGCAGTATTGGTTAATGGAAGCAAGAAAAACAGAAGTGGCATGAGAACAATTTACAGCTTTGGAAATTTCCAACTTGGAAGAGAGAAAACTTTCAAGGCCTAATTTTCTTTGCCAAATTGGTATCTTTCTCACTTTTTGTACAGAAGCCAAAGTAATCACTTTTAAAACACTGCTGTCAGTGCAGACAATATCTTTCAGACTAATGTTGGGAAAATCGCTGCTGCAGAAGGTCGAAGGACACGATTATCTTTAATATTACTATTTTATCAATCCAAAGGATAATAGAAGCGCAAAAGTTTACCGCATGGTACAATCTTTGGCTTTAGGAAAGTCTTTCTCTTTCTTCGTTAATATGAAAAACTAGAAAAAGTGGAAAGTGAAGAAAAAGCTAATAAGTTCATTAAAGATTGGAGTTTTCTTCCCACTTTTGCATTCGTTTAGACTTCCTAAACCGTGTTATACAGAGATATGGAAAGTTTTATAGAACAGCTTTGTCCGTCCGACCGTCTGTCGACAGGTAACAGAGCAAAAGGAGGTAGAAATAGAGAGAAATTATTTTCTGATATGGATTCAGCATTCCAAGAATATGCTCTGTTTTCCTCTTTATCTTCCTATTCTAACCGAAAGTGATAGAAATGTACCATTTCCTTTTACAATGTTAATTGTATTTTATGCAAAAACGGTAAAAGATAGAGAGAATCCGTTATATGACTTGGCTTCAGCATCTCAAGAATAGAATCCTTCTCTCCTCCTATCACTCTACTAAAACCAGAAGTGGTTGAAGTAGACAGAAAGTTGTGGTTCAATCTCAGGTCTAATCCCCTTATTGTAACAGAAAGAGTCAGAAATATAACACTTCCGGTTTCAATATTGATATAAAGGAAGACCGATAATAGATCCGCGATACGTTTTTTTTTCTTCAAAATATGGATTCGGCAGTTCAAGAACAGGTGCTATTGCTGCGATTTATGCCCACTACATCTCTTACTTTCTCATCGTTTCTCGAATGAAGGGCGTGGTTCAGCCCACTTTATCGCTCGTGACGATTAATGTGGCTTTTCCTAGTTGAGTTCCTATTTCATCGCTCGGAAAATTTACTGGCTTTACTGTTTTAGTTAGGGTGACCAACCGTCCCGTAAAAACGGGATTGTCCCGTTTTTGCACTACTATTCCCTGTGTCCCGAAAAAATCTCTCGGGACGTTACAATGTCCCGTATTTACATTGGGTACAAAAAACTTTCCAATCGCTACCCACAAACGCCCCTTGTGCCACCAGTGACCCACTTTATTTTTCACTACGTTACATGGGCTACATCATTCAGTTAGCCAAACCCCCGTTGTTCCACTTCAGGCACACTACCCGTTCTCTTGTTGTACGAATTTCGTTCAGTTTTCTTCTCAGGTTTTCGATGTAACACGGTATTGTTCAGGCAGTTGCTAACGAATAAAACTGGTCTTGGGCGTTTGTGGGTTAATTTACATTATTTACTAAGCTATGTGATTAATTGGAACATATCTAATTACTGAGCAACATCATTACGACGTTTGCGATGGTGGATGTGGTGGCTGCACTGCTTCCCCTCCCAGGTCTCCCCAATACAAGACTTTCACTCCAGGTCTCCCCAATACAAAACTTTCAATCCGCAGATGACAGTGCAAGGAACTGAAAACCTTATGAATAAATGTAACCTGTTTTTTCTCTTGGGCTCTTTCTTGGTTAAACTGTTAGCGTACGCGCCTTTGGCGTGGGAGACCCGGACTCTAATCCCAGCGGGAGCTCATGTGGTTCGGATTCCACGTTAGCCAGTAGGTCCACGTCTCATATAGCCTCGCTGCTGAAAGGGACGTTAAACTCAAAATCAACTCAACTCAACTGATTTTGCTCTCTGTTTTGGAGTGTGGAGTGTATTGTCCTCTACTTTTTCAATATCAATTGGATGCTATTGAACATCCTCAGTTGGGGACAGATTGAAGATAGAGTTGCATACTTCAAACAGAAAAGTATTGAAATAAATGATTCTTTGCCTTTCGATCAAGTGGCTTCGTTGAAGGATTTTGTTAGTAATAATATAAAGGAGTGGAAAAAAGGCAGATTAAAAAAATCCCTCCAGTACCACGAGAAGTGCGCTTGATTTTTCAAAACCCATACTAGGTCTGAACAGCACTTTGAATTTTTAAAGATATGCCAATATGTGTTTGCGATCCTTGCTCATAATGGCAATACTGAAAGAATATTTTCGCTCATGAACATTCAATGGACAGACGAAAGAAGCAGGTTGGTAGTGGAGACCTTTTTTTGCAATTCTTCAAGTATAATTTTAAAATGGACTGTTATAACTTTTATAACATTGTAAATTTATTAGAAAATAAGCAAGTTTTATTAAAGATGACTAGGACAACAGCTAGGCATTCTCATGAATCTAGCTCATGAAATGAACTCATATTTTGCATTACATTATTCTCATGAACATACCTCATGTTTCTCATTTTAATAATTGATAAATGTTGCATATATTTTTAGTAATGTTTTCAAATATTTAATTATTTTATATTTTCATTTTTTGTTAACTGCTGATAGTTACTTGTTATTTAATTAATTCCACAACCTTTTCAATAGGTTTTAAAACGAAAAAATGTAAATTTGTCCTTTTTTGTGACAGATACAAAGAGAAAGAGAGAACAGAGAAGCTAAAAAATATATTTATGGGAGCAACCCATCCAAAAATAAAAGGTATCCCGTTTTTTTCTAGTTGACGATTTGGTCACCCTAATTTTAGTATTCCTTTGATTATTTTCTCTATAAAATAACTTAATTATTATCGCAATTTGATACTAATTTGTAATAGTATTTATTATGTTAGATAATAATTGGTTCTCATTGGCTTTGCTTCCATTTGTTTAATGCATATCTGCATCAACTTCTGCACCATTTAACAAGAGGTAAGCGTGGCTACTGTTAATTTTTTTTCAAGTTATTCATATATTGTGTCAATGTCGCACTTTTGAATAAGAATACAGATAGATGTAGGTCGAGTTCTTTGATACCAATTCTTTCCTCCAATTACGATTTGTTTTATTACAACAAGGAAGAGGAAACAGGCTCCTGTAGGAGCTGCCTAGAGATTTGTCTTGGATGGGATGTATAGCATAACTGGATTAATTTCATCCATTACAAACTTCCAAGAATATTGTACGTAATCTCTACGTAGGATAAAGATCAGTTTTCAGAGAAAGTGCTTATTTATTTTGTTATATATTTGACATTTGCAGCTGCTAGTTTATTTTGTTTTATATTTCATATTTGCAACTGCTTATTTTTTTGAGCTAGTTTCTTTCTCAGTAGTAGAGCGCTTACCTCTGGTGAGTGGAGTCCCTGTTCGATCCCCGACCAAGTAAATCTGTGGTGAACAACATGTGCCCATGGGTTTTCTCAGGTCACTCCCGTTTCTTCCCACTTTGTCATTCCACTGAATCTTTCATCATCATTCACTTGCTTTAATCATCGTCTCCCTTAGCCTAAAGGGCATAATCATGGGACGTTAAACTGAAAGATTTCATTTTATTTGTTTTCATCTTCTCCGATCGAAGAAATGCAAGTTCATAATTAGATACGGTCGCATTCATCATTGAGCGATGAAATGAGCCAAACCACGCTCCCATTCCGAGAAGCGATGAGATGGGAAGCGATGTAGTGGGAGGACACTATTGCTACTTTTGATTCTACTGAACCCGGAAAGCGTAGAAATTTACTACAACTTTGGATTTTAAAATTGGTCCTATGGAGCATAAAAGGTAATAGATAGTTTTGAACCTTTATTTATTTATTTATGAGAATTTACTGTCACAAGAATAGTTTCAATCTCGGCACTAATGCCTGTATTGAAATCGCAAATAGTAGAAATCTACGGTGCAACGACATTGCGCAAATTTTTCTAAAGATTAGATCGTTGATAATCTAAGTAATTTATGTCTTATTAACGAGGAGCAGAAAGTGCTGAAATTGCGCAAATTTCCGCCGCGACGTTGCTAACAACAGGATTTAAGGAATTGTGTGAAATTTTGCATCGAAATGAAATGTATAAAGCTATTCCTTTATGAGATATATTTTATTGCATTCTAATATTTACAAAGCAACATACTTATTTACAGAAAATTTCATTTTACAGTTTGAATGCTTGAAATTTAAATCCTACAGCTTTTAAAAATGTCATACGTGCCTTCTCATAGTTTCTCTGCGAATTCCTGAACTCAGCATACTTCCTCATGACAAACTCGCTCCTTTTGACTTCTGCTGGTCTTTGGGCCTTTGAAATTCCTTTTAATATGGACGTTATTTTCATGGCAGTTTCCGTTTGGATCTCTAACAAAGCAGAAATCACCGTATGAATATCAGGAGCAGGGAAGTAAAATTGACTATTATAATGTCTGTGAAAAGCTTCTGGTCCATTTGTCGTCCGACGCATCGTGGATGGTATAGACGCCCACATGACAGGTGGATACCTAAAATTAATAAAATAAAAAGATCCTTAGTTCATGCACACAATTATTGACAATTTATATAAAACACTAAAACATTTATAACACTAGATTCAAGAAATATTTATAGTCTTGGTCCGTAATTTGTTTACAACTATCAAAACCTGCATTTTAATCTACGTCTTACATGAAGACAGAAGAAAATTTCACTATAATTAAGTTGCATTGAGAGAAAATACCATATCAGCACAACCATTAATGTTGTGTTCAAACTAGGACAACAGTTTTTGCAGTGTTAAGAGTTATTGAAGCATGTGCTACTATAGATGAAAT
The DNA here is from genome assembly GCF_964235325.1 of Thermobia domestica. Lineage (NCBI taxonomy): Eukaryota > Metazoa > Arthropoda > Insecta > Zygentoma > Lepismatidae > Thermobia > Thermobia domestica. The sequence continues at coordinate 164,178,237 of NC_137455.1, read as the reverse complement.
TCAAAAGGAAGCTACTTACTTGCAACCGTCTTCTATGTAGTTTTCTAGGACGTAATCGGAAAATTTATGCCCTGTATCATCCGGCGTCATTGATATTAGTTGAGTAAAGGCATCTGATGCTTCTGTTGGATGTAAATATGGCAACCCAAAAAATGCCTTTATCCATGAACCTGTAAGAATGGAGAGATCTAGCGGGAAGGATAGCTGTAATTGTTCCTAGATGTAAAGGTAAATCTTTTTATCCGCACCCTCTTCTCTTTCTCGCAAAAATTAACAAAATATCATCTCTTTATGACTTATAGTTCTCGAGATATGACTGCTTAAATATCTAGAAATTCGAACTTTTTTAGTCAGTATCACGGGAACGGTAAGTCATAGAGAGATGATATCAGTGTTAATCCCTAATAGAACATTAAACATTTTCGTACTGATATTAATTGATGGCCAGTTGCACAGTGGCCACCGGTTACTATTTGCTACCAAAATATTTACCACCCTTTTAGATATTGACCAACACCAATATGACCTCTCTATGACTTACGGTTCCTCAAATAATGCTCCTTAAATCTCTGGAAATCGGCCATTTTTGGCCAATATCATGGGAACGGTAATTCATAGAGAGACGATATTGGTCTTAATCAATACCTAAGAGGATGGTAAACACTTTGGTAGCAATATTAATTGGTGGCCATTGGCCAAACCAGAACTCTTTAAGTTCGTTGAAAACCGCGGCGAGACACAACATTCGACATGCTGCTTTAGAATTCTAACTGCATGTAGGAGGTACACGTAGATATAAGTTGCTGCATCACTCAAGGGGGCGAGCTTTCTTGCCAAGGGGCCCTATTTATCTCTAATACACTGACCACTCATTCTTGTAACAATTTATACGATAATACCTAGGTAATATATAACAAATGTTTCTCACAGCACCTAAGAACAACTAAGACGCAAATGCAAATCTAAGTATCATTTATAGAAAGGTGAAAGGATAGTTATTAAGATATGTGGTAGACACACCTGAAATATGTATACAAGTGCTTGTTTCTGATTGGCCAAAACTGGAAGATATAGACAAATCTTTATTTCTGATTGGTCGAACGTCTGTTCACGATATTTCAAGAGAACTTCTAGAAATATTTATATATATTGTTTATTTTATATATGTTTGTTTTCCTTACAGTATTTCAAAACTATTTGCTTTCAATAACTATATTCTTACAGTTTTAATCTTACAGTTAGATATGATACGGAAAATGAATGACTGGGACACATTCCCCAGTCACCCTCTCTAACGACGCCATTGCACACATATAATATAGATGACTGAAAATGCTATTGTTATCCATTACTTTGTATTTTTTTTTTTTTGTTAAAACGACTTGCATTTTGGTGACTGTTTTTATTAGTCGATATACTTATGGTAATGATGGCAACGTTGCACAAGATTTTTTTCGCAATTTCCAATTTTGTTGCCTGCTCATTAAGGCTTTATCTGTGTCAACAGATAAGCGTGGGAAAATTTGCGCAATGTCGGTGCACCCGAAATCTATCACCACATTTTTAATTGTGTGTGTGTGTGTGTGTGTGTGTACAGGGTGAGTCAAAAATCCTTGTTTAAATATATTACATGACCGCCTACCTATTTAAACTTCTTGAGGGAAGATTCAAAATGACGGACAGCAAGATGGCACCCGTTCACCTGACACGCACCTCGGCCCTACGTGTTCCTACAATTACCAACTCCGACTATTTACACTCGCTTTCATTTTTTATAAGGGGTGGTAAGGAACTTTTGACGCACCTTAAGCTCATTTAAAGATTCACTGAAAATAAAGTATTTAATTAGCGGTTTGCACGAATGCCTTAATAAAACCCATCCCATTAATGTTTGTATCATACAGATGTAACGTAGTCTTGAATCTGAGAATATTTTTGGTTCTCTTCTGTTAAGTCCATTTATTAAATCTCGTAATGCCGTAGGATCGGTATGTAACTTCGTTGTTTTTCATCATTCTTCTTTCCTGACTTTTTTTTCCACTTCTTAGAACAATGTGTTGCATTTATTGACTGTTTCCTTCTGGCCACGTGCTTTCTGTTACCGTACGTGCTACATCCCAAAGGTTTTTACGTACATTTGTGTGTGGTCAGCAAGCCAGTGACTAAGAGTAGCCGACAAGGAGTTTTTTATTATATAATCTCAGAGGCAGATGCACTTGTTTGCAAGCGAGAGAGATCTGCAAGATGAAGATAAAAGATTTGTGAATGCAAAAAGGGACATTCCTCTGAAGAAATCGAGGAAAGCTAGTGAGATCTCCTGGACATTGCACTACCAGTAGGAGAGAAAAAATGCACTGTTGAAATTGATAAAGAGAGAGAGAGAGAGAGAGTTAGAGAGTACATAAAGTTCGCTCAACTTCGTAAGTGTTTATAGACATGCCTTTGTATGGAGGTTGCAGCCAACAGTAATTTATTCAATTGTGGTCTTGTATATGTTCTTATCTTCGACTTGTAAATGTTGCGGAACAATGATGCAGTGGTTGAGAACGCTCATCTCTGGTGCCACGGGTCCCTGGTTCGATCCCAGACCATGTGCTTTTGTAGTGAACAACATCGTGCTCGGTTCTTTGCTCAAGGTTGTTTCGTTTCCTCCACATTCGTATTCCACCAGTTAATTAATAATTATTCACCTCCATTAAATTATTTGTGTTCTTTAGCCTGTAAAGCATAAAAGGCGTAAGGTGTGCCTAAATCAGAACGATCAACTCCAAATACAGAAAAACAGGCATGTAAAGTATGATGACTACACAACGAATTGAAATTGCACGTACTTTTTAATGAAGACAATAAAAAAAACATTGAAATTCCTATGTTATTAGAGACAATTTCTATGTACCAAATCTATGGTTTGCCTTTAACATCGTTTAAAAAGGAAGATTCAGTAACTTTATATATATATATATATATATATATATATATATATATATATATATATATATATATATAAGTGACATTTATCATCAATTCTCTTCAGAGAGGTTAAGAGATTTTGTTGAACTTCGTACATTTTTTTTTTTTTTTTTTTTTTTTTTTACTTATGTTTGAAAAATAGGGTACTTGGAGATTGATGTTAGTGCTGTGTGGATGGGAAGGATTAAGAGATTGGACTAAATAAAACATTCCACATGTACAAGAAAAGAAAGAAAAGTATAATAATCCTATTTCCTTAAGAACTTGAAAGGAGAGGCAGAAAAGATGTGTTTGTGCATTTATGTGCTACTTGTCTTCATCTGCAGGGGGCACGGTGGCTTAGTGGTAGAATGCTTATCTCTGGTGCGTGGGGTCCATCGTTCGATCCCCGGCCAAGTAAGTTTGTGGTGGACAATATCGTATCCGTGGGTTTTCTCCGGCTACTATCGTTTCCTTCCAGTGTTTCATTCTACCAGTTCTTCCATCATGATTCACTTACCTTAACCGTCCGTTTCCTTTAACCTAACACGCATAATTGTGGGAGTTAAACTGAAAGATTTCACTTCACTTTATCTTCATCTGCATTTGGCTTTCATCCTCCTCTTTCATAAACGAGCTACTTCTTAACCTTTCTACGTCCGCCAGGGATTTGAACGAAATCGTAGACTCTCACGTTGTGCGCCGTGGTGACCCCTTAATTACCACAGATCATTGTTGATACATCATTGGAAAGCTTATAGAATACAGATTCCAACGAAGTAACATTTGTGCAATTCCCACCATATTCGTAGAAGAAGAAGAAACAAAAAATGTAATTTACCTAAAAAAACTGTCTAAAAAAATTGGCCAACTTCGCCCCTCTCCTTCCTTATATAAGCAACAAATACATATACAGGGTACCATGTTGTGGACTACTCACATACCGTTTTTTAAGAGAGTATCCCCAAGGGGATAATGGCCCCTAAAAAATCCTGATGCAAAAAAAAAAAAAAAAAAAAAAAACCTCGAACTTCACCTTATCCGTCGTGGTACCAACCACGTGCATAAAATGCATATCGGAGGAAAGCTTCATTCTTCAGGAATACATTGATACCAAAATTACCTTCCTAGCTTAATTAGGGGCTGAGTTATTGAGGTTTAAGGTCTCGATGCAGTGTCAACGGGTGTTTAAGGATTAATACTCTTCTTTACACTTCATTTTACTAACTCTTTACACTTTTCTAAAGGGAACATGGTAGCTCAGTAGTAGAATGTTTATCTATAGTGTCTAGATCATAGGTCATAGGAGTTTGTAGTAGACAACAACGTGTCCATGAGTTTTCTCGGGTTTCTTCCCTTTCCTCCAATATACTCATTCCACTAGTTCTTTCATAATCATTCAATCTCATTAACCGTCACCTTTAGCCTACAGGGCATTGCCGCGGGACATAAGACAAAGATTTCGATTTTTAAAATTTAACCTAACTGACCCTAGGGAAACCCTATTTTTCACTATTTATCCATCAAGATTCAGAAAAATAGGGTACTGTGTACTTGTAACAAGTAAAATAAATATTATTTTTCTCTCTCTCTCTCTCTCTCTCTGTGTGTGTGTGTGTGTGTGTGTTTATAGGCTTAGTTTGGTAATTGGTAATAGATTCAGTAAGTGGTAATTCTAGTTGTGAATAAAATCCAATATTATTCATATCTTGATGGGTATTGTTGAGATTATTTGTTTAAAGTTGAAAATGGATTTCATGTAAACAGTATTCATCCAATTCTTATATAACATTGACATTATGAGGTTATTTCAACATTCTTCACATTTCACACTTTACCCTTAACAATACGATGATTTACTCAGAAAATATTTGTTCGTTTATTGACATCGTTAATTAGCTGTTTGTTGTTAATATTAGCATTAGACAAAGCGCAGTGATAATTGAATAGATAAACAGAACCTAATGTCTCCATTTGAATTGGTTTCAATGTATGAACTTGGCCATGTGGAGGAAATTTCTGACTGTTATGCAAATGAAGAGAGTGAACGTTAACTAGTCATATTATATTGAAGCGTTCGTTGTCTGCATAAGCAACATTGTAATCGTTATAATACAGTGTATGGTCGTTAATAGGAAGTGCGAGGGTGGACTTCTAAAATGGCTCCCCAGGGGGGAGCGTCTACTACTGCTGCTGTTGCTTTGATTGATAGATCGTTACGTGAAGGCTGTTTCTTCAGCTGCCGGCGACTGCATTTGATCAACGCAGCCATCGTAGGAGGGTGAGTGAAGGCTTCATGTGTGAGAGAGCGTAAGGATTAGGGGAGAGGGAGAAGGGGGCGTAGGATGAGCACGTGCCTTCTCCAGTTGCGGTTCATTTATTTTTTTGGATTTGCGTTTTCCTCACATTCCCCCCACTTCCCCTGTTGTAGAGAAGAGACCACAGCCATCATCTCACCATATATAAAGAATGTTGGAATATCCCCTCCAACGTTTTGAAGGATAGAAACGAATAGATTTTTCAACGATTCAGTACGAAGTGGAAGGTGGGAGCGGAAGAGGTTTATATCCTCATTCGTCAGATTCCATTTCATTCCCTGAAAAGATTTCTTTTTCTTTCCTTCTCTGTCTTTCATTCTCTTATAGTATTCTCCTTTTCTCTTATCCTATCCATCCTCAGCGTTAGTTGTCCCACTTGTCATCAACCTGATGTAATGCGTCGGAAGGAGTAAAAGAGGATATGGAAATGTATCAACTTGACAAATATTTGTTTTCCTATCAGACAGATTGTCCAAAAAATTTACAAACGTTTCAAACTAGTAGAAACTTTCGTTACAACAAGAAGTTAACTTATTTACTTTGGCTGTCATTTGACGCAGACACAAGTTTAACTGATAACAACTTGTCTGTAACTGCGAAACAGCATCCCTGCACTAATCTGCGATGAGAAATACATATGGAAATATTAGTCGTTCTTGCGACTTTTGGGTTTTGAACCCAGATCCGAATTTGCATTTAGGTTGAAACTTAAGTGAGACTCTTCCTATACTTAATATATAGTTTTCCAAGCTGCAAATATTAGAAACGGGATTGGGTGAACGACAGCATCTTCAGCTGTCGTTAGTGTCCAGGAATGAGATCCTGGATTCTAGTGTTTTTAGTCAGTTCCACCGGGATGTATGGCCACGTTTAATATATTTTCAGCACCAAGGTTTATGAGTCGGTATTGCTGCTTATAGCGAAATACGAATCACTACTCTGGTTTTTATTCGAGTCAAGAGTTCTTGCCGGGGACGAACTAGGGAGCCACTTGAACTATCGTATAGAAAGCATACTTGTTAATTTTGGCCACGAAAGGGTAGTTCAATGTTGTCAGATGTTGCTGATACAAGAAATGTGTACAAAAGAGAAAATGCGTTTTTTTTTTTTTTTAATTCATAGTTTACCATTGAATATAAAAGTACCGCCAACCTTTCTCTCTCTTTTTTTAAAACATGATTTTAATCTTGAACGTTCGTAATCTATATCTATATACATATCTCTATCTATATATGGAGCTATTAGAAATAGTGATGAGCAAATGCAAGACCAAGGTGATCTTGGTCTTGGTCTTGCAGTGCAGTCCTTGATCTTGATCTTGTTTGCAAGAGTCTTTCAAGTCTTGCATTAAGAAATCTTATGCTTTTCATAGATAAATTTTCTCTGGAAATAAGAGATAAATTCTACAATGCACCAATAGTAACGGAAATACAATGTATGTTTCTAAATACAATATATTGATGATGATAATGTACGACATAGGCGATGATTTTTTTTTTTAATGAATGCCCACGCTTCACTACTTATAAGATAAATCACAATGTTTCGTAATCTTTATATATATATATATATATATATATATATATATATATATATATATATATATATATATATTTTAACAGATCCAATACTCGACTCGTTCTCAAACTGGAGAGGCTGTTCCTGAGACGCATGAAAGAAAATCAAGACGGCACAGATTACTGAAATAACAGATTTTTTTTTTTTCAACTTCGATTAACTAATCTTTGTATTGAACAAACTCCCAATTAAATATTGAGATTTTGTTTTACTGATTCTACTATGTACTCTATGGGGCAGAAACATGGACATTACGCTAAAGCGATGAAAAAATTTAAGGCTTTCGAAACGTGGGCATGGAGAAAAAAAGAAGAGAATTAACTTGTTTGAACGGACAACGAATGAGAAGGTGTTAGAAATAGTAGCAGTAGGAGAGAAAAAAGAATTTTGGATATAATTAAGAGGAGGAGGAGGAACTGGTTTGGACATTGGCTGAGGATAAACTGTATTATGAGGGACATGTTAGAGGGTATGGTAGAGGGAAAGAGAGGAAGATGCGAAGGAAACTGTAGTTGAACGGAGGTATTAAAACAGAAAATTGCTGCGTTAAGACGAAGAGACTAGCCGAGGACCACACTACATCGAAGTTTCTCAGTTGGAGCAACTGACCTGCCAATAATGACAGAATAGCTAAGATGTTGATGATGATGATATGTTTAGCAATATTGGCCAAAACAGAGAGAAAAAATTAAAACAATATTGATTATAATCAAACCAGGTTTAAAGAAATCTGCAATATTTTGAGTTTGCAGCTGTTTTAATTGAAATAATTCCTGTGCTTCGTTCCTATGCACTGATAAAAGATGTTTTTTTTTTTTTTTCAGTCCTGAAGTGATTCTGTTTTTCATTTTTATTGCCCCTTTATTCTTCGATTTGTTGCATAGTTTGAATAAACCATAGGGATGCTCCCCACTGCCCGCAGCAACTACGAAGTACGCATGAAATTTACTTTTTGCGCTCGCCACTTGCGGTTTTTATTTTGCAAATTCCTTCTTACTGGACGTTTGTGGCGTTTCGTCAACAGACTATCTGAGGCAAAGCAACTGAAGGGTGAAAAACAAATCCCTCTTTTGCTATATTTATCTCAGGACAAGCCGATAAACTTTACCAGCTCGAAGGTCAAGGGTTTGAGTTTATTCCAGATAACACACACGTAGACTAGTGTATAATTTCCCGATAAGTAATCCTCATTGTTTAAAAACGCAGGAATGCATCGTAATCCAGCACCAATAACACATTTCTTTGTGTGCAACATGCTTTGATTAGAATGGCACTTGTGTGGCTTGAAATCAGGTAATAACTAAACAAAACGAGAACAACCGATTCAGAAAACGACATACTGTAACTGTATCCTACAGGGACAGATTGACTCACACGGATTGCATAAACTACTGGGAACACATTCACTCCAGCTGTATTTTCACTGAAGCCAAGCAATTCAAGTGATAGATGTAATGATTCTCTCCCTTTTTACTTTCTATAAAGAAAATTGGTAATTGTGCAAGACTCTTGGTCTTGGTCTTGGTCTTGCATCGGAATACTTGGTCTTGGTCTTGCATGCAAGACTCTTGCAAAAACTGCAGAACCAAGACTCTTGCGCTCATCACTAATTAGAAAAATAAAATCGACGTTGTCTTCTCATTACTAATTGCTGAACCATTTGAAATGAGTTTTTTTTCATTGTTAGTTAATGAAATCTTTGAGTTTTACGTCCCACGGTTATGCCGGTTAGGCTAAAGGAGACGGTGATAATGAGAGATGAGTGAAATGGTGGAATGAAGAAAGTGGGAGGAAACGGGAGTACCCCGAGAAAACCCACGAGCACGGTGTTTGTCCACCACAAAGTTCACTTGGCGGGGGCTGGGATCGAACCCGGGACCCCTAGCACCAGAGGTGAACGCTCTACCACTGAGCCACCGCGCCCCCTAACATAGTTAATATCTATATCATACTGAGTTCTTATCATTTCACTTTAAATAAAAAAAAATATCCTAAGAGAAGAGAGGGGAGAAGTATTTTACAATTACTTATAGTCTTTTTGGGTGAAGAATAATACCCGTTCAATATTACATAATATTAAAAAGATGCTTGTAGTATTGAATCTCCCCCTAAATCTTGGACTCCCCCCAACTTAAATTTCTGGGTGCGCACCTGATACTACATAGATGTAGTGGCTTGCAGTATTGGACCTTCAAATGTTGGAAGCCTTCCAACGAAAAATTCTGGGTGTGCAATGCGTTATAATATAGGTCTATACGGTATACCGAAAAGCTCTCTACAGAAAACCATACTTTCAATTCGTAAACATTTCTGTTTTAGTGAAGACTTTGAGATAACATAAGTTTTATTGTGTCAGTAGGGGCTTATTTTACGAATTGAATAACCCATATTAAACAGCTATAATTCCTAGTTTGAATATTTTGGTTATCACGATCAGTCACGTTCAAAGCAGTTTTATTTTATTAACGCATTTACTGTATTTGTAAAAAGACAAGAAGAAAACACATTACACACTAGCCAGAAATAAGATTTGGACGATAATCTTTGACAGTATTCATTGATCCACACTGACAACTGACACATTACACTTTACAAATGGAACTAACAATTAGATGTTTATCTGCAAATGTTGAAAAGTAGACATTTTGCGGTTTCTTACTATCTTCAGTTATGTTTGTAGTTTTCTTATAATGAAAAATCATTCTTTGTCATAGTCTTAGCAATAATCGATTACACCATTAGTTACAACATGGAAAAAGTGCCTAGATAGATCGAAATGAGAAAGTGTAAAGGAGAAGTTGCCCATGAGCAAGCAGTTTGAATCATAAATAGAAAATGAGGTAATTTAATTTCAGATGCTACCAATAATAGTTGTAAGCAGAAAAGTGGAAACACAAACAAGTATAGAGTGAAAGAGCCTGATACAGTAAGGAAAGGGTAGTTGAAAGAAGAAAGAAGGGGAAATGACATATAATAAATGTTTTGATATCTTCGTTTGCAATCTTCATGTTTGGGTTTGTTTCCCCTTTAAGTCTTCATCTGAATCCGGATCTGCCCTTGTCAAAGAGTGGACTCAGCAACTTTTCCTCCGTTTGATATATTCACTTACTCCCTCGTGATGGCTCATCGACGCATTGGTATAAACAAACGCAAAGAGAAAAAGAGACTAAGTTGTTCTACGTGGGAGGAAGATATTTGAAGGATGTGCTTCGGTGTGTAGATACTTGAAAGGAGATTACTATCGATAAAGAAATAAAATAATCTAGTCCGCTTCTTGAGTAGATGAAGTTAAATAGTAATCTTATTTCAGTTTTGTTTATTTACTTACTGCAGTATCTTTTAGCAAATTTAGTCTGGTAGCTTTAAGAGTAAGGAAATCGTGATTTTTTTTTTTTTTAATGGCAACTTTATACATACTATATCTTCAGGAGTAGGTCTTACTTTTGTTCTCCCTAAAGTTGCAATTAAATGCCGGTATATTAATCTTAAAACTATAATTTGGTAAATCTCTTTGTATCGTATAATCAGGTATCCCATTAGCTCGTAAGTATAATATAAGGGGTTGATTGGCAGAATGGCAGTGAACATCGTTCGCATGAATAATCTGCGTGGTGTATTGTGTATATACGCACAATAGATTTCTAAGAGCTATGGTGACATAATTGATACTGCCTCTGCCCAACTACCGATCACCTATGTATAGGACCTAATCTTTGGTGGAGGTATGATTTGTTTTCTCGTTCCATTCAAATCAAAATATGAATATCAGGAGTTCACCCAGCCTACGTCAAATTACTTTGGGAAATCTGGAGGTAGAGATGACCGAAGCGTGTTACCTGGCAATACCACTTCTTATATGTGATGATCTCACGGAAGTGTAAAGTTTCTCATTTCTATCGCTCATACAAACTCTCTCGTGGCACGGTAGTTCACTATATGAAGACACAATTGCTCAGTTGTAGCCAGTGTTCGTAGTTTGAGGGAAATTTCCCTAATCTAGAGAAATTTTATAGGTAAATTTAGCAAAAATAGAAAAAAGTAATTTTTCAATAAAACATTAAAAATCCAGGGAAATTCTCTCGCTGACTGATTAAGCAATATAAATGCTTATTTTTTTCCCCATAATCATCAGAAATAACAGATATAATAGCAATAGTTTGTGTATGAGTGTATGTGTTTAAAGTAGCATAATTTATACCCATTGTTGGCTAGATGTACTTGTATTTAAAAAAAAAGTGAAGGAAAAAGTAAAATATAGAAGGAAAAAGCAAATGAATGAAACAATTGTGGTTGGCACTTACTTTACAAAGTATATAGCTAAATGAATCTTATCACATAATTTTTGTCATAGAAATTGGACACTCAACAAAGTAGGGAAAATTTGATAAGAAAAGGGGAATTTTTGTGTCAGCCCAGGGAAATTTTCTTAAGGAAACGTACGAACACTGTAGCCAGTGTGGTGTAGCCGCCGAGGCCAGTGTTTCATCTAGTCATGTCAAGGAGGAAAATCCCCCGAAAACCCCTCAATTAAAAAAAAAAAATAGGTGTAGCATGTAGGTAATGAATATTGTCTTTCCCTCGAAGTTAGATTTCTCCCTGAAATCGATGAAACTGGATAAAATACTGGCTGAGACGTTAGGCTGACAATCGCGAGACGAAGAACTTCGGCAGTTCGAGTTCCTCTGTATTGCATTGGTATTTTCAATTGTCCTCGATGTTTCTGTATTTGTTTCCCTATCGAGTCTAGTAGTCATGAAAAATATAACGAAGGGAAAATAAGAATCTGAGAATTTTTGTTTTTGCTGCGAGAGACCATAGTTTGTTTTGAGTTTGTGATGGACGGCATCACTTTCTCGAGTTCTCCCATTTCCTTGCATACTCGTATTCTATGCCACCGATTGTTTGATAATCATCTATTTATTAATTTTCGGTCCGAGCTCGGGCCAAATGGTCTTTGTAATGAACAATCACCATTTTCTCAGGGTTCTCCTGTTTCCTCTCACTTTCTTCATTCCACCATTATCATTCACCTCTCCGATACACACTATCTTTACACATACACGGAATGATAATGTAGGAGGAAACGGAAGAACCTCGAGAATACCTTTGCTATAGAGATGGTGATGTACATGTTGCTATCATGTGTTAATATTACCTCAATATTTGTCAATGCCGAAGAGTGTTTTGTCATTCGTGATCTGTTCCCCAATCGGATACAACACCACATACCACTGCAATCCCGCCATAACCAATCTTAAACATTAATTCTGCGAATTAGAGAGAAGCTTAAAAATCCAACTCGGACAAACTGACTGAATAACAACACTAAATTAAAGTATGGTATACTCGTATTTTCCTTTCAAAATATAATTTTCAATTAAGTATTGCGCCCATATGACTGTTTCTGAAATTTAAACTTCAGTTTCGATTTCCTTTATTCTCAATACCACCTACTTAGTGCTTGACTTCACCTCCGTATAACATATGAATAGTATTATACAAAAGAAAGAATTTAAAACCCAGATTTTGTATTGAAGTGTGCGTGTGTCACTGTGTGTTCACAGCGCACTAAGAACGCAATAAAGGCAATAATAATAATAATAATAAAAAAGACCTACACTGTAAACAAGTGGACATTCATTCGTTGTGTTTGTAAACTATGTATTGATGACTATGAAAGGAATAAAAAAAATGTTGCTTTCAGCTAAAGAAATCTACAGAAAAAAACAATTATAGAAATGCAAAACATGATCTCCCTTGTATGTAACGTTTTGCTTGTGCACATGTCTAAGGATAATTTGCATTGCAAATGTTCATGACTACAAGGGCCGTTACCATTGTTTCTATTTTTCTTTGTTTTTTTTTTCTTTTTTAGTTGTTGAACTTCCTAGAATTGATGGTCAATATAACGTAAGACTATCCATTCACGAAATTCATCTGTGAACATTTTTAAGAATTGTTGCGGAAAGAACATTATAGTTGTTGAAGTAGGATGACTTACTTCCATGGTTGCTATCTACTATACTTTCTCACCAAACCAAATCAAATATTAACAATGCTGTCGTTTGAAATTCAAAAATTTAATTTAGAAGCTGAGAACATAATACACAAATTGCAATTTGCTAATGTAAAATCTATGTCACAGGCCTCTACTCCTTAAGGATACAGTCAATTCTGATAGTAGTTCACTGGTGCAGCATTCACTTCTGGTACTAGGGATCCCTGGTTCGATGCACATAGATTAAATGAAACTAAAGTGCTTTGAAATTCATTTTTTATTATTTTCCTCACATATCATCAAAGATACGGCAAAAATGATAAAAACAATATTTGTTTCAAATATAATGAGCTATCATTTAAAAAACGTAGTTAAAATTCGACAGTTAGGAGCCGAGATATTGCCAGTTTTATAAATCAACTTGGGTGCCATCTTTGATTCGACGCCATCTTGAAAAGTTTCCGTTCTTAGACAGCCATAATAGTTTCTCGCGGTCCTCAGGTACCAATACAATTGTTGTTTGAAGGAAATCTGGTACCCCAATGGCCCATAGACTATGGTCCCGGTGTGAGAGAATTGAACGTATTAGGGTGGTTCACTTTCCACATGTGTAAGTGAAAGAAAGAGAAAGGATCGAGTCATCTATCTTTATTGGTGCACAATACTTAATGGAACAGATTCGGGGAATCGTATATTCTTGTTTCATATAGTCTCAATGTTGAAAGGGGATGTAAACACACAACAACAGTGATTTGATTTGAGATATCAAGATATGCTGTTTGAAGAAGTAGTGTATTTCTATTATTCAGTATTTCGGGAACTTTATTAAAGGAACTTTTGACCAATTCTTCGTAGATTATTTTACAATTTACACTATCACAAACCCGAATATTTGTAGATTATACACAAAGAAGAGAAGAATCGATTAACCCATTCAAATCTTCATAAAAACAAGATGTATATACGTATGTTGATTTTGGTGTGCAAAGTGATTATAAGGGATCATTTATATTCCATAATCGGTTTCTTAATGTAAAGATTTTCCTTCTACCCTTCAATTAATGTTGGCGCAACAGACAGGCAAAATGAAAGAACATCATTGTTATTCCTCGCACCAACAATATGTATATGTATAGTCTTGTGTAATAAAGACACTTTGGAGCATTTGAAGGAAACAAATTGTGCCTTGAGCAAACAATAATTTAGACTGCGACACTGTTCCATTAAGTATTGTTCACCAATATCGTGGGTGTGAGTAGCCTTGGACGAATTGCTTGTCATAGTCTCTGTTTTTATTTCTTCTCCTCTCCTACGTCTTTTGTGCATTCGTTATGTGAATGCATGCGAAGAGGAATAGTTCTTTCTTTACTTTGTATAACAGTGCATGTTAAAGAGCGGTACTTCAACTGAAGCGGGGCAACATGAATAAATCTCTTTGTAGTCTTATGTTATTTGTTGAACACACATTAGATGCAATTAGGTCTACTAATGACCTTGAGGTTAGATTTGCACACCCTGCTGAATTCCGATGCAGAAATAAAGATAAATAGCTCGATTCCTCGATTCTTTCTCTTTCTTACATTTTATACATATAGACCCTCTCTCTCTCTCTCCTTATCATTCGCATTAAAATATCGATCTTTTTAAATCTGAAATCTAAAGATTAAGAATGATAAATTTCGAAAGAAAATAATTCCGAAGTTCCAGATTTAAATTTTAATTATTTTTTCTATGAACGATATTTTTATATCAAAAGATTCTACATATTTCAAATGAAAAGTTTTCTTGTAGGTCTTTTGACTGAAGAACTACATATGAGCCGTTTAGATGCTAAACCGATTAACTCCATCAAACGAGACTTTGCAGTACTAAGCATTTTAGTAACTTAGATACAATATATTCAAATAAGAGCAGAGCCGTAGCTAGAGATTTCGGCGCCCGGGGCGAAGTAGAATTCGGCGCCCCCTACACTCGCCTTATCAATCATTTTATATATATATATAAAAGAAAAGCAGCTTTTGTTGTTATGCTACGCTGAATTTTTATTAATCTTCTTGGAAAGGCCATTGCAAAAACCAAAAACGATCATTATGTATCCTTTTTCAAATAAAAGCTGTTTTCAAGTCTCTTATTTTGGACTTTTTGTTAAACTTGACAAAATTACCTTTGGTTGTCTACAAATTCACTAGGAGAACAGTTATGGAAAGTTACTACTATTTACAACGTTTCATACTATCGATAAGAAACGAAATTTCAATACATTAAAAACTATGTGTTTCTAAATTGTTCGAAATGGGTGACAGTAATAATTTCCAATAATCATTGTAAACTTTTTAATTTTATTCTGTATGTGACCACATCAATAACATTTTAATTTCGATCTCTTTACGGTAAAGAAATTTTGTGAAATGTAGTGGAAATTCAGAAGGAGTCTTCTGTGTGAATTTCTAAATATTGATCGATGGAGGTGAAGAATATGTTCAAAGTTTGTACTTAAAATCCAAAATATACTTTGGCTACTACATATGTCTGAAATTATAGTAATTAATTTGTTAATGAATGAAAGTTCCGCATTTAAGGTACTTATTATTAATTAACATTTAAAATACTCTAACACGTACATATATAAAGAATGTGTGTACTTATGTTTTGTATGTATGTAGATAAAAACATCACACAACTAGACACGTATGCACAAAATATGCTGGCGATACAAATAATTGATGAAAAAATGACCCCAATAAATTCCTCCAAATTGGAAGCATTCGATATGTCAATGGAATTTAAAAATAAATCATTGGTAGTGATTAGTGTCTGAAAAAGTCGAACTTCTTAGGGATAAGTTTTGTTTACTTCAGCCCCTATTCTACAACTGTTTGAAGTTCGAAAATATTATTGTTCCCCTCGTTTACCTTTATTTTTAACATTCCCGCACAAACAGCAGCTTGAATGTGTCTCTTCACTCTTCTCACTTTCATATCTTCATTCTCATCGTCACACAGTGGGGCCAAAACCAGGCAATTCTTAGCAAAAACTCGAAAAATGAAGTAAAAGATTGACTCGATATAATTTGTTATAATGAAACCTTAATAATGTACACATAAGATAGTGTGCAGAAAAAGACGTGATAGCAGTTTACAATGAACTCATGGGACGTATAAATTTGGTTATCCGCCGAAGCAGGGAAGGCGCTGCTTAGTGACAGAAGAAAGGAAATTGACTTTGAATGCGACTATTCCTACATTGCATGTAGATATTCAGTGGCTGGTAAAAATGGTGACACGTCCGATATGTATATCGACATTCGTTTTGTATATTTAGAATGTTGATGTGATGTGTAGTCAATAATCATATTTGAAATGATGCTAATATCTATCATATCCCTATGATAATCCCCTACTTAATATCATATTTGGAAAATGCTGTGGTACTGAAAGCATATGACTATGGTCAAACGATAGAATGGCGTTTTAGTAGAAAATATGACATAATATGTCTGTGATTTTTTAATATGTCGTAGCGGAAACATTGTTCTTACTGTACGCAAAGAGAAAACCTGCACATATTTGCTTTCTTGAGAAATATAGCGCATGAAAATGTTTGAGGAAAACCGCATTCTGGATGCAATGCTGCTTTTGAATTCAGCTGGAATGAATGTGAGAGCAAGTGTTAGGTTATTAGACGTGTGATCGCACGCAGTGACAAAGTTGAATATAGATCGATTCTGGAATTTTGAACCCAGATCTCGTTGGGGGCTTCGCCCCAGGACCCATCTTGTTTCTAACATCTAGTCATACTTCTCTGGCATTCACTAACAGAACTAAACTCTAGTCAAACGTATTTGATTAATGGTGGCGACATTTTGAAACGCCAATGCTAAACCATCTATGGCCTATAAGGTAGAACCATATTCAAAATGGTGTTGATCAATTCAGTATTGTGTTTTTTGTGATGCGTGCACAGAAGTGATATTGGAATCAACTGTAATGAGCCTCCGCTCGCTCCAACTCAGAGTGTCCCAATCAAACCCTGAAATGAGCTCATGTAATACACGATGCAATATATGAAACAACATGAACAGGTTACTGATGCTTGTAAATCATAATGGGTCTTATGCAGAGTCGTTCTGACGCTTAATTAGTGCCATACTCAAGAGTTCGACTAACGTATGTTTCCTGCAATAGTCAGGCTTTTAGTATGACGCTAATCATACGACAAAACGACTCTGCATAAGGCGGCATATGTTTAATATATCTGATGATATATTCATATCGAGAACTTGTGATGAGATAATTTTTATGTATTGAAGCGTCCTTGCATCTTCATTGTCATAACGAATCCTCCACAACTTCTCTTCAATTTTATTACTCTTCAGTTGTAAAATGAATAAGTACACTTTTATCTTTCATGCGTAAGAATGTAAGCCAATCGTAAATTGCCAAATCAAAGCATATTGCCCATGCGTTTGTTTATGCCAATCACATAATCTGTTATATAATTTAGGCGCGAATATAAGGAATGTTTCCTTTTATGATGTAAAAATCTGTTTCTGATGAAATAATGTCGAAATAACATTATTGTAGCCACTGCACACACCAAAATAATTGGTTTCCTTTCAATTTTCTGCTTCATATTGCGAATTCTTATTTTTGCCAGGAATTCAGTGCTTTGGCCCCACTGTGCGTCGAGATGAATCTGATTAGGTAGAAAAACGTTTTGAACTAAGCAAACTCATCACTGTCAAAACACCGAACACGACTTTGCTCGTTTCTGATTATGAAAATGCTCCTGCGTACACTATAAGTCATTACTCGGCAGCTTGTATACCACATGTCATTAAGAATTCATAATTCATATAATTTCATATCATCTACAATAACTCTTTAAGTAATAAGTAAAAACTTGTTGTGACTTATTTAAACTCTTGGATTGCGAGCGAAGCGAGCAAGAAAATTTTTAAGAAATCTACGTATTTCATTGATAACCGACAGCAATATTGATCGAATAGGGCGCCAATACTTTCTGGGGGCGACTCGTCTTTTACTCATGTCCAACACCACTTTTTCTTTCTCCTTGCTCGTCCGGCGCCCCCTTGGTATCAGCGCCCGGGGCGGGCGCCCCGCTGGCCCCCCCCCCCTTAGCTACGGCTCTGAATAAGAGTGATCAGAACGTTTACGCATTCTAGAGGAAAATTGTTAAACTATGAAGTTAATCGATTTTTGCCTCTGAAAAGAACGTATCTTTTCCAAGTTAAAAATGTGTGGAACTAAAAAACAACTGGATTTAAATGGATTTAATCGGTTTGGCTTCTAAATGCCTCATATACTGTAGCCGTACCCAAACTATCAGTTAACTCAGTATGGTGTGCTTATTCCGTAGAAAATACAAAACTCGATTTCGCGGCCGTTCAAAAATTGTGTGGCCCCTAATCCAAAAACTAATTATTGACCAAGATTGCAATCTTTTGAGTCATTTTTGGATCATTTTCCTAAAATTCTTGTTTAGGATTTCGTCTTCTTTTACAAAATATTCTGTTGTTAAAATACAAAGATACTCTGCGTGTAACGTGCTATGGTTAGTCCTTGAAGATCATTTGCAGTTATACACTGTAGACATCCACTGATTTGTGTATAAGGTTTTGGGAATTCTTTCAGGTTTGTCATATATCACTTAACAAGACACAAAGGAAAATTTTAATACAAATACATAGGCACAGCAAACTTTAGGAAGTCTTGAGCCCCCTCGGCACTTCCAACACCGGCGCCCATGACTGTAGGCATTCAAGTTCAATCCTAAGTCATGAGTATGAATTTATATGGCTATTTCCATTTCTCCATATTTTACCTCTCACTACTTGTTTTATAATCACATTTCTACTCTGTTTTACCCATCACTTGTACCTTATTAGTGAACAGGATTTGTCGAGAGCAAAGCAAAAATGTTGTTTCATTCTATTTTATTTCTAATATTTTTTTAATACTTCCTAACGTCAATCGGAGAGAGAAACGTATGATGATCGTGAAGAAGAAGTCAAATACAAGATTTCAACGAATTTGCACAGTTCGTGATCCTTATTTATCGAAAAAGTTTTTTTTCGATATTTATCCGTTCATCCTGATATGCACTTACCTAGAGGCCATACTTGTCTGGACCAAATTTTACGTAAACTTAAGATTTTTATTAGGTTCTCCAGGAGGGTTTTTAAAATGTTCTTCCTACATCCAAAAATAAGGTATGTTTTTTACTGAAGGGTATAAATAAAAAATACTATTTTCTTAAAAATGACTTTAACAATTTTGTGTATTTTTCAGAAATTAATATGAAAAATAACTTTATAATATAATATACGTTGTTTCTCTGAGAAAATCCAGAAAGGGTACTGGTAACGCGTAAATTCGTTACGAACAATTTTTCTCAAAAATGATTAAAGCAATTTTGTTCACATTTCATAAAAAAATCTTCCATTTAAGCCAACTTGCATTCAACCAGATGCATAAAAGCGAATAATAATAAAGTTCTATAACTTTGTCTTAACTTTAACGCAACAAATGAAAGAAACGAAAGTAACCTAATATTCAAAGATATGAATGAAAATTTCCTTTAGTAATATAATTTATACATATAAGTAATGTAAATAATAAAAATCAAAGTAATACAAGTAGACCTAATTGCATCTAATGTGTGTTCAACAAATAACATAGACTACAAAGAGATTTATTCATGTTGCCCCGCTTTAGTTGAAGTACCGCTCTTTCAACTATTTCATTCATAGCCATATAAATTCATAAAAACTTCATAAGCAAATAGTTTACTCTTGGAGGTGATTTTTTTTCGGACGATTTTCTCAGAAACGACTCAGACGATTTTGATTATTAAGAACCTACAATATGGTGTAAATCATTTTCGATTAATTTCAAAAGATAATCAAACTAAATTCTTCAATTGATTTTGTTCTTATTTTGTAAATGAATTTGGTATTCCATTAACGTTTCTAGAATACGACATAAATAATTTTGAATGAAAAAAAGTCCACAAGGGGTAATTTGCTCTTAGGGGAGGGTTTCCTTCGATACATAGTCTTCCGGAAATGCCTATTACAATTTTGTTCATATTTCGAAAATAAATGGTTCCGTAATAACTAAAGCATGATATGATACAACTTAAGAAGGTTTAGTTGCGATAACCCGTACCTTTTATTATCTTGCTAGTTTTAGTCTAAATGAACATATTCATTTATTTCTTGAAGTTTAAAGGAATCTTTCGTTCACTCTATTGACGTTTAAATAATCATTCTTTTGAAAATTCAACTAAGACATTCACTTACATTTTCATGTTAGTTCAATTCTTTGATTTTGATTTGGTTTGATTTGAGTAGCAAGACTATATGAAACGTGGACCTACAGCTTAACGAAGAATCTGAACTACATGAGCCGAGAATCGAACTCGGGTCTCGTATGGCAAAGGTGCGTACGCTAACCGTTTAGCCACGAAGGAGCTCTTAAATCAATTCAATAAATATGCTCCCATACTACAGTTTGTCTTGATGGAAGTTTTCTTTCTAACCTTGTAGAATTTTATTTTAAGAGAGATACAATAACTCATATTATAAATCATTATATATAAGCTAAATATATATTTAATCCTCCTGTATGTTTGTACTTCCTAATGTTTTCTGTCTGAGTTTTTATCAAATGGTCTTTGAGTTCTACCACAACGCTAGAATTTAAACGAAATTTTATTAACTCTTTCATTCCCTTGAAGATTAAAGGAAATTATTCATTTGATTCTATTAAGTTTAAATGAATTTATTCATTTCTCTATACTTTCTATTTGAAGTTTTAGCAACTTTATTCATTCGTTCCTTTGACATTTAAATTAAAATGCTTATTTATTCTTTGTAGAGTAAAGAAATTTGAAATTTGAAAATATTTTGATTTATTAATGTAGATATTAACTTAAATTTTTAATTAATTTCTTTGAAATTTAAACTAATTATTTATTCATACCTTTCAAGATTTAACTAAATTATTCATTTACATAATCCTTCAATGTATAAAAGATTTTATTCATTTATTCTTTCGAAGTTTAAACGAAATTATTTATTCATTTCTTTAAAATTTAGATGAACTTTCTCATTCATTCCTCTGAAGATTAAAGAAGCTTATTAATGTATTCTTCCAAAATTTGAAAGAATATTAATTTATCAATTTAGATATTAATTTAAATTATTTATTTATTTGACACTTAAACGAATTTTTCATTAATTCCATTGAAGGTTAAACTAAATTATCAATCACTTATTTGAAATTTACATGAACTTTATTCATTCATTTTTATTCATATATTTTTGTTTATTTCTTTGAGTATTCATTTATTACTTTGAAGTTTAAACTATCTTGTATTACTTTGATTTTTATTATTTACATTACTTATATGTATAAATTATATTACTAAAGGAAATTTTCATTCATATCTTTGAATATTAGGTTACTTTCGTTTCTTTCATTTGTTGCGTTAAAGTTAAGACAAAGTTATAAACTTTATTATTATTCGCTTTTATGCATCTGGTTTCATTTATTTCACTATTAATAAGATCAATGTTGTCTAAGCATGATTATATGTAGCTTATAAATTTAACTAGTTTTTAACAGAAAAATATATAAACGTTTAATGAGGTTTTTTGTAGTAGTTTTGAGTTGCATAATATTCCGCTCTTTAATAGTGTTTTACGTTTGGTTTGGTTTAGTTTAACGTTCCACAATTATGCCTGCTAGGTTAAAGGAGACGTAGTGGTTCACGAGTATTCTACATTAGCATAAATAATGAGTGTGTGTTGTATTTGTGTTCTTGTATTACATAATGGTTAGAAGCATATTTTTTGGCCCGTGTTTATTTCCCGCTGCTAGTTCAGAATATTTTATATTGATCTAGCATTATGGAACAAGGATGCAATTATTTGAATTAAGAAGTTGCGAACACTTGTTTAGAGAGACAGAACAGCAGCGATGGGAGTCAATATAGTAATCACGCACCATTCAACTAAACGTCCCATGGTTAACTAATCTTTCGTCAAGAACCTTTAATCCTGAAATGAAAGGGAGTAACAGAGTAGAATAGGTTGAATTTAATTGGAGATTTTCTATGATCTTTAACTTCCTCTCACATCAGCAATCTTTCATCTATCATCAGCAATCTTTCGATTGGCTTTCTACTCTTCCCTATCTTGAGTCAGATTTTTCATTTCCGTACACTAATTCTTCCTTCAATTTATTTTATTTTGTCTATATAGTTCAATCGCGACCTCTTCTGGGTAGTTTTTCTTTTGGCATTTTTTCCATAGTTAATGTCGTGATTCCTCCATGTTTCAAACTGTTTTCAATCATAATCCAATCGTAATGTATCCATATAGGCTATCTTCTATTCCAAATATACTTAAGTATACTCTTTTATATATATATATATATACTATTTCTATTCATTTTATATTCTATTCCCCCATCTAATTTTCATTTTGAAAGCTTTTGTTCTCCGCTTGCCCTCTTCTCATAGTCCACGCGTCATATTCATACAACACCACACTCTATACAATATGCTTTTAACAGTCTTTTTTTCAGTTTTATGTCAATGTTTCCGGAGCATTATTTCTCATCGGATGCCTTCTTCGTGTGAGCTGTTCTGGACTTTGCATCTTGTTTGTACTTATTATCACTTGCTTCTTTTCTTGCTAATTTTGTAACTTTTATTTTGCTCTTTGTTGATCTTTATCTGAATTTGTTGCTAAGTATCTGTTGCATTCTATAAATATATAAAAACATCCATACAGAAGCTGATATCGAAACGAGATTTGGAGACCTTTAAGTTATGGTTACTACAGTTGAACAATAATTTTCTTGGTCCTTAGATGAATATTTGATCCAATAAGTTGAAACTATTTTCTTCCACTATCGTCTTATGACATAACAACTTTGTTGACATCTTTATTCCTATTAACCTTTGTTAAAGACGAAGCATGTGCGCGAAATTTATATAATAATAATCATATGTTTGATCTTTTACAGGTTCATCAAATGTTTAGGCAGCGATTAGCCAATAGAAGATCGGTCGGTTGGGGGATGTGGGCAGATTGGTCTCATTGGTCCCCGTGTTCCAGATCGTGTGGAGGAGGAGTTTCAACGCAAATGAGGGAATGTAAAAGGATACCAGAACCGTAAGTATCGTACCTATACATATTCTACAAATATTGCAATTGTTGTATTTCCATTCGTTGTACTCTTTCAATTCTAAGAGTTAATGGTTCATTTTCATTTAAATGCTTGCACTCGAACTGTAATTACTGTAATAGTGCAAGTTGTACTTCTGGCGAACCACAATTGACCAGGCTTTCGTACGATATAAGAAACATATCAATTCTCCGTACTAAGAGGATGAAGGAGACGGATATTACAGGTAAAAATACCCATTTATAGTATTCATAAAAACAGATAAATATGTAAGAGTAAAGTAGAGATACAAGTGATAATTTTAATGACTGGTTGATCATCGATACTGTCGCTTAAAGAATTCACTGCTTTAAAAAAATCAATGAGGCACATTTTGAATATATCAATACTTGGATCACTCACACAACATTTGTTGTAGAGGTTACACATGATCGAAATAGGCGAATTTTTCATTATATTGGTTTCTAATGTTCTGCAGTGAAATTAGCCACCTTTTGGACGTCCTCTGACGTTGAGAATTTTAAATTTTAGAAATTCAAGCAATTGCGACACTTCGATTTAGTTGATTAAAATTTTGTATAGAAGGCAGAGTAACCGAACTTATCTTTTGTCGAGGGGTAAAATGTTCAGTTGTTTAAGTATGTATTAGGCTACAGCATAATCTCAAATATGTTAACACAGTGTCTACGTTTTTAGGAGCAGAAGAGTTAAACAAATAAAAAAGTGAGATCGTTATTTTCTTATCTACCTGATACTTACTAGGCATTGACTCTTTCCAAAACAAAAGAATTGTGTGTTCCATTATTTTATGATAAAATACAATTATTATGAAATATGAATATAAGGGTTGTTATTGTATGAGGTCCGTTTACCCGCCAATTGCACTATATTTAAGACTCATTCTTGGTTCAGAGCTTACGTTAATAATAGATCCTCTTCTTCATAAGTTGCATAAAGAAGTGAAATGCAAGAAAACGTCGTAATTTATTTTATATTTGTTTAGTCACTGCTTATCCAAATGGAGTAGTCCAAGTCAACATGTAAAATTAAAGGATTAACACTCCACTCTGTTTGTCAGCCACATGAGGGTTATTGAATTGATTAACTGGATTTTGTAATCGTTTTGTGTGCCGAGTCTATATGAGACGGACTCTGCCAATACTTGAGCCTCGTATCAACTAGGTAAAATGAGATTCATAAAACTAGACCCGTATCAATACTTGAGCTTTTCCATATGATTCAAGTATCCAACCCAATGCCGTGGACACAGGAAGCACATACCACAGCCTCTTGTCCAAAGCTATTTAGGTTAAAGTAGTCGCACATTTTTTTTATTACTATATAAGCACTATTTGCACAAGAGGAATTGTTGAACACATTTTGGATATGAGATTTGCACAGTTTTTGCATAAATTGCTTTTTTTTGACCCAGTTCAGATAGAGTTTAAAATAGATGTGTAACAGCGTAAAAATGGCTTTGATGTAACCACAAAACCAAAGATATTCTTAGATTTAATAATTACGTCATTAAGTTTTTATTGGCAGAAGCTCGTAAGAGTGCATAACAACAACTCTGTGCAATTTGCATTCTTTAACTGTCGGAAGTCAAGTGGACAATTACACGAGATGATCTTGTTAACGTGTTTAACAGTAAAATTACGCATGTTAATGAAGGCAGTGACCGCTGTGGGCGGTCTCTTTGAACTTTATGTACAATGACAACGCAATTTCAATGATGTCTTTTAAGTCTCCGGTCAGTTTGCGTACTATGTATATCATTCGTTCTTATTATTTTTCCTACTGTATACTCTCTTGGTCATCCCTACGTTTTAAATATATTTCTACACTCCAGATCCTTAATTTTTCGTTTCAATCTCAAAATATCCTTTCCCACAACTCCGTAATTCTTCGTTTAAATCTCAAGATATTCCTTCACACCAGCTCCCGAATTTTCCGTTTAAATCTTAAAGTACCTCCCATTCCAGCTCTTATTTTTCGTCTAAATCTCAGGATATCCCTTCACCACAGCTTCCAAATTTCCCATTTAAATCTCAAGATATCCAGTCATCCCTGCTCCCTAACTTTCCGTTTAAATCTCAACGTATTCCTTGAGTTCCCCCGTAGCTAATCGGTTAGCGTAAGCGCGTTTTACGTGGGAGACACTGGTTCGATTCCCGGCATGCGACAGAAGCTCATGTGGTTCAGAAACCACATTTAGTTGTAGGTTCACGTGTTATATAGCCCTAGTGCTAAAAGGGACGTTAAACTGAAAATCAAATCAAGTCAAGACATCCCTTCAACTCAATTCCTTAATTTTTCCGTTTAAATCTCAACATATAGCCTGCCTTCACCCCAGCTCATTACTTTTCTGTTTAAATGTTAAGATGTTTTCTCATCTTTCTAATTTCTGTTTAAATCTCAAGATATCTCTACACTGGAGCTCAGTAATTTTCCGTTTCAATCTTAAGGTATTCCTTCACTACAGCTTCATAATTTTCCGTTTAAATCTCAAGATATTCATTCTCCCCAGTTCTCTAAATTTCCGTTTAAACCTTAAGATATCCCCTCATCGCATCTTCCTACTTTTACGTTTCAATCTCAAGATGTACCTTTTGAGGTTTAATTTCAAAATATTCCAAGTCAATCTCAATACCATTATTCCCAGCTCGCTAATTTTCCGTTTAAATTAGAAGATATTCTTTCATCCCAGCTTCCTCATTTTCCGATTAAATCTCAAGATATATCTTCACCTCAGCTTCTTAATTTTCTGTTTAAATCTAAAGATATTCCTTCAGTTCAGCTTCTTAATTTTTCGTTTAAATACCAATATGACCTTTTACATCAGCTTTCTAATTTTCTATTTAAATCCCTAGACATTCCTTCACACCAGCTTCCTAATTCTCAACTCTTACATTTTGAACCACATGGAAAGATACTGGCCATCCTACATACTACTCTGTTTAATTAGTGATCCTGATCTACCTGCTACTTAAATGGGCGGAACCATTTGTTTGATAATAAGTAACTCGCACAGAACTGCAGATGTAAATACGAAAGCAATTATTTGAAAATAAATAGTAATTAATTTATCATCGATAGTGGATATTTTAAAGTTTCTATCTATCTATATTTTCTGATTGTATTCCATTTTTTCTAAAAAACAAACAAAAAAAAGTTGATAGCATGCCGTCCTTTCTAGTGTTTAGAAAATGAAAAGATCAAATCCGAATACCACATAGAAGTCAGGTGTGTAATGCGAATAAGTTCCATAAGCAATATTTCCAGAACATTCTTTATTCGAAAATGACATAAATTACAATACTTTTTTTTCTTCTGAAATATTGGTAGTTAAAAAATATATATATATATTTGACCAAACAGCAGTTTATAAGAAATAAGTTATATATATACCAAGTTTTAAAACAAATAAATCATATATATATATATATATATATATATATATATATATATATATATATATATATATATATATATATAATATACTGTATATACACTGTCTTCTTAAGTTGTAATTTATGATGTATCACCTCTTAAATCAAATTTGAAATTGTGTTCCTTTCGGTTTCTTTTTTTCGACTTTATTTATGATATTTCACATGTAGCTAAGTAATGATAAAGTTTTGGACAGAAAATTTAAGGAATTCTCAAGTTTAAAGTAGTTGTCTAGTTGAGATTATATATATATATCAGTTACATGAAAATTTTATAATGAGTCTTATTTTTAACATTAATCAGCTCCAAGGTCAAAATATAAAATACATGTTTCATTTACTCTAATAACTGAGATGTTCTTATATGCCCCGACATTTTCTTCAATTATTCACTGACACTTATTACTATTGTTAATGAATTTTATTTCATATAAATATAAATTGAGTTTGTAGTGGACAACATTACGTTCGTGAGGCTTTTTTTTTTCTCGTTTCCATTCCCTGTATTCTCTTCCACCAATTTTTTCATTATCATGTAGGTTCACTAATCATCCGTCTTCTTTAGCCTAAAGTTCATAAGCGTGGGACATGAAACTAGAAACTTCATTTGACTTCATTTCCTAATACGAGATCATGTAAACATAATGTGTGTGTTTTATAGCTATTGTAAAGCGTAACGAAATATCTTAATTTTTTATAAGGTGTTACTTGTCACTGTATTGTTCTTTCATAAAAGAAGATGAACAAAAACAGGTTTGTAATGATTTGTACTTCCAAAAATGTTAGGAAAAAATATTTTTTGACGTGTTTATTATTATTATTATTATTATTATTATTATTATTATTATTATTATTATTATTATTATTATTATTATTATTATTATTATTATTAATGATAATATCGAGAAGTTTTCCTCAGTTGAAAGCATAATTCCTAATCTGGGTGTAAAGGTACTGGATGATTGCACCGTATATGATAAACGAGATTATGAGAAATAGCCTAGTTCTGAAATAGGAACCTGGAATCACATACATCAAACCAGTCATGAAAGACCAACAATTAAAGAGTTAAAGAATAATGAAAATAGTAGCAGAGAATAAGTGTTCTAGAGCTGTTATTTGTAATTGGTCGATGTATGACGTAAGAGCACTGCTTTTCATCTGAGAAAAGCAGAGAGAAACACAATGAGAAGAGGAGGGGAAATGATGAAATAGAAGAGTAAGTGCTAGCAGTGTACGTACAGTTATGGATCCATGAGTAATATGCCTGCAATAACCATCGACTAAGCTAGAGATATTCTTGTTTGCCCGTCATCACTGTCAGGTTACCTGTATCTCTTCCCCTCTCCGTATAGTTCGCATAGAAAGAAAGCAGAAAGGCTGTGGTATCACAAAGTATTAAGTTGGAAACACTTGGACTAGAGTATACACAGAGTAATTGCTCGGCTAAGGACAGTATGTTGAAAATAATGAGTATTGTTTATAATATCAGTTTGATAAGCATTGACATGTTATGCACTAAAAATTATATTCTATGTATTTTCATTATTTTGAATACCTCTGTACATAATCAATTAAGTAAGAATGCGTTGTGAAGACTTTCTAGGATTTTGTTAGAAAAATAGACATTTTTACGTGAAAGACAAGATTTAACTTGTATATATACAAATATATATATATATATATATATATATATATATATATATATATATATATATATATATATATATATATATATATATACATTCTCTCTCTGTTTAAGTTAGGTCTCTGAGGGGGCAGTGGCATTCTGTCACGAGGAATGTATTAAGCCAAACATACGTTTATATTTTTGCTTCTGTTACCTTTCTTTAAAGACTGTTTTGGCTATTTCACCGCGAGTAATTAAAAAAAAAAAAGTCTTCCAAAGCGTGCGGTTCACTGTATTAACTATGGAAATGTTGACCTTAATGATATCTTTGCCTTTCTCCCTTTTCTACTTGTTAAACGTTTCTGTTGGTTATTTTCTTTCCTTCTTCACTTTATATGTAGTATACACATATGCGTCTCGGGTCTTCCGCAGTTCATCTTGTTCTCTCCTCTCCTCCCGTTATAACCAGCTTCCTAGTCAGAAGCACTTGTGATTTTCATCTGCAAAAAGTCACGATTCATTATCAACAACGGCATCGCAGACCAATGACGTCATCCGTCTAACTTCTTCGTAGTGCTATACGAGTGAAGAGGTAGCAAAAAGGATGAGCAGAATGTTTTTGTTGCATTTGTGATATTTCCCCTTTAAACTTCATTAAGATAAGGGATTATTGATTTAAAAATCAAGGCTGCGGCTTCTAAATTATTATTGACATTTTAAAACAAATGATCTACTGTACTTCGGTAGAAATTTCATTTTGTTAGCCCATTATAAAGCTTGTACTTTTAAAATCGTCTCTCTGAGCTGTTTTTCTTTCTTTTCATATTCCACGCAAAATACTCCAGCGAAATTTCATTTTTGCAATTTAACAACATGTTCTTAGGATCCGCTATATTGGATTTTACGTGATATCACACTTGTCACTCCTTAAATATGAAATCTTATTCGTCAAATTCTACTAAGTTGTTTAACTTCTACGTAGCTAGATTCTGAAAACATTACCCTAATTTTAACTTCTATGAAAGCGGGTAAAGAAACATAATATGATTTGTTCGTTGGGTTCGAGTTTGATGTCTCTTTGCAGAACCGAAGCTATATATGAGAAGCGGATCTACAACTTAGCGTAGGATTGGAACGACGTGAGATTCTACGGGAAGTCGAACACGGGTAACCGCGAATCTCTGCTGATTAGTCAAATAGTAAAGTAGGTAATGGAGCATTCGGTCAGTGTTTGAAGGCAACAAGAATTCTATTATAGTAATGCAATACATTTGAATTTTCTGTTAACGGAGACGGAGAATGTTATTGATACACAAGTGTAAAGGTTGAATTGAGTTACAGTTTTAATGGGTTTAAACAATAGAATTTCAATGTACCGTCTCAGCGTACCATTACGCTTTTTACTAACAAACCATAGGCAGTAACTTAATGTACAGCACTAAAAGTGTATTGATTTACTACCTAGGTTAACTATATTGTAGTTGTGCTCCTGACGCGTTTGCGTATCGACCACTCTCATCTGATGCATTGCTACTTGCTGCGGAGATTGAACCGCCCGTATTGTGAAGAGTGTATTGTCCCCCTGAGTATTCAGCACATTCTTGTTCAATGTCCTGAATACTCAGATCTCAGAGAATGTTTTAGACTGCCTTGTCTACTTACCTGTGCCTTGCGGTATGATAGTGATGTTGTTAGCCGGGTATTTAAGTTCATTTCTCTGCGCTGCTCACGTTCTCTGCGCTGTTTTAGTTTGTTGTGATTGTTTTATTGCTGCTAAATTTTTATATTTTCTCTCAGTTTTTAGTGTTGTTTTCTATATATTGTTGTATATTTTATCTTCTACTTTTGCTTTTTTCTTGTTTTTATTTAGCAGCACTTTTGTTCATTTGAACCCTATTCGTTTTAACCTGTTCCTCTTACAGTCCTCCTGAGCAACCGAGTCAATCGTGACGGGGACATATAGCCTCGATGCTGAGTTCCCATTGATCCCCCTACTCATTACTCATTCATTTGTAATGTTTGTGCAGTAAGCTTTCTCAAAATGATGTTCCCGTAATAAAAAAAATGGTGTTCTGCTCATGGTAAGAAATATTAATAATTACATTTTCAATTCCTTGTAACTTTGTTTCTATTTGTTCAAAATACGTCATAGGATGAAGGTAATATTCGACAGTAAGGCATTTTGGATGTGCATTACCACGTCCGTCCTACCTGCGTTATTACTATTGTAAAACCGTCCAAATTTGGTTCTTTTCCGATATTAGTGATATTGTAGCGTCCTTACATTGCATGACAAGTATGATATAGTGTGTTTTTGTTTTACATGTTGATTTGAAATCTGTAATAACCTGTCGTAGTACTTTTGAAAAACACACAACTTTGTACTGGGGTTGGCTACACTGTTAATTGTGCTAAATAATATTCTCTTGTTGATATTTGTATGGTACAATATATATATGGGGCGTTTTAAAACAACACCGACAACGTTTGGGAGGTGGTTCCTGACACCAAGATAAGATAAAAACTGTAGACCAACCTGGGTGCTCAAATGCTTCCGTTCGGAGTTATAGGCTGCCAAAATAATGTAAAAAATGAAGTTTAAAGGCCCATAGCTCCAAGAATTTTATATGTATTAAGTCATTAAGCCTAAATTACTAACTTAAAATTTTGTAATTTAAAGATTCTGAACTTAAAATTTCCTATAATTTATTTTGAGCTTTTTTTTTCTTTCTTTCCTTTTCTTTTTTAATGGTTCCATATGAAAGACAGGAAGCAAAGCGTCTCGCGAAACCTTGATCATTATTTCTCTGCTGCATCCATTTAACTTGCATCAACCTATAGAAGCGTAGGAGAAACAGCCACGTGAGAAGTTAAAGTCCAAAGACTCGCACTGTGTAGTAGTAGCTGCGAAAAGACAGTTGCTGTCCTGTCTACGTTTACAGGGCTACCTATCTTGTTTATTTTAAGCTGGATATGTAAGTGACAGAAACAGACCGTTATTTGTTCTTATTTGTTTTTATTTTAAACCATCTTTCGAGCTCCCTCTATAAAATGTTAAATTGTTATAACGTGCCCTTGAAGAACATTAGTATATAATGTATATTTTGTCCCTATGTGTCTTCAACATCAGAATAAAAAAAGACCTCCCTAACGAAAAGTTGAGATGTATTGGCAATTCTATCACTTTTATGTTTTTCGCGAGAGTGACAAGTACTTTTACATATCACGGTAAACACCCCCCTTAGACCCCCTGGTTCGAATTTTTAAAAAATCGCTTCGTCTTGGTCTGGGGCCTAGACTAACGTACCCGTGACCAAATTTTAGTAACTCGGTCCACTCGTCTGATCCCCAGGCCGCATACAGACAGACAAACACACAAACATACTCTATTTTATTTATATTAGATTCTGAAAGATTTGAAAAATACAAACGTTTGGTCATTGTAGAACTAATCAATTATAAAAAATTTAGTATGTATGACTGAATGACTTGATATCCACCTTTCCTAATACTTTTTGCTCAGATCAGCTTAAGAATGAACTTATCAACTTATGTTCCGATAGTAACGAACACATTTCTCTTCCCGAATACTTGAAATGTATTCTCAGTAATGAACTTCAAAGCGTATATCAGGAAACAACAAAGGTCCTAATATGGTATTGAGCATTCCATTAACTTCAGGTTTTTGTAAACATTCAATGAGTGCCCTGTGAAAAGTGTAAACTTACTTACGAACAGCATGACAAATTGCGGACACTTCCTGAATTACGGACATTTACAATAAAGAACTTCGTGTGTAGGATTTGTAGGATACCTGAATGCAAAGAAAGAGCTATTAATATTTTCGCCGAAATGAAGAACATGGTATGGAACTTATTTACAAGACTGTAATGTATTAGGTAAGTTATTTGGTATTAGGTTAGATGTTGTAAGTTGTTTTACTTCTATCTTTTTTTTTTTTACTTTGCAGCTCATTTCTAAGGAATTTAGACATGACTATCCCTAAAGGAGGTATGGGGAAGCAATGCCCCCATTTCTAGCAAATGTGGTACCATTCAGAAATCTATACTTCGAAAATAAATACTATACACCAAATTTCATTAATTATAAAATTTTATACTTAAAGGAACAGAGTAAACATATATTATAAACTCAAACATTAATACTATATTTATGAAGTATTAGGGATCATCTTACTTGAAATAGTGATTAGTGTATATCAGAATCCTTTATACAGTACGAAATATCAGAACTAAAAATAGAAGTGAAAAACAAATACCCTACACACACACACACACACACATATATATATATATATATATATATATATATATATATATATATATATATATATATATATATATATGTGTGTGTGTGTGTGTGTGTGTGTGTGTGTCTGCCTACCCAGTTTTTTACAGCACGTTTCGCCACTGGTCGGTTTAAGACTTCACCAAGATACTAATATGTGCGCTATCCAAAAATACATGTTTCAGAATCCTAAGGTACTCACGCAACAATTTTTATACAGGGAGTTTGGCTACGGGCATATAATTTGAAGTACTCACCAACTACCTGTATAAAATTTGTTGCAGAAGTACAACATGATTCTGAAACTTTGATATTTGGATAGGCACATATTTGTTCCTAAGCGAAGTCTTGACCCGACTACGGTGGGTTCCATAATTTTGGAATTATGGACCTTTAAAGTTCATTTTTTCATATTTTCGGCAGCCTATAACACCCAGGTTGGTCTATACTTTTTGTCTTATCTTGGTGTGAGGAATCACCTCCCAAACGTTGTCGGTGTTGTTTTGAAGAGAGAGAGAGAAAGAGATGTTAAAGTTTGAAAATTAATAATAATTCTGTGCCTTATATCATTATATACTGTTATCTTGCCAGCATTATAATGAAGAGGTTGATGAAGGATCAATTTCACCTTAATAGCGTGCGTATTTCTTGCACAACTTCAATCTTTAGTTTTAGAAAATACATTCTTTGTTGTAGATTTTCTCGAAAATAACGCATGAATTTTTACAGTAACACGTATAATTCTGTTCAACTCAATGTCTTGCCTTTGGATTTTTTTAAAAATTATTTTCAAATTATGTTAGTTGCGAGGTTTTGAAATACTTAACATCGTTACTACGATTAGTTTATTACAAAAGATGTATACCTATTTAATTTGGTGCTTTTAGAGTCTTAAAGTTTAAATCAGGGGTGGGGTAGCCTGCGGTCTTCTTGGCCTGTTGTGAAAACTGCTAAATTATAGGTCTATATGAAATATACGAGTTACATACGTGTATATCATATTATATTGTTTTATACACTTCAATGTAAATTATTGATGTAACTAATAACTGTAGAATAACAATAAATATTAAGTTTGTTCAAAGTGATTGTATCCGGTCTTCTTGGGAAATGAGCATTGTCAACGCGGCCTTTTGAAACTGAAAAAAAAAATCTACCTTTTGTTTAAACCCTCAGAGAAATTATGGCAAAATGTATAATTTCCCGGGGAACTAGCAGTACAAATGTTTGTTTGTACGGAGAAAGGTATCCTGGAGAGAGAGAGTAGTAGTTACACGGTACATCTGATTGACGAAAACTATAACAAGGAAATTTCTCAGGAAAAAAAAGAAGCACTAATACGCTACGTATAAGAAGAAAATCACTCAGGAAGAGAGAAGTATTAATACGCAATACGTGTAAGAAGGAAATCATTCAGGAAGATAGAAGTGGTAATACGCTATACGTATAAGAAGGAAATCACTCAGGAAGAGAGAAGTACTAATACGCAATACGTGTAAGAAGAAAATCATTCAGAAAGAGCAAAGTACTAATACGCAATACGTGTAAAAAGGAAATCATTCAGGAAGAGAGAAGTACTAATACACTACATGTGGAAGAAGGAAATCACTCAGGAAGAGACAAGTATTAATACGCTATAATCTCAGGGAAAGAGTAATAGTAATACGCTATACCTATAAGGAGGAAATATCTAAGGGTTAGAGAAGTACTAATATGCTACACCTGCAACAAGGAAACAATTTCGGAGATACTAATACGCTACGCTAATACGTACTAATACGCTATTACAAAACATTATTTTCTTAATTTAAGTTGATAATAATTTCCTCAAACATATTATTGACAGTTTATTTCTAGGGAGAAAGTTCAATCTGTACACAATCGTGACTACTCACATTTCTTTAAAGGGAAACTACATTCTTATCTATAGATGAAACTGAGTGAAAGAGATGCGATTCTTCTATAGCTCTTGTAGCTCTTCGAGTCTTTTACTTGAAGTATGTCGCATATATCCTTCATATGTTTATGAATAGGACGGTTTGAAAGAGTGATGGGTGGTCAGACATTCTTGAACATGATTGTATGTACAAAAGTACGAAGAATTTTGAAATAAACAGAATTAAGTTAGTCAAGTGAATAGAATTTTATTTAAGTTGTCACTTTAAAAAAATACTAAAGTAAAGATGTTTCCTTTTACAGACTCTTTATGGCAATTTTATGTCTTTCTTCATTTGCAACGAAGTGAAACTGTAACTGTTAAAGTGTATTGTTGACACCTCTGTCTTATGCATGCATGTAAAAGCGACTCATCCAGATCATAAATGCTTTCTTTTGTAATAGACTTCAGTATGTGCTTTACGAGACCTTGTGAACCAACTTTCAATCTGTCTTTTGTTTATTTATTTAGCAGTTCGTATGATAATTTTACGGTCTTGCCCTTGTCTTTAGACTGACGCTACAAATACTGCTCTTGTTTCTAGCCTTGCACGTGCAGAAGTGTTTATGTATGTCTTCTGCAAAATGTGCTGTAAGCAAGAATTGGCTGTAAGTGTAATTTTCTTTCTTTGTAATGGCTGGCACGGTAAATGAATTTGTCTCCCTTTTATGGCACTGTGGAGTTCTCTCCGTTATAAGAAAGAAACACAGATTGACTAATTAGCGCCTGGGCAAAACCGCTTAAGTTAGAAATTTGGAGTTTGGTGCAGTAGATAGGATTTGCAAGGTGAGATGGCATTGAGAAAGGTGGAAAATATTGGTAGTAATTATAATAATATATATATCCATTAACCATACATATATATATATATAACCATATAGCCATTAATATTGCAGGCTGGAAATTTTGTATTTGGAATTTTCGTTTAAAATAATTTATCACTTGTTTTTAGCATTTTTTAAAATATTAGATTGAGAAAGGAGGAACAAGTGTTCGGGGTTCATTAAAATATTTACTATGCATGTTCAAAATTCGAGCAAAACTTCCAGTTCAGACAAATTCTAGTATTAGCAGAGTTCTCCTTGAAGTTCTGAAACTGACATGAAAGGTCAACATTCTATTCGCCCAAAATAAGATGTTTCAAGAGGATATGGAGTACATGAAAGCTCATACTAACCCTATATCCAGACAGTCTAGCTACTACGGTAGAACCAAAAATCCAAACAACACAAAATACCTGTTACCTGAAGTCAACATTACTAAATTATATAGCATGTACGTACAACAGTTTGCAACGGCGCTGATTTCTATTTAATTTGGGGCATGGAGGACTTTAAGTATGTGTGTGTTTCGTTGTGAAATGTCTTGGAGGATTTAATACAAATACTTATTTTAATGAGCATATTTAAAACAAATATGTCAATCAAATTCTGAGAACACCGGGCCTCATCACTTCTTTCTAGGATCGGCGCCCGTGACAGAATGTACAGCTTCAAACCTTTTAATTTGTAAAATGTCGAATGAATGATAATTTTTATCCTCATTTGTCAGAAACGTTTTATATATGTTCTTTTGAATTGTCAAGAAATGTTGTATTGCTAAGTTGGGAATATTTGACAATTTATTATAGCAAGAAAAATAACTTCTACAAAACTGTAGTGCAACATACATTTTGAGAATTTCATTGTACTACCTGCCAAATATAAGCTCTGTAAAGTAATTTCCAGAATTGTGATGATTGAAAATATTTAATCCTGTTACTTCTCATATGGAAAATACTTTGAATAGACCACTATTTCTCCCCGACCCACAATTTCCAAAATAAATTTACGAATAATTAAGCTTAATTTTGGATACTTTATAATATTATAAGTTCTGCGGTGAAAAAGTAATCTCGGTATAAATAGGAACGAAGAATTAAATAGCCTGATTCTAAAAGCTGTCCTATTACATTTTATGTGAACTACCTAGTAATTGCACGTTATAAACACTACGTGCCATGAAAACGAAACTTCTGATTGAGTTGTCATATAGTGTTCTATTGCTGACGTAAGATTGCTGGCTGTTCCGAAGTGGCATTTAGCTTCATGTCGGAAATATAAAAATGATTTATGGTAAGTTAGCATTTCGAAGGGCAACTAAAAGAATCGTGCGTCACAGGCATTCTTTTGTTTAATACTTTATGCTTTGGCAGACAGAAACACATTTCTTTATTTCTTATAGCATAACTTCATATACTTTAAAAATAGATATCTATGTAATACTATTGATCTTACAGAATTAGGGCGTTCAGAGCACAAAGGAGCCAAGTCTAATTATCCAAGTAGCTGGTACGGTATGAAAAAGACAAAGTTTGTACGGAACGCTTTACACAATTTTTATATTATAAAAGTTATTTACAATATGTAGACAGGAATGTTTTACTAAGTTCTGAAAGGAGCTTTAGATAGAGATCTCAAAGATAAAATATGTAGAAAATGACCCAAAAGTGCACTTGATTCCCTTGTGCACTGAACGCGTTAATTGTGATAAGATGATGATACGAAATAAAGTTAAAATAACTCTTTTTCTACCCATACATTTGAGGAGCTTGTTTCCAAAAGGTACTATATCCATTTTTTCAGAATTTGAAATTTTATTGAGAACAGAAAAATTAGTGGTACTTCTGCATAAATATGATCTTAATTTGTGCCAGAACGCTCTGAAACCATGTTAAAAAACGAACTTTAGAAACACATTTGTTCCAATATGTACTATATCCAGCAATTGCATTTTTCAAAACATGCTATATCCTTTCTTCATTCCATAATGTACTGTATCCTGTATTGTCTTAATACCTATGTCTTCCTTTTCATGGCAAAATGTACTGTATCCAACTAAAACAGCCAAACAGTTCTTTTAGGCTCCTTTTTAAGTATTCTGAGTAGGAAATGTGACAGTTTTTCATTTGTAAAATGTACTAAAAGGATTTATGCTTTCATTTGACAACGTTGCATTTAGTAACGTCGTTACAACACGCAGTAATCATTATTGTTAGTATCATGGTTGATGCCACTCTTATTGCTAGCAGTGCTCGCTTTTAACTAGTTTTGCACGATAGTTTAAGTCAAACATTACACTTTTCGAGTTGTTTCTGTAATATGTTTGTTGTTTAAAGCTAGTTTAATAAATATCATAATGTTCCCTTGTAGCAAGAAAGTTTTCGGTCAGTTGGCACGTGCGTGGCTTCTGGGTTTCTACGCTTGCACTTGAAATGCATGCTTTCATACAATCTGCCTTTTGTTGTACTTGCAAGTGATGCTTAGACTCTTCGTAGAGCGTCATAGCATCTCTGTCCGTTCATTAGCTATTGACTTGACTTGACACGTAAAACGCTTGCGTCAAACTTGAATGCAAGGTTGCCCTCATGTAACTTCACTACTGGAATCCAGCTTGGTATACTTGCACGTTTTCCAATAAAGCTGGATGCAAGCTTGACCGATTTGCAATTCAAGCTTACAGCAAGCGGTTTGCAAGTTGCCTTTGCTGGTAGGGTTATCGAGTGAAGAAGAAGAATATAGTGATCAAAACGCATGGTACTGTGCTGAAACACCACCAGAACATTCGTGGAAACGACACAAGTAGATTGTGAACTTATATGCATTTATCTCGTGTAATAAAAAATAATGTCAGAGTGTATGGTTTTAGTGTACTATTTAGTACACTCTGACATTATTTAGTAAGAAAGTATTTTAAAAATATAATCTTGCATTACCCTCTTCTATACTTTTAGTTTCAAAACTTACTATATTCATTCTATTTAGTACCAAAACATACTATATCCACATATAAACCCAAAAGGTACTATATCCATAATTTCTAAAATTTTAAATATTTTATTAAAAATTGCTAAGTACATGTATGCACCGAATTATGTATCAGTAAAATAAATTATAAAATATTTTACCTAAATAAAATTGAATCACTATACAGTAAAATTTAATGATCATATTTGTTTTTTTCTGTTTCCTGAAAAAAAAAATCCAAGTGTGATATAGTAGCTACATTTTGGAAACAAGCTCCTCATTTCTTGCTTCGCAATACCAATCATATATTTTCCACAATCCACAATCCACATATTTTCCACAATCAGAGAAAGTGTTTAGGTCCGTAGAGGGTTGATGATCTTCTAGTTACCTTTAATAATAATACGGTACTATTATGCGATAACTCCGACTTCGAAGGTCTGTCTAAAGCTAGCCAATCCAATAACCGTTTAAATACCTTTAGTCATCTCAATCTTCTTCTACTGAAGAGACAGCGTAACTGTTTGTGGAACGTGCCCCCTCCCCCCCAAAAAAAGAGTTTAATGCTTTGATATTCACCTATAATCTTAAAAATCCTATGTATTATGTATTTTGACCACAAAGTGCTTTGTAAGTATAGTAGCTATACAATGTGTGATAGAACCATTTTTCTGTACATAAACGTTTCACTTATATTTTTTCCACGTCGATATTGTAGTTACATATAGGCCCTATTGTTTTGAAAGTAAGGTTTAGAGATTGGTCAGGCCAGGGGAAGTGTTGTTTATTCTGATAATACAGGTTAATTGCTTCAACAGTGCGAATTGGCGCATTGAAAGTTAAGTTATTGGCCGGAAACATTTGGATCATGCAGTGCCTCTAAAGTGTCACGAAAATGTCCACGTAATCATCGGCAGTTATGCGACTCATGAGCAGAACCATATGATTTATGGAATACCAGGAAATTTCTAGCCACAGTATCACAGAACTGTCAACATGTTTTACAATAAGGAGGAGACATTTCGGACGCCTAACAATTTTGGTGATCTGTTGAGTGAATCAGTGAGGACGCCTGCCACTTAGGCCTATACAACCCAAACCATCACGGAAGTTTCGTTGGTTGCATATAAGAAGGCGTTTTACTGACTTCACATCAACGAATTCGTTCCTTTCTTCTTTAATGATATGAAACATTGGGCGCAGGGAAACCGTCCCCTAATTTTCATTGAAAAAAAAAAGAAAACTTGAGCCTTCAACCTTAAGGAGAGTGCTAGATAGTTTTAATCTTAATCCCATTTCTTCATTTAATCTTTTAATCTTTCTCCATTTTACACCACGAGGAAAAAAAATCTAGTGCACTCCCCCACTATTTTCGTTAATAATTTTATCACAGTTCTTTTAATTCTTGGGTATCTCTGGAGAAATTCATAACAACCGTAAGATCAAAATTTGGTCTTGATACGTTGTCCTTCACACGATATTTTGGACGTACAATGAGACGGTCGTGTATTCTTAACCGATCTGACTTTTTCGACATGTAGTAAACACCACGGGTGTCAATCCCACCGGGGACACGGGGGACGTGTTCCCCCAATATTTATAAAACTGTTTTCGTTCCCCTGCAATATTTCAAGTATCTTAGGTTAAGTATGATCCTAAAGAGACTCACCCATGTAGCAATTTCCTACGTTCACAAAACAATGTTAGATAAAATAGATATGAAAATAGTAGCACAAAAGTTTGATTCCAATTGTGAAAAAAGGCAGTCAGTTTTTGGCCCTATGAAGGTAAAGATGGGATAAACTGTATAAAGTAACAAACTTTGTTTAAATAGAGAGCAGCGAAGCGAGTTTAGTTTAGCTAAAAAAAAAAAAAAAATCAACTAATTTTTTAATCACATTGTTGAGCCTCATTTACGTTAGTTGTAGGCTTGTAAGCCTAAAAGCTGTTTTCAAAACTATTGTTCCTGAGTATTTACTTTACACTATCTTGTATAATTATTTTGTTTCTGATATACATTTGATATCTTTTAGTTTAACTAAAATTGTAAAACAAGGTTGAATTTTACTGTTTGAATCAACAAAGAAACTGTAAAGTGTGTGTGTGTGTATGTTTTAGTACCACATAAGGCAAAAATGCTTTAAAATGCAATGTACGAAGACTGTTTAATTTTCAGGGAAGGACCCCCGGATCCCGCTTTCCTGGCCGTGTTTCATATACCCCAATCACCCCGGTAAGTTTGTCCCCTCCAAAGTTTATGTGCTATTGATTCCAATGGTAAACGCGTACTGTTGTAATCTGAAATTTAACTTCGTTCATGACTACAAGACTTATTTCTACCTAGTCGATACTAGAAAGTAAAAATAGTATGCATTTAAATATTCCGTCCACATGTTTGCAGAAGTCTGGCGAACACTTCGTTCAATGGATCGGAACTAGAGGTCTGGCACGGCTCGGCCCTACAAAGCATATATAACTTCGGGCCCGGGCCGAATTCGGGCCGTAAATTTTTAATTATACAACCATATTTCTCGGGCCTTTTCGGGCTTAACTTTGGAGAACTTTTAAAGCACAACTGCAAAATTAAACCTCTAATTGCTGTAAATAAAAATACAATTTTGCGTTAATTATTAAGTTTCTGTAATTCGGGCTCATTTGATTATCACACGAGCTCGGGCTGGGCTCGGGCCTAAATGCTAAAACATATTTCGGACTCGGATCGGGCCTCACATTGTAAATTCACGGGCCGGAAAGGGCTCGGGCTAAAATTTCCGGCCCGTGCGAACCTCTAATCGGAAACATATTTTTCATTAGCTTAGGTCCTTTAGGAGATTTTCCCGGTAATTTTTAAATTTATCTTCCTTACTTCCCACAGATTAGTTAAAGGACATAAAATATTGCCATTGAGCGAGATAAAAACTGAAATCTTTCATTTATTATTCATTTATTCTTTGTGTTTGAAATATTAATTGAATTGATTGTGATATGATCTTTGCAAAAGTTTGACTGGAACGTGGTGAAAGCTTTTTGCGGTAAGTAGTTGTTGATAACAATACCATTTGTGACACTGTTAATAGTCAGTGTATAACAGTGTATTTCTGTAATACATATGTGTATAAAAAGATAAAGGATTAAGCTAGTATAATCGGTTTATGTAAAAGTATGTTATGATGAGTACACAAAAGTAGTTGAATGAATTTTGTAACTTCTTTCTTATGATGACAAC
Source organism: Thermobia domestica (assembly GCF_964235325.1). Lineage (NCBI taxonomy): Eukaryota > Metazoa > Arthropoda > Insecta > Zygentoma > Lepismatidae > Thermobia > Thermobia domestica. The sequence goes on along the minus strand of NC_137455.1, from coordinate 164,136,837 downwards.
GTGTATACTTATATGTTTAGAGCACATAATATGCATGTCAACTTCATTGAGTTTTTTGAATAAAAGATCTATTTAAAAGGGCGTACTGAATAGAAACTGTTCGTATGCCATATGGAATAAGAGATTGAAGGGGTGTGGTGACCCACACCCAGGTTTTAGAACGCTGTAAACATGTCGACGCACGTCGGATGCTGATCGACCATCGGGCTTCTTTTCCAAGATTCTATCGTTAATCATTGTTGCCATCTAATTATCTTTCCTCTGAAAGAGACAAGCATCGTTCGTTACATCATTAATAGCACAGTTAGAAACAAATTAAGGATACTTCCATTTATATAGTTAGAAATTATTATCAAGGGACGGAAGAGGAGATGAGATTTTTTTTTTTTTGTCGTCTCGAAAATTGTGTAGAAACTTCGTCTTGTCTTAATTTTCAAGGAATTCTTTCTCGTCTTGGTTTGTAAATTTATGTACAAAATTTGTCTTGTTTTTTTTTCTTCTTAATTTGACCGTAAAAGTTATCAGAATTCTTCCGCATTACAAGTGGTTCATGAAGGATGTGATATAAGTATTTTGAAACCATATTTTTATTGGAATATATTGTGTAATGACTTGCGTATCATTAAACGTTGTTGGTTCGTACAACCACTTTATCAATTTATAGTTTTGAATCATGTAACGAAGTCTGAGGTCTAAGACTTGGGTGGACTAGTTGCCTACAAGACTCGTGAAATTTCTTTTCTCGTAAGTAACATAGTTAGTCGTCTGGATTGTATAAGAAGATCTTATGTAAGTTTATGGGACATTAATTACAAATTTATTTTCTATTTTTATGAAAGTGTTATCATATTTAACAGGGGTAGTGAAAATTATGTTAATACTTAATGGACATACTACGCGGAGGCAAAAGTACTGTATTCTATTAAAAGTATTGTTTTAAAAGATGTATTTTTGCCATTTCAGTGTATTGTATTGTTGCATTGTTTTGTTTTGTAACATCTTCAATCTCTTTCGTTTCAATTGACATACAATGGCCGATCGATTAACACTGGAGCAAAGAAGATTTGTAGCAAGCCGAGTATTCCGAGAAAATGCATAGATATGGTGTTGCCCACCACAAACTTACTTGGTCGGGGATCAAACGAGGGACCCAAACACCAGTGGTAAGCACGCTACCACTGAGACACCGTGCCCCTTAGAAATATAAGTCAAATCATAGATGATATATTTAATTAAATATTTTAATTTATTTACTGTAGTTAATAAAGAATATGTGCTTAAATTGTAGTTTTATATTACTGTATGTATTATGTGTATGCCTTGTTCTCGTGACTGTGTTTGTGTATCAGTCTTTTGCCCCCCTTTGGTATCTGCCTTTCCCCTCCTGAAATCAGTCTTTTTCTCCTCCATGGAAAAAAAATCCTGTGAGCGTCCCTGGTTAGTAGAATTAAAATTTGAGTTCCATTTATTAATAAGAACATTAACAAGAAACAATGTATTAGTATGAAATTGATAACAACTGACTTCGCATAAATATATCTGGAACAAAGAGCACTTAACAATAACGTGTACGGTCAAAAAGCGTAAAAATTATTACCTTCTGGAAATTCCCTCATATATAGTTTGACTAATGACGAAATTTAGTTGTCAGTTGTTCATTCCTTGAATGTGAATTATAATTTCAAAGTAGCTTCGAAAGAATATTTTCTACTAATACCCGTTCCAGCAATATGAATAATAATATAATAGGCGTAATACTGTAAGGTGCTTGTAAAAAATTTAATGTACAAGACCTACATAGTTGTTTTCAGAAGAAAAAAAATCATCTACACCAAAATTGAACTCTGTCCATTGTATGAAGAAGAATGAAGTCCTATGGAGCTACTTTTCGAGATGATGGTGTGGGGAAGGAAGGAAGAAGGATCAATTTGGTCCCAGGTTCGTTTCCCGGTAGGAGAGCTTTGATCGGATTGTGGTGCTTGCATTCCATTTTAAACTATAGACTCGCGTTTCGGTGCTGAAAAAGGACACTAAACTTCAACAAACAAATAAACTGCAAGTAATCATGTGAATTATAAATACACAAATATTAAAACTATTAAAATGTAAATCTCTTAAAACTATATACATACAATTTTTCTTATCCTATTTCCTCCTATCACCAAACTATTTCCTTTGATTTTTATTTATTTATTTATTTAATTTTTTTTATCTAAATGCGAATACTGTATATGAAAGTATGAGTAACACCCAGTTCAATTTAAACATACATATTGACATTAATTATGTAATTCTTGTTTGTGTTTTCCGCATTTCTCTTCATTTTGGCGGTTGCACTGACAGGAGAGCGAGATGATAACTGGGTGTGTCTTCTACACGGCATTTTTAAATGTTCCAATCCTGTCTACAGATCTGCCACTGTTTGGCACAGTGTTACCACCTCTCTTACTATTTTTCTATCACCTAAATTCAATCTACATATTCACATTTAGATAATGAATAGATGATGTTAAGATGATATTTTTAGTTATTAATTCAAGACATTAATGTGTAGTGTAGCCATAGCTTGTTTTATCCTAAAGAAAACATGAGCCTCCCAGAAAAAGGCATATTTTAATTAGTCCATTACCTAATTAGACTGACTTAGCAAAACTCCTGGGATACCCAATTAGTATTTGGTCGCCACCATCCTCTAGCCATGAGTAGCGTAGCGATAGACATGGAAGTGAGTCTGCAAGTCCCTAGTACACTTCCAGAGGCAGTTGACGCCATACAGTCTGCAGAGCGGCAGTCAATTGTGGTCTGTTCGTGAATCGAGGATTCAATGCGTGGAACCTGAGTTCAACGGCATCTCAGATATTCTCGATGGGGTTTCATATAGGGCTCCGAGGTTGTCAGTTTAATTGTTGGACCTCCCTTGCATGCTCTTTGAACAATTCATGGATGACATTGGAGCATTGTGGCGGCGCATTGTGCTGTTGAAAGACCGCAATGTCGTCAGCATGTTGAAAAGCCACAAATGGATAGAGTTGGTCTCCAAGCAACTGATGATACCGCGGACCAATCAATCTGTCTTCCAGAGCAACCAAGGAGCCCATTCCATGCCAGAAAAATGCTCGCCACATCATGACTGATACCTTGCTGCTTTGGACTATGCCCTTTTGGCGGTGATTGATGCCAAATGCACGCCGGATTGCCCGGTGATCCGGGATTAGCAGTAGTAACCGTGTAGGGCGACAGCTCGCATATCTGAAGGTATGCATGTTCCGATGGATGTCCCTGGGAGACGTTACTATTGCAGCCAATGTTGAACTTGCTCGTGATTTGTTGCATTATTACTCTTCTGTCCCTGTTGACCATTCATCCCAAGTGTCGCCCGTCTGTCATTGAGGGCGGTGGACGCACAGTATGGTGTTTGTTGTAACCTTCAACCACTTAATTCACGGTACACTCTGGATATGGTTGCACGTGAGAAGCCGAATTCCTGTGTTACCGCCGAAATCGAATGTATCATGCATCGGACTCCTACAACCACGCCCGTTCAAATGCCGTAAACTCACAACGACCTCACACAGCCACTTCCCACAAAGCCTCACACACAACATATTCAGTGGCGGCTCGTAAAGAAAGTCTCATCGGTAAGAATTTTATCGCTACAAGCTAGAGGAACAAAACAGTACATACATACCTATCGAATAACTAGAATATTACGTGAGCTTTCTTCCCTTCACTTGTAAAGGTAAAATTGCAATTTTTGCCTATATATGTTATCTCACGACTCTCCACTGAACATAATTGTGCCATTTTTTTAACTTGTCAAAGAGAAGCGCTAGTTTAATTAGTATATAATCTTTTAATTTCAATTGAGAATATATTTATAATTATATAATCGTATGATTACAATTGAGAATTGTCATAGATCTAAAATTTTTCATTAGAGGAAAGGAACACTGTAGCTTTATTTTTTAAATATGATGTATATAGTATGATTGAAGCCCGTGAGCCCAGTAGGGTTATTGACTGGACTAAACATTCAAATCTTATCTTAAATACTAGATCCTATCTAACATTGCTTTGCTCCTGAGAAGAGATGTTGAACTCCCGTAAATAAACCAAGTAATAAATCAATAAATTATAACTAACCACTTGTTATATTAGCATACGAACGATTGTTGCCAGAGTTATTCTTAGTGGTGGAGCTAGTACCATTCAATGTTAATACCTGAGCATTTAGAGAATTCGAAAGAAAAAAAAAGACGGTGTAACTTATCAGTAAATTATATAAAACACCAAGAAACTAAAAGTGTTTAATGTCGCAAGTGCAGCACTGGCTCTGGTCACACTTTATACATTATACTCTCTCCGTGGATCAGTACTCCCTTAACTGGTTTACCGCTGCTTTCTATCCCTCCCTATTCTGAGGCAAATTTTCATTTTCTCATAGTTTTTCTTCCCTACATCTTGATTATTTGGTCCATATATTTCAACTGTGGCTTTCCTCTAGGTATCTTTTTTCTTCTGCTATTTACTTCATAGCTAGTAACGTGATTTCTGCCTGTCTCATTATGTATCTAATCACAGTATCTCTTACTCTGCAAAATAGTTTTAAGTATACTTCTTATACAGGGTGTTCGACAACTATCTGGTCAAAATAAGAGGTGATAGAGGGCGCCAAAATAAAGCTTTATTGCTATAGACTATGAGTCTAGGAAAACAATGTTTAATCGCTAGCGGCAAAAACAAATGGGAAATATAAAAAAGAAAATGCCACATGCAATACAACAAATCTTTATGTCGTTCTATTTTTACAGATGAACGGGCGACCACGAACAGAACCACTGAAAATGTCGCTACCGGAAAAGATTACTTAATTGAACTGTACATTTTATCTCGTCACTTGAAAGGGCACATGGACGGTATCTTCTGCAACAAACTATGCCGTAATTGCAGAGCCATGTTCCTGAATTTATGCAACGACGAATCTGGTTCTTGCATGATGGCCCGTCTGCATACTATACCGCTGATATCAAAACTTACCTATTGGTCGAGTGGATCTTGTTCCACGATCAGCTGATCTATCGCCTGGAAGAACCTCATTAATTCTGATCAAGATCTTGCCACCAGATTCGCTGCTGCAGATGGAAAGCTTCGCTTATCATAGGCCTACTTGGAGTTTTAAACATGAGCGGATGCACATGCACCGATAGTCTAAAGCTTGTATTCATGTTTGTGATCGCCCTTTCAAGAATCTACTGCAAGAACAGGATGGAAATAAGTTTGTTGCGTTGTATGTTGCCTGTCTTTGATTTCAACGATCCTATCTGTCTGCCTCCAGCGGTTAAAAGCGGCAATTCCTTATCGCAAGCTGTAGCAACAAAATTTATTTTGGTGTCTTCTATAACTCCTTATAATTTGACCAAATAGTTTCCGAACTCCCTGTACTCATATTTACAAAAATAGATCATATAAATGATATACAAATATGAAATACGAAATTATCATAAGGAAATTTTATGATGGCGTATTCTTCAGTTGATTTTTTAAAAATCTATGGCAACTATTTTTTCATGATGTGCCTACATTGTCGGGCCTGAACTATTGTTACCCCTTGTGACACTAAACACTTTAGTTCACCCTTTTTCTTTTTTGGTGCTTTATATTATTTCGTAATAATAATAATAATAATAATAATAATAATAATAATAATAATAATAATAATAATAATAATAATAATAATAATAATAATAATAATAATATACAAGCACTAACCCTAAAGATTCGCTTTTTGTCAACCTTTCTCTCCGAGACTCCTACATACTCATATAGGCCCCTACTAGGTACCAACCCTGAGAAGTGCTTGTTCTCCCTAAAAGCGCTCCTTGAAATGGTCTTTTTAATACATAATAGTAGAATAATAATAATAATAATAATAATAATAATAATAATAATAATAATAATAATAATAATAATAATAATAACAGGATGATCTTGAAGCAACAAATAGTACTTATGATATTAGATATAAATGTTAGAAGTATGACATCTTTATCATTGCTTCAAACACGCTGAGAAAAATTCGTGACGAATATTTCATGCTAATTTTCTCTTCCAGTCATAAAAATTAGAGCATATACACAGAATAGTCTAAGCTTTAGTCTCACAAGGAACCCTAGGTATCTATCAGAGCCCGATTTTCACGAAACTTGGTATATAGAGAGAGTACCTCGGGAAACTAGCACAGCCAAAATTGTAGCTGCAGAGTCCGAGACGTTGGGACACTAGGGCCCGAGAAAGATCAAAAGTGGAACGTCAGTACATTATAAGGACATGGTGAGAAAATGCAAGTTTTTCTTTAAAACTAATCATTGTAGCGAGACGAAATGAGCATACATGAATACGAGAGGTTCATATGGTCAGTTGAAAGTTACGAAAAGAATATCCGCCATCTTGAAAGAGGCCATGTTGAAACTGGTGCGATTGGTGTAAATGAGAAGAGGTTCATGCGATGCATTAATTTGAACTAAATAGCCACAAAAAACTGTTGGTGAAGTCTGTTGTGGGATTACATTATTCATGTGCTTCTGGTAGAGTGGTTTATTTATTTATTTATTTATTTAACGGCAGAGTTAAGGCTATTTTTGCCTTTTCTTACACTCAACCAACTCAAATGTATACAAGATATACGTACTACCATTGACGTCAAATCCATTAAAATTACAATTAGTACATTAATGCATATGTACATACATACATAAATATCCCTACACACGAATATGCTCCCTTACATACCCCCTCCCCCGTCTTACCCTCACACTATTTATCATAAAAACACACACATAAAAACAAGAAAACTATACAAGATGAGCAAAGTGTATCTCATGACACTCGAGCAGATGCAGATTATGGAGCGCTATGAGTGGGATCAGTGGAACTAGAAAACCGAGCGAAATATAATTTTAGCACTACAACATTTGTGTCACAGTCAACATGTAATTGTTGTGGGTATGCTGATATAATGGGTTCAATCTACATAATAATGTCATGGTTGACATTAACTTTTTATTAGACTTAAATTAATTCGAACAGAAATCAGGACGTCATATTGGTCCACCTATAGCGATCCATAATCTGCATCTGCTCGAGTGTCATGAGATACACTTTACTCATCTTGTACCTAAACCACTCTACCAGAAGCACATGAATAATGTAATCCCACAACAGACTTCACCAAGAGCTTTTTGTTGCTATTTACGTTCAAATTAATGCATCGAATGACCCTCTTCTCATTTACACCAATCGCACCAGTTTCAACATGGCCTCTTTCAAGATGGCGGATATTCTTTTCATAACTTTTAACTGACCATATCAACCATCTCGTATCCATGTATGCTCATTTCGTGTCGCTACAATGATTAGTTTTAAAGAAAAACTTGCATTTTCTCACCATGTCCTTACTATACTGACGTTCCACTTTTGATCTTTCTCGGGCCCTAGTGTCCCAACGTCTTGGACTCTGCAGCTACAATTTTGGCTGTGCGACTTTTCCGAGGTACTCTCTTTATATACAAAGTTTCATGAAAATCGGGCTCTGATAGATACCTAGGGTTCCTTGTCAGAGCATATTGAAACATGAGCAATACAAATCTTGTTTGAATTCAATTACAAAACTATCGAATGCGGGTTGCTGTACATATTAAGTGCATAGAGAGATGATGCAAGTTTGGGTACATCCAGGTGGCATGACTTGCAGTGGTAGCCAGTATTCTTCCTTAGTCACGTTCAATGAATTTATTGACTGCGTTATGAAAAAGAAAACGAGGATAAATGATTTTAAAGTGAAGTAAATAACGTATAGACGATCTCTTGACTGGATTAAAAAGGGTTGTTATATTCGAGTAGATTACATGCCGCGCATGTAACTAGTAACTAACTGCACCAGTAGACAATTTTGAAAGCTTATGGGAAGGAACGAGAGAAGGGGGGTAGTGTTACTGATATACGTATATTAAAATATATGCACTGACTCCCTCTGTTCTGTACTACTACTTCCTGTAATTTAGGTCTAGAGACCTAGGGTACTTTGATGAGGTCATCAGTCATTTGTCAGAAGCACGGCTATTGGGTTTAGTTAAACCCTTGCATTGGTTTCGCTTGACACGTCTGCGGTAAATCACTTTTCCCAAGCTTCCTCTGCCCGAAACCCTTGACTGGCACTGCAATTGAGTTTGAAGAGTTTTTAAGGCGGTGATGGTAGTGCGTTCGTTAGCTTCGCATACAATTACATGTTTTCTATGTGTGTGTGTATATGATTGTGTCTAAGTGTCTGTCCAGACACAGATACATATACACGTATGTATATACAGAAAGGGAGAGAGAGAGAGAGAGAGAGAGAGAAAGAAAGGAAGAAAGAAAGACGCTTATACACGAAGAAACACAGGAACACACTCTTAAATGATTAGCTGAGTGGTAATCAGCCTAATATTTTGAATAACTGCCCTCTTCAAGAGCGAGAATCCATCACACTTTCATTAACATAGTCATCACTTAATATAACTGTGTTCTTCCTTCCAGATTCTAGGACAACCTGAACTCTATATTTGACGTGCTTGGCATAGATATTTCTATTTAATCATATCTTCAGAAACCATCCCTTGCACAGTACTACTATTTATTTAAAAATAAATTTAAAAAAAAACTCTGAGAAACGATTTTTTAAAAATTTTATTTCCCCAACAGCTTACTAAGTATATCTGGACTTCTATCTGGAAATCTAGAATAATTAGTATTCAGCGATATAACTCGAGTCTAATTAATAATTATTATAATGCATTTTATAATAATTAATATATATAGTGAACTAACTTTATATCTTAAAATAAACGCAAAATGAAGCTTCTAGTTTAACGTCCCACGTTTATGTCCTTTAGGCTAAATAAGACGGATGAGTAATGAAGGTGAATGGTTAGGAAACAAATTATGGAAAGTAGCACGAAAGGGAACGAGAGAACATAGAAAAGATCTAAGTACGTGATGTTGTCAATCACCAACTTACATAGCTTGGGATCGAAGTAGTATCCCCTCGCACCAGAAATGAAGAAATGACTGAGCTATCGTGTCCGCAACTCTATATCTTATAAAAAGCCGAAGGATCTTTGTCGCAGAAATAAACTCCCAATGAATCATATTAATGTCTTTCCAGATATACAATAATGGCTGTTGGGCGGTGGTGCCGAACTATGTCGTGTGTATATTGTTGTGTTGTGTATGCCTTCAGTGCGGGAGACCAGGTTAGGTACCAGTGGGAGCTCATGTCATTCGGATCCAGGGGCGGATCCAGGACAGACTTCTGGGGGGGGGGGGGCTTGTCATACTGCTACTTTTAAGGGCTCCAAACTTTGGGATGGGTTTTATTTATATATATAAAATAAGAAAGTTTCCTCTTCTGGGGGGCGATCGCCCCGGTGGCACTTCCCCCCTGGATTCGCCCTGTTCGGATCCCACTTTAAACTATAGTCCATATCATATATCCTCCCAATGCAGAAACGAATGTTAAACTTCAATCCAACCTTTAGCGATGTGCAGTATTCGATAATTCGAAACAATTGACGTATACACATAGATAGTGCTAGTCTAAAAGTAATTATGAAATTATGAGTAATGATACATAAGTTATTTTAGGGATTCAGCTTGAAACAAATCTTAAATTCAGTTTTTTTTTTTTTTTAAAGTTCCATTAGTTCTTTCCTTGTTTATAATTACGCTCCCTCATGGCTATATGGTTAGTGCAGGAACCTTCGGCATGGGAGACAGTACTTCGATTCCTGACGGGAACTCATGTGGTTTAGATCCCTGTTAAGCTGTAGGTCAACGTCTTAAATAGCTTTGCTGCTGAAAGAAACGCTAAGCTTATATTCAATTCAATCCTAATTCGTTACTGTGATAGTCTGTCATTTCGGAAATCATATACTTAAATAAACTAAAATAATTAAAACTTCTCGCTGAGCAAAACAGTACGTTTATTGTAAAAATTATTAATGTGTAACAGTTTTGCCAACTATCCACTTTGACTTCATCAGGCATTATCAACAACACTCAACAGACAGTGTTTGATGAACAGTGTTTCTTTCAGAAGCAATGTTCCGGGGGATACACTTAGTATTCCGGGAAGGCACTGCTGGTGCTTTTCTATTTATTTTCATATTATAGACGTATTATTTTGGTCTCCTCCGAGCGGGCACTCTCAGAGCTCCGGGGGGCGGGCACTGCCCCTCAAAAAAACATGTCTGGAAGAAACACTGTTGATGGAGCCAAAGTGGATATAGTTGGCGAAAATGTTGCAAGTAATTTTTTTTTTTTTAACAAGAAACGCATAGTTTTGCTCGGCGAGTAATTTAAATCAAGTTTAAGTCTACAAAAAGCAAAACTTGCACAATGAAAAACTAAAATGCTGTTTAATAAATTACGAGAAAGGAGTAAATAGAGTATATTACCCTATTTTTAAACTTTTCATGGGATTACAAAGAAAATGGAATGAGTTAGAGGAAAGTGTAAATTTCGGGAAATGAAATGGAGTTTGAAAATGTCGTAGTGCATGATATTCTATATGTTGCATAGCTTCTACATACGAAACTGTTGAAGCTGGTAACACACTATTAGTGATGCTCATGAGACGAGACAAGAAATAAAGTTTTTCCCGCTTCGCTCGTAAATTTTCTCATCTCGTCTCAATTCTCGAAGAATTCTTTTTTAGCCTCGTCTCGTCTCGTTATGAACATTTATATACAAAATTTACACACACATTTTTTTTGGTTAATTTCGTAAAGATATTAACCAGAATTCGTCGCATCACGAGAAATCCACGAAGGGTGTGATATAACAGCATTTAAACCATACTAATTATTGACTTACGTCTTTTTAAATGTTGATAAATGCTTCTCATTATCTTCGCACAATCACTTATTAGTTTTTATACATGTATAGTATGAATTATGTGAGCACTAAAACAGTGTTTAAGATCTGAGACTCGGGTGAACTAGTGCTCACCGCTATACTTATAAAATTTCTCGTCTCGATTTAAAAAGGTACTTTTCGTTTCGAAAGCAATATTATACACAATAATGGCTACGTTACAGTATGTGCTCTGAGTTTCGTACTGTTCTATGAACTTACTTCTTCTTTATATAATATAGCAATTCCGCATCAACTTTTGCCGTTCTTATGTTATTGTTCTTAAAAATATTCAGCCACTGACCAAGGGAGTTATTTTCAGCTGGTCGACGAATGACATACGTCATCAGTCTTACACTTTGGAGAATGTAAAGAGGAACACAATGGAGAAATGAAGTAAAAGAATGCAATAAAATAATTAACAGTAAACCCGCAGTTATGGATTGACGAGTAATATACATATTCTTGTTTGCTTCTTATCTCTGTCTTTTTTTTAAAAAAAATCAACATCAGCTTACTTTCATATTCCGTGTCCTCTCTGTGTAATTTACTGAGAAGTGGAGCGTTAAACTGTGACGTTACTTGGAAATGGCTAGACCAGAAATAGAGGATTCATGGGATTTTAATCTTATGTTAAACTGCAGGTTCACGTTTTCGTGGAGGTAGAAAAGGTGTTGAACTCCAAGTCAAGCAGTCATCTTAGTCTTTTATTTCCTAAACAATTTCTACTTTATCAATGTTAATCTTTGCCAATTTCTCAATCTTAAAATTCTTAATTTCAATTTTCAAGATCTCGGCACCCACAAACAAATTAGTTTATTTTTCAACGTCTGGATCCTATTTCATACTGAATTACGATTCTGTCCAAGTTTTACAACTTGGATAAACATTCATTCCTTTCTCTGATCTTTGTCAGTACTTCACCCTTTAATATATTAAACGACTTTTATCTGATTTTAATATTCGTCTAGGCACATGTCCCATTGCTTTTACACAGGTCAGGTCGTGAACATTCCATTGTTTTCATTATATATATATAATTTCAGATCTAGGTCCAAAATGTTTGGAAACTTCGTTCCTTTCTCTTACTCAATCCTAGTTTATTATAGTGTTTACTGGTTATAGAACATTTTAAAATAGTTTGACTCACGAAAGTTCTTTGTGTTTTATTTTCATTTGTATCTGAGTAACAGACATCTCTTAAAGAAAAAAAAAAAACTTCTTTGGCTTTAAAGATATTCTGCCTCTTTTAGGCGTGAGTGCTAGTAATTTCTTTAATATCAGCTGACCCAAACTGGAAAATGTCTGAGCTCATCATATCGTTGCCAAGACCATATTTCCATTTGAATTAAAAGTAAATATTATCGACTCACTGTCAAGGAATAAACGGAGAAGATTTTTAAAAGTTAATTTTTCAGTATGATGAAACCACAAATTGGACTTTAAAAACAGCGGTACAACTTAATTTGACGTATCATTTCAAAATAGTGTCAAATATAAAGTAAAAACTTAATTAACTTTGAAAACTCTTTTGAGGGAGAAAACACGAAAGCCTGTCGGTTTCCTTTTTTGCTGTCCCATATTGTAGATGAGGATGAACAAATCTATCTTTTGTATATAGCCTCTGGCTACCCACACGGTATCTTTTGTTTCTTCACTGGCGTCTTCTAGAATACACCACTCTCTTAGGAAAAAGAACTTATTTCATTTTTAATTAGATAATTAATTAATTATCCATACACATTCTAACTGAATATTACGGATTTAAGGAGGAGCTTTGTTAAATTGCCGCTCATTTTCACGATTTTCAAAGCATCAGGTAACCTCTAAGTAATATGATAATTAAAAATTTGGATTTCATAGTCCAGTACTTAATGACCACTTCTAGACCGTTATGAAGCCCATGTCTTAAGGCCGCGCCTGCATTGCATCCGAATGCGACTGCGAACGCGAATGCGAATGCGAACTGCGAATTCATGTGCCTCTACTATATCCGAAGTTTTGTGAATGCGAATCAAGTTGCAATATCTCTTTCAAACCTTCAATGTGAAATATTTTTGCTTGAAAATTCATATCTTAAAGTTTTCAGAGCAATAATAATAATAATAATAATAATAATAATAATAATAATAATAATAATAATAATAATAATAATAATAATAATAATAATAATAATAATAATATCTATTAATTTCCTTTGTGTGCAAAATAGAGTGAATGTCGCTCCTGTTATTATTATGGTTCTGTGGTAACCGCTATTTTCACTTTAAAATAAATTAACTAAATAAAATTAGAGATTGCAAAATCAACCAACTTTCTAAGAAAATTTTCTCCATGAGTAAAAAACCCGTTTTTGCTATTTCAAACATATTAGTCAATAATTACATGTATTCGTAAAATCATTATTTGAGGAACAAAGAGGAAATATAAACTGAATAAAAAGTTGCGGTTCGTGTATTAATTAAATCTTCATATTTTAAAGAAAAAACAAAGAAAATTATATCTTCCACTCCAAGTTCTTTACTTACATCTGCCCATAATTTGTTCACGACGTGTCGTTTGTGATAATCTGGATGAGCTTGGATCCACAATGGAACTTTATCAAAAACACAATTTATTAAAACATCAACATCTATTTCTATTTTTATTTTCATTTTTATCTCCGCACCACGCAACGTCGTCTATTTTCACGCAAATCGAACTTTGTTCTCTCACGTAGCGCTCAATTTCTTTGCAGACGACTCTCCATTCGCATGGATTCGGACGAACAATCCCAGTATGTTGGGATCGTTCGCATTCGCATCTTTTCGTCGGTTTTCGCAATTCGGAGGTCGAAACTAGTCGAGGCACTCCAATTTATTTACACGTGCTGGGAAATTCGCATTCGCATTCGCAATCGCATTCGGTTGCAATGGAGGCGCGGCCTTCAGGGCTGCTAACCCCCACAGGTTTGGGCGCAACTCCCCAATTTCACCCTTCACCCTCCATAAAATTACCATTATTCCCTCCAAATTTACGTTTATTTCTATTGTCCCAAACTTACCATTCTCTCTCTCCAAATTTAGAATTCTCCCCAAAATTTACCACTCTCTCCCGATATTTACCATCTTCTCCCCAAATTTACCATTCTTGTCCCAAACTTAAAATTCTCCCACAAATTTACCATTCCCTTCCGATATTTATCATTTCCCCCCAAATTTTTCATTCTTACCCCAAACATACCGTTCTGCCCCCAAAACTTTGAATTATCCTCCAAATTTACCATTTTCTTCTAATATTTACTATTCTTCCCTAAAAAAATATACGTTTCTTTCCCAAATTTACCATCCTCTCCCAATATTTACCATTATTCCCCCCAAATTTACCATTCTTGTCCCAAACTTAAAATTCTCCCCTCAAATTTACCATTCTCTTGACCATTGACTATTCTTGTCCCAAACTTAGCCTATCATTCTCCTTTCAAAACTTAGAATTCTCTATCAAATTTGCCATTAATTTCCGAAATTTACCATTCTTCTCTCCAAATTTACGTTTATTCTCAAATTTATCATTCTTGTTCCAAACTTACCACTTTCCTCCAAAACGTATAGCTACTTCTCACCCCCAAATTTACCACTTTTTCGCGATATTTACCATTCTTTCCCCTGAATTTACGTTTCTTCCCCAAATTTACCATCTTGTCCCCACAAATATACCTTTCTTCCCCTTAAACTTACCATTCTTCAGTTTGATCGTACTACAGGGTGTCCAATATACAATGCAACCCGGAATTTGGGATAGTAGAACTTTTGAACCTGAAGCGATAACAAATATTGGTATACAAAATGAAGCTTTGTTCATGCATACATTTTTAAACTAGGGAGCAATGATTGAAGTGCACTAGAAACCACACAGCGTTGCCAGATGTAACCAAAAGTGTAAATCAATTTTTTATTTACAAAACACTTAAATTGACTTAAAACTCATATATGTGGATGTTCTGCCGTTAATTTTCAGTTTGTTTAGTTGGAGTAGCTTGGAAACTATGGAGCAGAGAAAAGAATTTTTCATTTCCACCAATAACTAATCGGATGAAGCCTCTGTAAAGGGAGCTAGGAAAATCGTAGTTTTCATAAATTAACACTCTGAATTGGTAACACTGGTGATGTTTCAGTGCATCAAAAGGTGTGTTAAGGATCTGTCTATACTAAACGCAATGTTAACTTGGGACTTGGGAGTCGAATCACAAGCGCATTAGTACATGTTGGCGCGCGAACCTTTTCGCAGGGAAGCCTGTGTTTTGGTTGCGTTCTCAATCGTCAGGGTTTCAACTGGCGCTGCTCTGGGTCTCAGCTGATATGCGCGGAGCGGTGATTTCTCGTCCTTTTCCTGCCGCTAACGAAAAATGTTTCTTGGTCTATTTGCTTTTAATAATTCATGAAGACACGACAATAGTAATAAATGTATTGGAAATTCGCACGTGATTTATTTGCAATCCTCACAATTAAAACTCGAGAGCATGAA
Source organism: Thermobia domestica (assembly GCF_964235325.1). Taxonomy (NCBI): domain Eukaryota; kingdom Metazoa; phylum Arthropoda; class Insecta; order Zygentoma; family Lepismatidae; genus Thermobia; species Thermobia domestica. Next base: position 164,121,387 of record NC_137455.1, on the reverse strand, counting down.
AACTATTTTGATTATTCATTTCAATTGATTAAGGTAAGAAAGGATAAGAAATGAAGTTATTCTCATATATCTACCTGGAAAAGGTCAATCATAACAGAAACACACAAGCAGCCACCCTTCCACATAATACATTAATATATATATATATATATATATATATATATATATATATATATATATATATATATATATATATATATATATATTAATCAAAGCACAGCAACTCTATTTTTAGCAATGAGTAAACCAGCTGCGAACCGGCAACAATCATATCAACAATTTCTTCAACAGTTTTGTCTGCATATTTTTCTCGTAGTCGAGCGTACACATTGATGACAATTTACTTTGCTTGACTTTAAAGAGGTTTCCCTTCTTCGTGTTTGCGATAATACTGAGATGATAATTCGGATTCATTCATGATTTCAATTTCGTGCTTAACACTATCCATGGTTTCAGTTTCACTACACCCACGTACCCACACTAACGCACGCGCGAAGACGATATTTTGCAGAGCAATGTTACTCTCTGCACAAAAATTGCAGAAGTTACATGTGAGTCCCGTTCTTTCTTTTGTTTCATTTATCAGCAGGCATAGAAGTTTCTTACGGGGTAGCAACTCTATTTAATTTATATATCATATAAAATATTAAGCCATTTCCTATCCATTGTGGACGATTTCTAACATTGATCAATTAACTAATTTTACTGGTCTTCTATTTTTGATATAAGATTTTTCAAGTTTATAATCTTGCAACACTTGCAAGAGACTCGCATCTTAGCTACCGGCTTTTCACTCTTTTCTTTCCTTCTCTCTTTCCGATTCTGAGTCGTGACGTCATTTTCATAACCCGTTACTAATAAATCTAGTACCTTTTATTTTAAATATTGTTTTTGTATTAACATTTTTATATACTTGAACTCAATTAGCTGTTTGAATTGATCTCCTAAGTGATCTTTTACGTGTGTAACGTGAAGAACTATCTAACGTGCGCGGAGTCGCCCGAATTAAAGTTGCGTATCTCGGCTTCAGGATAAGGTCGCGGCGAGTATACATTATGCAATTCCTGAAAACAGTGAGAAAGAAACTTTGAAATTATCATGATAAAACTTTTACTTACATGCATCCGGCAACACTGCTATTATAGCGAAAGGAGTTATCAGCTCTGCAGCAGATGCTGGAAATGCCCCCCCCCCCCCCCCGTTTTGATTAAACATTGCCTCACATGTTTCACTATGTTGACAGCATCTTGACGGAGAGTAGAAATGTTAATGTTCTCAATGGCACTGCGAATGTTCGTTTCCAGGTTTTGTACAGTTCGAGGATTGTTCTTGTATACCTCTTGCTTTAAGGGTCTTCACTACAGCTAAATTAAACTACCGTTAATTTTAGAGTTTTTCTGTAATATTTTGAAAACAAATAAAAATATTCGAAAAGCAGAACGTAGTGAACTAGACAATGCGATTTTACATGTGATACCGTTATCACAACTCATCTATCTGCTTTTGATTTGCAACTGTAGATAGATTTAGCATTTTTTTTTTTTACGGGTTCTGTCAATAGCGGCATACCAAAAGCAGATAGGTGAATTGTGGTAAAGGTAACATATGCAAAATCGCATTGTCTAGTTCACTACGTTTCTGTTTTTCGAATATTTTTACTTGTTTTGAAGATATTACAGAAAAACTCTAAAATTAGCGGTAGTTTAATTTTGCTGTACTGAAGACCCTTAAGTACGCCCCATAGAAATGAATAGCAGCGTTGCCGGGTGCATGTTTTATCATGGTAAAAGTTTTATCATGGTAATTTCAAACTTTCTTTTTCGTTGTTTTCAGGAATTGCATAATGTAGACAGATCCTTAACACACCTTTTGATGCACTGAAACATTACCAGTGTTGCCAATTCAGAATGTTAATTTATGTAAACTACGATTTTCTTAGCCCCCTCTTACAAAGGCTTCATCCTATTAGTTATCGGTGGAAATGAAAAATTATTTTTTCTGCTCCATAATTTCTAAGCTACTCCAACTAAACAAACTGAAAATTAATGACAGAACATCCATGCGTAAGAGTTATGAGTCAATTTACATGTTTTGCAAAAAAAAAAAAAAAAAAAAAGATTTACACCTTCGGTTACATCTGGCAACACTGTGTGATTCCTATTGTACTTTAATTGTTGCTTCCTGGTTTAAAAATATATGCATGAACAGGGTTTCATTTTAGTATTACCATTATTTGTATATCGCTTCAGGTTCAAAAGTTCTACTATCCCAAACTCTGGGTTGTATTGTATATTGGACACCCTGTATTTTCAGTGTAAAAAATGTTCCCCTCCAAATAATCTCATGGGTGCAACGTGTGCCCTACAGCCCGTCTGTAGACACCCCTATTTTACTTAATCGTCCTTTCTTTGATTCTTCTTAAATTAAATAAATTACAATGAAAATTAAATCTGCCAGTTTCATGTCGCACGGATATGCCGTGTAGGATAAAGGAGATGGTATTGATGTGAATGAATGAAGTGGTGGAGTGAAGAAAGTGAGAAGAAACAGGACAATTTCGAGAAAACCCACGCACATGGTGTTTGTCCGCCACAAAAGCCCACTTGGAATGAGCTGGGATCGAACCAATGACCCAAAATCACAAGGATACTGTTGGTCCAAATTTAGTATGGTAATAGAGTTTAGAGAGCTTAGTAAGCGTATGAAGTAATATTGTGTTCAGATCTTTAGTTCCTAAGTTATGGGTTATCAGCTATGAAGTTTGCTCTTGATTTTCGTCCCCCCCAAAATCTGTACGCAATTGATTAAACTCTTCGATCTTGACCAAATATAGGATGATGGTAGACTCTGCTCAGTGTGTATTTGAAATAATTAGATTACGTATAGGCTTCTGGTTCCCGAGAAACAGGGTGGCCAGAAAGTTCCTTCACCCCTGCACTTATTTCATCCCTACACTCTAAGTTCATCAGAACGCTTTCTGGTCGACTCACAAGGTTAACGCATTACTGACGCACTAATCTATACACACGTTTCCTTTCGAGTAGATGGATGACCATCACAAGGGACATCCAAAACATTTCCCAGGCGAAAAACTTTCTTCTCTCATATGATCAAAGTCTGATGATTTGGTGGCTCCTAACCGAACCATGCACGAAACCTATAAATCACTTGCGACATATTTTAGTTGTTGTGCGTGTGTGTGTGTCGTGTTTCGTTCATGGACCGAAGTCACTGGTATTTGCCATTGTTATTCAGAAAACACTGCAAGGTGAGACAATGAACTGATCAACGCTCAGGCTTTATTCTCCTCCCTCCGCGGGCAGTCATATGGCAGGTACGCGGCAATCACGTGGCAATTCACATGAGGAGCTCTGTTGCCATATCAGTGATCAGGATGGGAGGTTCAAATCTTAACATCTTACGTTGTTAGAGCCTTTCTATTTCAAGTGTGCCCCTCCTGGCACTACTACCGATGTGTGATTTCCCGTACCTCTCTCGAAAGAGGAACAGGTTGCTGCGGCCGAGATCTTTCAATTGTTGGATGCGAAAGCGTTGCCACAATTAATTATTTCACGGACTTCGCTATGCACCAAGGATGTTATAAAATAGAGGATATGCCCATACGTATCTTCATCATATGAACTCAATGAAGCCGAAAAACAACCGAGCATCGTCTAAACTGACACGTCTGATTGGCTATTCTCGTTTCCGCCATGATTGTTGGCTCGAAACATTGCAATCTTAGTGGCGCGGAGTGGGCAGAGTAGGTGTGGCGAAGCTGTGACGTATGGCTGCACGATTTTGTTGTATGGGCAGATCCTCTATTTTATAACATCCTTGCTATGCACTGTCTTTTTAGCCATTCTAAGTAGCCTACGATCTTCATTCGCCTCAAGCAAACAACTGAATCATAAATTGGCAACACAGTTGAGGTCATTCACTTCTTTTCCCTAAGCAGAGGGAGGGTTTCATCCGTCAGAGGGTGGTGCGGGTGGGGTCGAAGTATAGTTCGCATAGTTTCCGAGGGCACAGCTGGAATTGACAGGCTCTACACCTATGGAAAGGGACTTTCTTGCTACCCTGTATAGACCGTCAACGTTGGGGTTTGGGGTATAGTCAAATTGTCAAAGAAGAAAAATCTCAAATTGTTAGAACAAAAATGTGGAAGAAACCGTTATTTAAGCGCATGAGAAAGTAAATGATGGTTAGTTGTATAAACAATGTATACTTATAATGAAGATTTGCTGTTAAAATAAAAATAATGAAGGATAAACAGAACAAATGTTTCAGCAATAAGGAAACTTAGTTGGAAAATCATATATTTGTTTTGCTGATATTTTTGAAGATTGTGAAGAAAAATCGCCAAATTCGCAAAAACATTCTCTATCTAAAATAATATAGCCTACGTGTTGAAAGTGTCCTGCAAATGCACAAGATAAACTCCTAATTTACGTTTTATTTCTGGTACTATTTCATCCATCTGTTGAAGTTCTCTTAACATGCCCTAATGATGTGTTAACACGTGTGTGAATAGAATACAACATCAATAAAGCACCCTTTTGAATGTCTCGCATGCGTGAGTTTTTGACTAACACATGAGTGAGTCACACACGCAATTTTCGCCGATGGACATCTACTCTCTATCTGCCCACACAGCCCACACACAAAGATTTCTGTTAAGTAACAGTTGCTTTCCTCCACTATAGCAATTGTGCATATAGTCTATCTCGTATATGTTTGTATGTGTCAATAAGACCTACATTAATGTATAATCTGGTGTCACTCGTTCTTTCAGCATTACCGTACTTCATTAAAAATATTTGTTTAGCGTATTTAGTATAGAGGTATTGTTAAGTACTAACACGCAGAGAACAACTAATTAGAACAATTCATTTAACTTTTATGTATATATAATCAAAAAGAGATTTTCTTTTGAAACCTATCAACGAAAGAATTTCCTATATATTTCGTGTGGGGGAGAGAGGTAGAGTTGAATTCTCATTCCCTCATTCTCGCCTGATTTTAAACCCAAAGCAAGGTGAAAGGAAAGAATTTTCCTTAACCATCCTAACTACTATATATACTGACCAGCAAAAAAACATTATGACCACTCCTACTTTTGAACAAAGTCGGCAGAACCAGTGGCCAGACAGTGACAGGGGTCACTCTCGATCAGTGTGATCTTATGCGTAAAATTGAGAAGGCTCTCGATACATCAGAGTTTGATAAGGGCCAAATTCTGATGGTCAGACGAGTGGGAAGTAGCATCTCGGAAACAGCGCGACTTGTTGAATGTTCGATACCGCTGTGGTTAGTATGGTGGGGAAAGGACAGTGAAACCAGCACCAAATGACAAGGAATGGGGCAACCACACCTAATAATTATGAAGTCTGACGTCATAAGACTGTCGAGATTGGTACAATACAATAGGGCTCAAATTGTCTTATAGGGGCGCGGTGGCTCTGTGGTTGAGCGTTCACCTCCGGTGCTTGGGATCCGTGGTTCGATCCCAGCTCGCGCCGTGTGGACTTTGTGGTGGACAAACACCGTGCTTGTGGGTTTTCTCGGGGTTCTCCCGTTTCCTCCCACTTTCTTCATTCCACCGTTTCACTCATTTCTCATAATCACCGTCACCTTTAGTAGTGTTGCCACGAAACGAGACGAGACGAAACTTCAGGCTGTCTCGTCTCGTCTCGTGCAACGCATGTCTCGTCTCGTGTCTCGTCTCGAAAAAATGTGCACGTCCCGTCTCGTGTCTCGTCTCGAGAGGTTCTGTCCCGTCTCGTCTCGTCTCGTCTCGCTTGTCTAGTTTTGTCTCGTCTTGTCTCGTAAAAATATAGCAGCATACCATGGGAACGAAAGTAAAATGTAGCAGGCTGTACCATGCTAATCAAGATACAACTAAGTTACAAGTATTACCCAGAAAACACAAGACAAGAAATGTCACGGTAGCTACACCGTAAAGCCTTCACCTTTGGTGTATGTGATAGTCGGTTCGATCTCGGTTAGTGCCATGTGAGCTTTGTGGTGGACAAACATTGAATGTTATAGGGGACCGCGGTGGCTCAGTGGTAGAGCGTTCACCTCTGGTGCTTGGGGTCTTGGGTTCGATCCCAGCCCCGCCAAGTGAACTTTGTGGTGGACAAACACCTTGTGCGTGGGTTTTCTCGGGGTTCTCCCGTTTCCTCTCACTTTCTTCATTCCACCATTTCATTCATTACTCATCATCACTGTCTCCTTTAGCCTAAACGTGGGACGTAAAACTCAAAGATTTCATTTCATTTCATTTCACTTTTCGAATGTGTGTGTTTTCTCGAAGTTGCCTAGTATCGTACCATTTTCTTCATTCCACTAATTTTTCCATCATCATCCATTCGGCCAAAGTTGCCTAAAGGTCTTAAAAATAAATTCAAATAAGCTCACAAGGCAAAAACAAATAGTTTACAAGATAGTATATCTCTGCTGTTAGTTGTCTGAGGCTTCTCGACCCTGGCTTCCTTTTTTTACATTCTGAAACATTGAAATTTGTTTCACCAGTTTCAATACACGAATATACAGTAAATTGCTCATAGGTACGTCGGAGATGAAGACACTAATGTCAAATAATGCTTACACGACAAGCAAAGTTCGATGTAAAGGTGTCACCATCCCCGACACTATCGTATACTATAAGCACACTTGCTTTATAGTGTCTGTATATATATATATAGTATGTATATATATGTATGTATGTATATATGTAGTATGTATAGTCTGTAGAGAGAGAGAGAGAGAGAGAGAGAGAGAGAGATGGATAGATATATAGATAAATAGAGATATAGATATGTGTGTACACTTTGATTTCATATATTCCAGCTTTTAGGTTTCACAGTGTTAACCCATAACAATCCAAAAACTACTTTCCATTTTAGCATGTGTAGATTTGTTGCAATTATTTTTTTTAAAAAAAAGCTCGGAACCAAATAATTTTATTGAGTAATCGAAAGTATTTGATTGAAATTTTATATGTTACTGCACAGTAAGCTCTACTTAAAGTGCCATAGTAATGGGAGCTAAACGACACATCGGACGAAAGAATGCTTGGGGCCAGTCCATGGTTCAAATCTGTTCCCATAACCGCGGGGTGTGTGCTATTATGTGGTGGTTGCCCCGTTTGTGTAACAAACTCATGACAGTACACCCAGATTAGCTAGTGGCTAAAAAAAAAGTTGATTTTTGGGTGGCCATTTTGGATTAAAGTTTCTTATATTGTCGTGATCTATTCGCAATCATACAACGTACATCTTCATACCAAGCCGAGCGGTCTGCGGCGATAGACCATGGCTTGAAGGCCCCGGGTTGAGTCCTGGAAGGGTCATGTGTATGGATTTTAACAACATTTGTTTTTTCGTATTGTGTCAGAGGGGGAAATCGTACGGGATAAAAGGATTTCAGTCTGAAAAATTGGAGAGAATATCCTCCCCAGGATACTTTCATGGGAGTAAGGAATTAGTAAAAATATAGGATATACATTTTATAGCAGGTTTAAAAATATGGTTTGGGTATCCTATTTCTTTTCTGTTAATTATGTTCTTCAATGTTCGAATTTTGATCATTCTCATGATATTTTCTGCTTTCAACGGAGTTCCATGAATATTATACCAAATGTTCTTTAAACTTATCAAGTTCGTGAGGTTTTATATGGCTGTAAGAAACAATTTCTGAAGATATTTCAGGTCCTAATGAATATTATTCACTAGGGAAGGGAAGTATTTCCCCCTCTCAACATGGAAGCAGAGAGCAATTTCGCACTCTGGTCAGATCAAACATTTCCGCGTAACAAAACGAAAGTCCCCCTGTAAAACATCTTCACCTAAAGTGTTATTATTAGTATCATAAATTTGCTGAAAGCAAACAATTTGAAGGGTTCGTCAATAATATCTTTGCTTTCTTTGTCCTTCGCCCGCCTTCCAAACGAAGAGGTGAATTTTACAACATGACTGCTGTATAATAAGCGAGCGATTGGTAAAAGTGTGTTTTTATGTGTATTTGTGTGTGTGTGTGAGAGAGAGAGAAGACAAAATTTTAGTTGCAAGATGACATACTTCAATTGCCGTTTTCGGTTCATATAGCAAAACAAAAATACCGCCACCAGAGAATAAAGACAAGTACAGTCTGTTCTGTTCTCTTCCGCCATCTCAGCCAGAACTTTCAACTACAGCCCGTAATGAGTGCAGACCTTACCCAGTTTTCAAATTGAATAGATGGTGGTGGTAGTTCGGTTTCTTGACCTTGTAAAAATCTTCCTTGTCTTTGATTTTGTTTGTCATCATTCCAGCCAGAAATTTTAAAAAAAATGAGATTTCCTCACTTTACAGTAAGGGGAATTGAGGACGACATTAAGGATGATATTCCTGGAAGTTCATGTATCACAATTGTTTCATACAATATACAGAGGACACTTTTCTATGAAGGCTTTTCAACATGTTTTCTCACAAAGGGGATTTTCCTTTTGCAATGGCAATTTCAATCTTGGCCATTCCCGCCAGCGTTTTCATTTTCGAGACACGAGACGAGACGAGACATTTCACGAGACGTCTCGTCTCGTGTCTCGTCTCGTTTTCGAGACGGGACAAGCAGTCTGTCTCGTCTCGTGTCTCGTCTAAAAGGGTTCTGTCCCGTCTCGTGTCTCGTCTCGTTTACGAGACGAGACGAGACGAGACACGAGAAATGTCTCGTCTCGTGGCAACACTAACCTTTAGCCTAACCGGCATAATCGTGGGACGTAAAATTCAAAGATTTCATTTTCATTTTTTTCAAATTGTGTCACAATTAACAGTAGACTAACAGTGAACGAAGCACGACTGTGTCTGAGCAAATAGTTCACCATTCAAGGTAAGATATGGAACTTCGCAGCCGATATCCCACATGTGTACCCATGTTAGCCGTACGGCAGTAGCGTCTCGTGACACAATTTTTCGGTAGTTCACAGCCGTTAGAAAATTCTAACTCTAGAATTCTTTCAGTATTCTAAATAAGCAAACCAATAAAATAGTGAAAGTAACCATATATACTTATACATAATAAAAAGTACCCATTTCATGGCTCTATTTCATTTGTATATGAAATCATTCTTCTGTCTCCGGATCAGCCAACATGACAATAACTCATTGAAAGGCTAATTTTTACAATTTTTTTCTATTGATACTATAGCTAATGTACTAACTCTAAGACGATTCTGAATTATGGCATTTCTGTAAATGCTTTTTTTTCGCAAATTATTTAATATAGTAAAACAAACTTTAAGTTTTTGAAGTGGATATAGGAATATTCACTATGATTTTCACGTGTTTTGTTGTATGCTGAAAGATTCATGAATAATAATGTTTTCCATGGATTCACCATCAGTTTCATGACGATATACTAATGACATCAATATCAGTCTCGAAACATTTGCTGTCTCGTATACTTGAATTTCCAGGTATGCTATTTTTTAAACTGTTAACAGTATACATGCACCATGCAATACACCAAATTATTTTCACAGTTACAGAGGTGCTTTTAATTAGGAATGCCTTGTTCATGTGTTCTTGCATTGTTGTCTCATGATACATCATTACTGTTTATTTTGTACTTACGTTCTCTGTCACAGGTTGGGCTATAAAGGAAGAGATTTACAGTTTAAAAATGAGATTACTGTAATGTGTTCGATACTCTCTCGGAAATTGAACCAGAGACTTGTACACCAAAGGCGTGTGGGCTTACTTGTGTATTGTTATGTAAATAAGAAAACTGAAATTAAGGGAGACTTACGCCTTTTACCGACTTATCCATGTCAGATTTTAATATGCCCAATATATCTGATCGAAGGTCCCTAATGGAAATATACAGAGTGACCCAAGTAGGTATACATCCTTTCATTGATCAAGTATGACATTTCCGTTTATATAATGAGTTTCTTTGCTTCTGCCTGTTCCGAGCTTGAGGTAAGCGAAAAGAATTTAAGAACAAATAATAAACTATATCAATACCTGTAAGGATAATAATAAGTAAATGATATAAAATGACATGAGGCGAACAGTATGGGACTGTATACACTTTTGGGCCACCCTGTATACCATATGTTATCAAAATCGAATAATGTTTGCGTAGTTTAGACTAGGAAAATGTTGTGCATATAAGTGTGTGTGTACATTTTGCAACTGATATAGATTTTACCCCCTTTCACCCACTTACTGTTGATAGATTTCAACCCAGACAATAGGGTTATTTCCAACTGTTGCAGAAAGGCAGAATACAAATTTCATTAAAATTAGACTAAGTTTTACGAGTATTATTATGGGGCAGAACGGATAAACGGACAGGCAGATACGCAAACGCTAGTTGAGTCGAATGGCAAACGCGAGCAACAATTATTCATCTGTAGTAGGCGGTAGAAATGACCTTAGCGATGTCTAATAAAGCATTTAGATGGTAAATGAACCTAGAATTCCACAATAGAAATCTTAGCCTGCTAAACATTACACTAGCTGACTCAATATACTTAAATAGACCACACAAAAGTGAGATACACACGAAATCATTATTCGTCATATTTACTCTTTGTAAACAACCTCACATGTCTTTATAGACGGTGAATCCACTGTCAACATTTCCTTATTCATATGTGCCTCAAGGGGACTCTTCAAAGAGACCTTCATGATGGTTTATATCTTCATTCGCAAGCAAGAAAAAAAAAAAAAGGCGCCACGTCATCCTAAATTTTGTTATAAGGTCAAGGAGAGAATGTCAGTCAATTTTTTGGAAGGAAAAAAATAAGGCTCTTAGCAAGACCCTTCTCATCTCTTTCTTTATTGTACCCGCAAAACATCAATCTTATACTATAAATATTGCGATGAAGTGGAATTTTATTCAATTGGTTGCTAGTGGTTTAAACAGTAATGTGAAATCCTTGTATTCTGAATTTGCTTAGCGGATTTTCATATTGTTTCCTTTACCTAATACATATTAAAAGTTAAACAAAATACAGACTCTTGAGTAACCAAGGGATTAGGCCCACATACTTGTCCACATGACTCCGGGTTCTATTCCTGGTAGCAGTTCATGTAGTAGGCGTCTAGAAACGCTGAAAACGAAATGTTAAGAACGTCAAACAAATCAACAATGAATATCTGTGACGAATTTATACATAATGTAACATCAATATGAGTAGTTGAGTTTAAGAATGTTTTATTTCATTTGGATTCATTGTATTGTGTATTGGCGTAGCTATATGTAAGTATCCAGCGAAACAGTGGACTTCATACCTTGTTAAATGCGGTGCATGTTGCAAATTTGGATCATTTCCGTAAAAACAAGCATTTGTAAAATAAAACTCCCTCACCATTGACACAAGACAAGTGATTAATTTTAGCTAAATTTCAAGCTCATTAAAACTCTGATATTTTATTGATAGTATTTGTAATTGCGTAGTATAATTTTAATGAAATATCATAAACATCAAAAACCATTAATTCTTTTACTTACCAAATTAAATAATTTTTGGAGTCTAATTTAGTTATAAAGTATTGTAATAATTATAGCGAGGAAATAATGTCAGTAGTTATGGCATTTACTTATCCAAAAATTTGTAAATAGGTAGTTGTGGGGAGATAGAATTGAGATTTTGGGGAATATAAAAGTCATACATTGTCTTCAGAATAGGAGTTTTCAACTTTTTTTCTTCAGTTTTTGGCATACTAACATATTAATTTGAAATCCCACGGCACCTGTAAAAATTTAACTTGTTTACCTGTGATTTCTAGCTAATACTATTTGTATTATTGATAATCAAGAAACATTACCAATGAAACTATAACTGCCTATAAAATAACGAACAATTATAATAAACTTTTCTATAAAGTGTGCAGTACATTCCACAATGTGGATATGCATCATTCATTATACGTAGCAGTAGTATCCATGCCCTAACTTTCTCCCAGCACACCGGTGGTTCTGTCGCCGTACACTAGTTTGGAAATGGTTGCTCTAAAATATGTATTTTCCCGCATGGAAAGGTGTTTCCGATGCGCAATTATAGGGATGCTTGAATTGATTTCTCCTGACAGCGACACACAGAGACGCACCCACGAAGGGGGCCCACCGTTTCCGAAACCTCCAAACTTCCTACTGAACATACATTTGTGCACTTCTCAATAGAAGTATAGACTCCACTTGTTTAACGAAGAAATAACTTATGTATACTGTAAAAAATAAGGTGTTGAAACAACACAAAATGACTACTACTTTATCGTGTTACTTGTGTGTTAATTCAGCACCAACCACATCGCCTTCCGAGCATATCAGAAATAATTTGTTAGTACCTGAGAGAATTTGCATTGGTATTTACCGTCTAATATAAGCACAGCTTTGCAAAATATATTTGGCACTTATGCCAAGTAACGAATAATGTTCTTAGTTTTCTGTCATCGGTCACAATAATATCGTTGTAAACTTGTGAATCGTCTGTCAAGTTACATAGGCAACAGTTCTGCCATCTTCTGTTCACACGTGCTACAAGAATAACAGATAAAGAAAACAGATGGAAGCCCTGCTATCTGTGTAACTGTTGTCAGATGATTCACAGGTTTACAACAATATTATTGTGACCGACTATAGAAAACATAGAATGTTATTAGTTACTTGCAATAAATGCAAAATATATTTCGCAAAGCTGTGCTCAAATCAAACAGTTAAAATCAATGCAAATACTCACAGCCAGTAACAAGGTATTTCTGATATGCTCTGAAGGCGATGTGCTTGGTGTTGAATTGACACAGAAGTAACACACTGAAGTGGTAGTCATTTTGTGTTGTTTCAACACCTCATTTTTTGCTGTGTAAGCATGAAAATTTGACTTTACATTTCATCTGTACTCTCTCTTTTACGAAAACAATATAGTCTAGTTCTGAAAATATAGGTGGAAGTATTTTACAATTACTTACTGTATTTTCGGGTGTAGAATAATACCCGTTCAATACTACACAGACGTAGTGGCTTGTAATATTGGACCCCTCCAAAAAAAAGTTTGGACCTCTCCCAACAAAAATTTCTGGGTATGCGCCTGACGACACCCATAGTTTTAAAAGAACACAGATGGTCTTAACGGTGGCACATATAATATAATACTTGTAAATTGTCTACAAAGTCTAAAGCGATTCTTAATAGATGCTTTGAAATGTTTAAAATTTTATACTTACAATTTTGTATAGTTTAATTTTATGGAGTACGATGCCCCAATATATGTAAGCTAAAAATATTTACTAGTGGCGTCTCTTTAACTCACCGTTACTACATTTAGAACAATCAATTGTACAGCCAGTTCTTCTTGCATTAAGTTCTTGACAGTTCGATATAATCTTGTATTGAAGAATATCAATGACAGCATCAGTGCTGGATGTTTTAGGAATCCTGTTTCAACAGGTACTATCAATTATATTAAACCTATTGATTCTCTGATCTAAGGAAATTGCTAAATTATACGTAACACCGAGTGGAGACAAGACCACATATGCCGAAGGACAAAAGAAGCAATCACCATCATCATAAGAGCTATCTTAAATCATATGGAATAATCATTCCAAGCTACAATCACCATCCAATTCAATAGTTTTTGCAGAGTTAGTTCGTTTTATATTGTTTGTTCAATCAAAATGTGTGTATGTGTGTGTGTATATATAAAATAGGGGGAAGAGAATTGAAAGAGTAAAAGAAGGGTGTCTTATAAGTCAAGAGCTAGTTTCACTTACCTGATAATATCTTTATCACGAATAGAATGCAATTATTGTTCTCGTTAGATTACATCGTTCATGCATTAAATCTTGACAACTTGCATGTGTAACCCGTTGATAGACACGCATAGTTTATATGCATTATCATGGAAGGAATAACTAACAATCGACATTTGTTTCTCGTGTTTGTAATATATTCCTGATTGAAGTATCGATAGTATTCTTAAAGTTTTTAAGTGCAGTTTGTTTTTTTGTGTGTGATCTTTAAACGAGAGAAACAGAGAGAGAATTGAAACAAAACTTACAAATAAGAGAGTTGCTTTTACCTTTCTTCAATTCTTGTCGTAAATATATGCATTGCGTTCTGAATTAATAAGGGCTGCTGACTTCAACGACCCTTGTTGGGTGGCAAATGGATTTGCCCTAACCGTTAGAAATTATCGAATAACCAAGAATTATACGAAGTTTGCTAATGACTGTGTTTATAAAGTACTCCCATGAATGTTATAATATTGAACCATATGTATATAATTATAACAAAATGAAACTTTAAAATGTAATGTATAATTTGCATTCCTGTTAAATGTCTCATTTTCATAAAATACGTACAAGGTGCAAAATACAAGAAAGTAAGTAATGTGCATTTACTTAACATAAACTCCTCAATGGGGACACGGTGACTCAGAGGTAGAGAACTTTACCTCTGGTATGTGAGGTCCATGGTTCAATCCCCGGCCAAATAAGTTTGTGATGAACAATATCGTGTCCGTGAGTTTTCTCGGGGTACTCTTGTTTCCTTCGACTTTATCATTCCATCAATTTTTCCATCATCATTCACTTGCCTTAATCATCGTCTCTCTTAGCCTAAAGGACATAGATAACTGTAGAACGTTAAACTCAAATATTTCATTTCAGTTTTGAACTCCTCAACGTCAACAGTAAGGTTGAAAGAATAGGCAATTCAATTATACAGTAGAGGCTTCATTTTCAAACTCCTTGGTTTACGCCAGGCCACGTGACTTTATAGTGCAAAAAATAGAATTTAGTTAAATTTTCTCCTCAAAAATATCCTACTTAATACTGACAATACATCCTTGCTCAGTTACTTGCATTTATAATCTTTCATTCTTTTTTAAAAAAATTTGACACGTTTTGTTAATATTTAATTAGATTTATGATTTGTTGAAGGAAAACCAATATTTCGAAGAAATACTGTGAGATTAGTTTTTCTTTTATTTTCTTTAAAATAATAAATTATTATTGATTAAGTCCAGTAAAATGTGGTACAGTATTTTATTATTTATTTTTGAAAAAAATAATTTTACTTTTCCAAATTAAAGTCTAAACAACACTAAAAATAAATAACATAACTAATGCAACTTAACTTGCGGTACAGCGTACGGTATGCGTAATTTGGTATAATTATGCACTTAATGTTATGTTTATATCTAGCTTATTAAATCCCAGCAACATGTTAATATGATTAAATTGGAGAATAGTTATGAAGGAAATAGATATCCATGAGAATGTTTATAGTAAGTGACTGACTTTTAGACAAAACAGTTTAATTTCCGATCCTGAATACGAACTTAAGAACAAGGTTGCAACTGTTCAGAGTGGAGTCCCATATAACAATAAATTAGCTTTGTAGATCACTATAAGACAATATTTTCTGCAGCGGTTTTATATTCTCTTTGTTTGTGATGCATGTCATACTATGTGGGAAGGCTTCTCCTTCACCAAAATCGATCTAATCTAACTCATTAACCATATTGGCAAGTTACCTTCCGTTTGGAGAAATAAAATAAATTGGAAATAGTATTTTCAATTTAATATATTTGCGGAAAGCATTGCATTTGTAATATAGCTAATGAATTGTCTAGTTTATTTTATTAGGACATAAATTAACGTTTGACAAATTTGTTGTATTTATATTTTTGTGCTAAATAGCAATTATTATTATTTTGCTATACTTTGTCGGAAGTTCGTGTCGACCTCCAATAATGTGTCCAACTCCAACTTTGATGGCCCATAACTCGGACACCAAAGGCTCGTACGTCATAATGCTCCGCATACCCACTAAGCTCGTCAAAGTCTACCATTATGCCAACTTTGATCAAGATCGGTGAAGTCTCATCGAGTGCGTATGAAAAAAAGAAACAATTCATAGTTCTAGGACCTGTTAGCAACTGAATACTTAATAATAATAATAATAATAATAATAATAATAATAATAATAATAATAATAATAATAATAATAATAATAATAATAATAATAATAATAATAATAACCTACTATACTCTGTGATTAATTCTTTTTAGAAATAAACGCGTTTCAACCTATGGACGCGCACGCGTGCGTGTGTAGGTGGATTTATATTTAGCCATAGTTGCAAGAAAGATTTCGCTATTGCAATGGGATCAGATTGAAAAGTTAATAAGATCGAAATTTAAGTAAAGTGTATTACAGCTTATGCAATTAAATACACCTATTCTCAGTTAAAATAATAATAATCGCATAATTGCTGTCAATTTGTACTTTCGTATTTTAGACCAAATTTACTTGTTAAAAGAATGAGTATCATAAAAGCGAAAGAGAACTGGAATATCAAGAGATCTAAAAGGATTTTAAAAAAATTAAAAAATAAAAATAAATGGTAGAGCTAATAAATATAGGAATGGCATTAAAATCATAAATCAGTGAACTTGTATAGTGGCTTGATTTCAAGATAATTAGTTTTGGAAATTATTGCTTACCTGAAGTATGTAAGTGTCATTGATATATTTTCGAATTGGCTATTGCACATTAGAGACTATGTACGAATGTATGTATGTATGTATGTATATAAGGGTATCGGCGAGATGTGGTTGTGCTAGTTGTTTTTTAATTTTTGTAGTCAACTGGATTTGATGAATGAACCTACTTAAGCTGTTGATTCATTGCAAAAGTCGTTATCAGATCGCAGTTCGCTATAGGGTGTACCATTTTTTTGATGAAGAGGAAGTCTTTTTAACAAAAGGAAAGAATAAAAGAAGGGATATTTTGAACGAACATTAATTGTTTCTGATGGCCATTTCTGAAAGGTTTGATGGCGTTAAGGTGAGGAGAACTCACATGGCAGTGGGGAATGACTCGCGTGTCTTGGGACGTACTCTGGATTTAAGCTCGTTAATTTAATATGGTGGAGAAGAATGTGTCAGTTGGCGTCTTATATACGACATCATAAAGTGTGTGTGTGCACAACAGTTTTCATTCTTGGTTATTTATTATAATGAAGGAGAAGAGTGGCAAGAAGTTGATGTGGCTGTACATTGTGGTACTGTTTTCAACGATTTGAATGTTTATGTCATTGACAGAAGAAAACGCTTACACACAATTATAACAGTTTCCTTCCTTTCTATCTCAATTGTAATAATATATATTTTTGAATCTATCTTGGTTAACCTTAAATATGTTTAGTACTAAAGCAACGATGTCATGTTGATTATTATTATTATTATTATTATTATTATTATTACTTCTTCACTGGTTCATATTAACTTTACTATCCTAAATAACTTAAACTAGAAATCAGCCATTCCATCGTAACGGGTGTTACATTTGGACGAACGGAAATTATTATAGTAATGTACTTGCTGGGTCAAGATATATCAAATTACCTCGAAACATCACCGTTTGTCTGTATATTTTTGTAAACACAAAATTTGTGACATATACGTACATCATACCACAACTCAGTGATAATGAAAAATGTGGCGTAACGGGCGTTACAGCAATTGGACATGCACTTTCAGATGCATGTAAAGTTAAGCCAAACTCTGCGATTGTCCAGATCAAAATTTGTTTTCAATTATGTGTGCACTTTTCTTAAAGAATTATGCTGTAAATGTTGCAAACAGAAATTTCATAATTGTAATGGCTTTCATTTTAAAAATTGTTCAATACTGTAACGGATGTTACATAGTGCGAATGAACTTAAACCAACTTCACTTTTAAAGAGCATATTATGCAAAGAACAAAATATTACAATGTTAATAGATAAAATGTTACACATGTAGTGCAGTGTAGGAAACAAAATAATAAACATATAAATCAGAAGATGGTAGAAAGTTTCAGTATTAAACATATAGGTCTGTTCATACACTGATCATCAACGAAATTCAGTTCTTCTTATGCTTCAGTAACATTAACTGGAACTAAACTGATACACAATTTTACATTATTCTTTAATTTTCGTAATCGGAGTTGGCAGTTTACCACTCTCGTCATGAACATGAATTATACATGTACTTTCCAAACTACCGCGTAGTTCGAATTCCTTTTTGCCACAAGATTTGAAGAACATAATTCTAATATCACTATTTTCGTCCACAAGTCCTTAACAGATTCCAACTTGATGACAGTTTTTGTTACTTGTTTCATCTTTCATTGCCACCAAAACAAACTTTCCAACAAAAACATCTTCTTTCCGCAAAGGGCTGATCACAACTTCATTCGTAGAGTGTATTTTATTATCGGAGTGTGTGTACACGTCATTGTAGTGTAGAGTTTTTCTAGTTTTTTGATGGTAACTGTTTACAGATGTACTGCTTGAAATGTTTGCTATTGTGTCATTTTCTTCTGTTCCGGAAACGTCAGAAGTATCATTTCCATCACTTATATTCTCTGATTATTGTATCTTCAATGAGGAAGCAGTGCTCTTCTTTAATCGGTTGAAACGGACAACAAAATAAGTGCTCTAATTGAAATGGAACTAATATTTTGAGCATTCTGTCTTTGGGGTTTCTAATTTTGCTATGCTTTTCTGAAAAATGCAGAATGTGTTATTTCGCATGAACTGAGCCACATGTAAACTACTCTGTTACATGTCATCTAAATTAAATTTTATTCTGTTCGATGCATCCATACCGAAATGTGGCCAGTTTTGCAATTGTAATTGATAGGATGCCTATTATTTGGATGATACTGAACGAATGAGGGCTGATTCTGTTTAGTCAATTAGCTGTACTAGTATTAAAATGCACGTATGTTTGCACCAAAAAAAAAAAAAAAAAAAAAAATACTATAACTTTTGAAAATCTGTCACACTGCAGTTCCTAATGATTTGCTAAACGAAGACTTCCAATAGCAGCGTAATGAGCATCTAATGAAGAAGTAGACTTCTACTATGTAATGAGTACTCAATTAAAATACGGCGCTTTTATGCTGTTTAATCACTACCATGAGTGTTGGGGGGATGAAAGGGAGTCTCCCATCCCACGATATCTCCGAGATGTTATTTTCTCTGGAGTGCATTTCATCACCTCTAGTTCAATGTCTCTTGATTCTCACATTGCTCACCTTACCATAATTCATACCTTCAGAAGAGGACCTTCTATAACTTTACTATAAATATACCACATTGACTTGATCCCTAGTCTTCCGTTGCAAGCGCTGCTATCGGCTGAAGGAATTCCACTCGCTTTCTCTCGCTTAGCAACCCTTATTGGCTCAACGCGTGGGTGTGTGAGGGTGTGAGCTTTAGTTCGCATTTTTGTCACGGCTCAAGACATTTTGGCAGCACAATAACTTCAAATTCCCTATTTAGAGCCTTAGAGCTAGCCTAAGTGCACAAAATACCACTGTTAAGCCAAGCTAACTATTCACATATAACATCCGTTACATTCACAATGTAACACTCGTTACGCAGTTTTTGCCTATTACATTAAAAATAACGATATTCACTTTCCTGTTGTATTGCTTATGTGCTCAATTTTACTTTTGCAAAAGATAAACTACTTCTGACATTTAGTACAAGTTGAATAGAAAAAAAAAACATATCTGTATTCTAACGGGCGTTACATAATTACATTGGTACCAAAAGTAATCAAATAGTAGATTACTTAATATATGTATAGCTTTAAAACTCCTGAGCTCCAGTTCCCAAAATTTACGTGCTTGTCTATACCGCAGTGCAACTGAATCAAATGCTTATCACGTGATAATCAGGGGTGTCTAAAATTGCTGGCAAATTCTCCCTTCGATTGGCTTCGTGCAACATGGAACTTCAATCGCTCAAAAAGACAGAAAACTAAAATTTTTAAACAAGAAATCGATTTGCATGGTAAAATTTGAATATTTCTGGTCATTTTTATGTAAATAATGAGTAAAATATATTTAACACAATTTTCTGTCACGATCATATTTACGTGGAATGGCCGAAATCAAACCACTGAACAAAACAACGTTTATTTATTTATTTATTTATTTAATGTAACTGTGTAACAGTTTCACCAATTAACTGAACATATTTTCTCTTCATCAGACGTTGTAGAAACAAGATGGAGTTGGATTCAAATATAAAAGGGTTCCAGACTGTTTCTGAACTCTGATTGGCTGGTCGAAATGGACTCAGCCAATCATAACAAAAGTAGACAAAACTGAAACTAAACACCATAAATCCCTTTTCCTCCTTGGTCCGACAGAATGGAATGTGGTTGATTTTTTTTTCTGCTACTGCAAAGAAATTCAATTTGGTCATTTCTTTTGAAGCTTTCTTACTATGAATTTCGATGAATATAAAAAATTAATATTAACCAAAAGTTTGTATCAAAAATGAAGCCATTCTGTACTTGTAGCTTACTCATAGGTACTTGTAGCTTACGCATAATCGTAAAAAATCGTCCTACCTTTGACTATTTTACGTATAAATTAAGAACTAGAGATGCAAAAAAGCCGGCTTTTTTGAATCGATGGTTTTTTTCACATAAAAAGCCGGCTTGGGAAAAAAACGAGAATTTTGGAAATTTTGGCTTTTTTCATTTTCATGATTTTTCTATCTAAATAGCTTTCTTATAGTATATTCTATTGTTAGATAAGAATTTCATGACCTAAATGCCATATTTGGCTCTAAAATTCACCATCAAGATGGATGGAGCACATGTTTTACGAATTAAAGCTAACATGAAGAATGTAGTATTTGAGGGCAATTTTAGAGGCTATTTAACTTTATTTTAACTTTTGAGTTATTGACATTTTTTTCTTCTCGGGATCATTTCAGTTTGTCGTCTGTGTTTCATTTCTAAGAGCTTAGTACTCTAGCTTCTAGCGCAAAAGTTAAACGTTTTTCTATATATCCGTCAAAGCGTACGTTTTTCAATATATCCGTCTAACCGTACTTCCACATTTCTGTTATACTGTAGCTGTGCAACGATTTAGCAATAATTTTCCGGATACAACCTTGAATACTAATTTATACAAATAATCAGTAGCGGATTTAGAAACGTACTTTGGGACGGGTTTCTCTGATTGTTTCATTTTCTAAAATGTCCTAATTTTATTTGGGAGGAGCTTGAAGTTTATGAGTACAGGCATAACTAATACTGTATTTCGTTTTCTTTATATATTTAGCGATAATCTTCCGGATACAACCTTGAAGATCATTTTATACTGAGAATCAGTGGAGGATTTAGAAAAGTATTTTGGGAGGGTTTTTTCTTACTAATGTTTAGTTTTTCTAAACATTCGTAATTTTTATTTGACGGGAGCTTAAAGTTTATGAGTAAAGGCATAACTAATAGGTATTTCGTTTGTTTTAGACATTCCGTAATTTTGGGGAACAGGCTTCAGTCCGAAAGACCGCCCCCCTAACCTTCGCAAAACCGTCACTGCTGGTAATTAGTAATAATAACGATTTAAAAACAATAAGAAATGAAGTCGGCCAACTCACAGTACACGCACTATTTCTACTTCATAGATGGAATGAAGGAAAGCTTTGTCAGAATGGTCGAATGCTGAGTTGAATCCTGGACTTCCCGATAGAAGCGCAAAAGCTCCACTCAGTCATGTTTGTTGTGCAGTTGTATTTATCTTAACTTAAATATATTCCGTAGGCCTTTTTTTTTTTGTGTGTGTTGGTGGGGTGGGGAGAGTTCCATAATGATATGAAGGGTGTGAGCCAAGAACATAGTAACTAACAAATTTTTAATTGCTGAATTATGCAGCACCAGATAGACAGCAACGCATACCGCTTTGTTTAATCCCTCATGTATAGTCTTATGTGAAAAATCAGCTTTCCGACTTTCAAAATGGATTGTGCAGCAGAAAATTTCTAATTTCTTAAAATAGTAAAATTGTGGGTTACCATGTTCTTACCTCACACCCTTCATATGTTGAATCCCTCTTGTTAAAAATACAGAAATTTTGAGGACTGAGTAAACCGTGATGGTGCTTATATAAAACTGTAGAATTTCAAGAATATACAAAACCAAAAGCTCTAGATGTGCAGCCTTTAAGTGTATCATATAAATCTAAGTATTTTTCTTATGTTTTATTTTTATTTTATTTTGTTCCAAAAAGAGGGTATGGAATATTTTGAAGTAAAAATACTACATAGAATTTTGCTACTTATTTGAGTATTTTTTTAAAAAAAGTATTTACTTTTAGGGTTGGCTGGTTTACACCAGCTGTTTTTGTTTCTTTTTTTAAATAAACAACTGGTTTAAACCGAAAAAAATTAAAAGAACGAAAAATGCGAATCGTGTGAACTTCATGGTGACGTTTCCACATATCAAACCATCTGCATTAGTTTTATTTCCTTTTCACTTTTTAATCAAGGTGTGCCATGTTCAATTCTCGGTCGAATCACAACCCTTCTTTCATGCGTAAACAAAGTAGCGGTTCGGATGTAACTTTAAGTGAAAGTCTTCTCCTTGATAACCTCGGTATTACGTAGGGATGTTAAGCCTGAACATACGAAACGAAACTAAATTGTATATTTCTGCATGCCTGAATCCCTGTTGTTTTATAAAGAAGCCAAGGTTGCTTAAATATACTGATATAAATTGACAAAATTTGTCGATTGCCTACGTAGCTTCCAACATTAGCTTGGATTGTACTTTCAATGATATGTACGTACTAAATTTGTAATTTAATACCTCAGTTTTAGCGTAAGGGGCGGATTTACATATGGCACCGCCCCTAGGCACGATGCGTTCGGCCGCCCCTTTATGTTTTGTGAATATGGGAAAGTCTCAACGTAATAGGTGGTTTTTAATTTTCCGTCATTGGCACGCTTTTATTCATGCCTTTGTCCAAGAAAGGCATAGTAAAATAAATTGTTTTGAATTTTATTAATACGTTTTGAGATAAGAAAATTGTTTCCCCCATTTAGGCGATAGTGAATATGAATAAATTAATCGTTGGAAGCAATACCGTTCTTGGCAAAATTCGATTAAAATTTTTTTAGTCTATATTATGTACTATATTTTAACGTAATATATTATGCAAATATTCATACCTTCACTTTCTCATTTGTTGGTGAAGAAGATTCAAAATAAGACAGCTCAAAAGATTTGTAAGTTTTATTTATTGCACATAAGAAGTAATACTTTTTTTTTTAAACACAAACAGGAGAAATTACCTTAAACTCATATTTTTCCTTTTTTATGTAATAGTTTATAACGATAAAAATAGTGTATTATCACCAATATTCTTTGTATGTGGAACATATAGTATTGTTTAATATTTATACTACCAAAACCTAACTGTTAAGGTATTATGAAAATATCTTCTTATATTAAACATTTATGCCTTGCTTTCATATCAGAAGAAGGCCATGCTATAGCCTATTATATTAAAGGCTGGAATGCAATATTTCATTAATGAATTTTAAAAAATAAACCCTCCCAACGAAATTAAATTGGTGGTCACATTGACCAACTATAAATATCAATGTTACTATAATTTACTGGTAAAAAAAATTTCTGCCGGCTGCCGCTCCTCATAGGCTGCGCCCCTAGGCCTGTGCTTAGTGTGCCTAATGGTAAATCCGCCAGTGGTACTGATTATGATACGTTGACCTTTAAATTTGACATGCAAAGCAATAACAGGATTTTTCTGTTATTGTTTTACATTTAGAGTAATGACGGGATTTTCTTGATGGCTAGGGAGAGAGTTTCTCAATTTAAGAAATTTACTGACATGACTTCTTTAAGCTTATGTGCTCTTCCAGCATAACCCCGTTGTTGCATAATAACACCAAGGCGAAACAAACATATTTCTGTCAATATGTAATATAAATACATAAAGCAAAATATCTAAACCCCAAAAAACCTGGTTTAAACCAAGAAAGCCTAGTTTAAACTCCCCCCAAAAAACGGGTTTTTGGCATTTTCAAAGACAACCATGGTTCTTGCCAACCCTGCTTACTTTTGTATGTAGGAGGTTAAAAAAATCTTATTATAACATTGGTTAATCCTTTGGTATTCATAATGAAAATATGTTAAGAAGTAAAACTGTTTGAAATATCTTTTCGAAATTCATGGTTTATTTTCGAGGTTTTATATTATTAACGGCATCAACCACTAATTAAATGACTTTTTGTGTTGTAGAGAAGCGAAACAAAACCTGGTTTATCAATTTAAAGCAGAATTTTCAAAAAAGCCCAAAATTTCCCAAGCAAAAAAGCGAAGCAGAAAAAACCGAGTTTTTTTCCAAAAAAGCCGGTTTTTTTTCCGAGCCCTTGCATCTCTATTAAGAACTAAATTCCTGCACACCATAATATTCCTCAAGCTGGTGTAGTAGGTCAAGGTCTATCACTGTACCAATATTGATCCAGATTGGATAAGTTCCATTAAACTCGTACAGCATATACTCTCCTTGTCTCGGATTTTTCAGGGAAAAATTAATGGACAAGAACGTCAAAATAATTGTATAAATGAAAATATTTGGAACCAAAAGAAGAGAATAAACAGTGAAGGATAAAAATTACAAAAACTCGTAGCACGACACCGAACGGATGTTTATGAGGAGTAGTGTTTTGCCTATGAGACATCAGCTGAGACGAGAAATACATTTTAAAGTTATGAGACGAGATGAGACGAGAAACTTGACCATTCTCGTCTCGTTTTCGAGATGAGACAATAATTTTTTTGACTTCATGTAAGTTTTAGTTCTCAAACACTGTTTTAGTGTTACTTAATGCATAGTTATAGAACTACAGGGTGTCCAATATACAATGCAACCCGGAGTTTGGGATAGTAGAACTTTTGAACCGGAAGCGGTACACAAATAATGGTTATACCAAAATGAAGCCTTGTTCATG
This sequence comes from Thermobia domestica, assembly GCF_964235325.1. Classification (NCBI taxonomy): domain Eukaryota; kingdom Metazoa; phylum Arthropoda; class Insecta; order Zygentoma; family Lepismatidae; genus Thermobia; species Thermobia domestica. The sequence continues at coordinate 164,096,555 of NC_137455.1, read as the reverse complement.
CATATATTTTTCAACTAGGAAGCAACGATTGAAGTACATTAGGAACCACACAGTGTTGCCAGATGTAACCAAAGGTGTAAATCAATTTTTTTTACAAGACACGTAAATTGACTCATAACTCATATGTATAGATGTTCTGTCGTTAATTTTCAGTTTGTATAGTTGGAGTAGCTTGGATACTATGGAATGGAAAAAGGAATTTTTCATTTTCACCGATAACTAATCGGATGAGTCCTCTTTAAGGGGTTACTAGGGAAAACGTGGTTTTCATAAATTAATATTCTGAATTGGCAACAGTGCTGATGTTTCAGTGCATCAAAAAGTATGTTAAGGATTTGTCTACATTATGCAATTCCTGAAAACAATAAAAAACAATCTTTGAAATTATCGTGATAAAACTTTTACTTACATGCACCCGGAAACACTGCTGTTCATTGAATCAAAACGGGGGCACTTCCAGAATCTGCCGTAGAACTGACAATTCAGTTCATGATGAAAAGCAATGTTGCCGGGTGCATGTAAGTAAAAGTTTTATCATGATAATTTCAAAGTTTGTTTTTCATTGTTTTCAGGAATTGCATAATGTAGACAGATCTTTAGCACACCTTTTAATGCACTGAAACATCACCAGTGTTGCCAATTCAGAATGTTAATTTATGAAAACTACGATTTTCTTAGCCCCCTATTACAAAGGCTTCATCCAATTAGTTATGTGGAAATGAAAAATTCCTTTTTCCATTCCATAGTTTCCAAGCTACTCCAACTGTACAAACCGAAAATTAACGACAGAACATCTATACATATGAGTTATGAGTCAATTTACGTGTCTTGTAAAAAAAAAAAAAAAATGGATTTACACCTTTGGTTACATCTGGCAACACTGTGTGGTTCCTAGTGTATTTCAATCATTACTTCCTAGTTGAAAAATATATGCATGAAGAAGGCTTCGTTTTGATATAACCATTATTTGTGTACCGCTTTCGGTTCAAAAGTTCTACTATCCCAAACTCCGGGTTGCATTGTATATTGGACATCCTGAATAAATGGTTAAAGTGACTGTACGAACACAGTGAAGAGTACTTATCAACGTTTAAAGATATACAATTCATTACACAGTATATTCCAATAATAAATATGATTTAAAATGTTGTTATAGCACACCGTTTGCATATCTCTCGTTACGCGAAAGGATTCTGATAACTTTTAGAACGACATTAAGAAAATAAAATCATGGCATAAATTTTTGCTCGAGAAAAAACTTTTTTCGAGATTCGAGATGAGACCGGAGAGAACTCTTCGAGAATCGAGACGAGATGATAATTTTGCAAAATTTACAAGACGGGACGAGAACCCTTATTTCTCGTGTTGTCTCGTGGGCAAAGGTAATGAGGAAGTTCTCCTGCGGTGAATACAGTGTTGATTGAAAAGACTTCTTGTTAGATCACTAACGGAAATATTAGAAGATAATATATTATAGAATGGATGGAAAACATTACAACTATTATGACTGAATTGAATTGACAGTCATAATTGTTGTAATGTTGTAATGACTGTCATAATGAATTTACAGTTTTTAATTTCATATCGCACTAAATTTTCGAATTCCTTAAAAGGTATGGAATGAGTTGGTTAGTTTTAAACTACGCTTTTATTGAAGGAAATATGTTACATGCTGGTTCGCTACTTAGGCTCAGTGCATTAATAAAAAAAAAATACATTTGGGAACTTGATAGTGATGGTGGATTTGGTTACCCACTACTTTTAACTTAACTTCCGCTTTTTTCTTTTCCAACATAAGAGTAATTTAAATTATTTTAATGATCATATTAGTGACTTTTCTTCACGGTTAGATACATAATTTCATATCACTTGCTTATCCGTCCGTACAGCTTGATCGATTTTGACCTAGTTATGTAAAATATCCAGATATTTAACGGGCAAATTCCCTAGGTATGTATGGGTAAGGATGTTTATGGTTTCAATTATGAGTATTTTCTAACATTAAAACAATGTTAAACCTAAAAGAAGAAAGAAATTAAAACAATAACCAAGATAACGTAATAAAACATTTTTGGAAGACATTAGCTCTTACCAAATCTTTTATCGAGAAATACTTGTATCGTAACATCTTTTAAGAGAATGGAGCAAAATTTGAAGTGTTTGTACATTGAAGAGTACGTTTTGTAGATCTTTCTTTGTTATGATATAGGCCTATTTATCAAAATATTTCGATTCTACAAATACAAAGCTTCGTACATTATTCGATTAGTTTCAAAGCATCTGGTTTTACTCTGGGATATATATACATATTCTTTCTCAATTTTCCTGGATTATTTGTACACAAGATCTTTTTAAAAAGTTCCCCTTGCTGGTTTAGTGGATAGAGCGCGCACCTTTGAAGCATGGGCTGCTGGGCTCGATTTCCGGTGGGAGATTATTGAACGCGTTACGGTGGTTTGGATTTCACCCCTAAACTTAGGTTCACTTCTTATATACCCTCGGTGCTGAAAACAGACGCTTAACTTCAAAAAAAAAAAAAAAAAAAATTGAAGAAGTCTAGTTCTGTAAATATAAGTAATTCATGCCTGATGAGATAGAAGTATTATTTTCTAGTTCTTGTAAGAACACTTTAGAACAACGGTACAGCGCTTACCTCTCATGCGAAGGATCCTCAGTCCAACGTCACAAACCATGTTCTCATTCTGATAAATGACAATATCGTGTCTGTTTTCTCGCGTGGTTCTTTTCCTCCCTTCGGTTATCGTTATATTAAAAATTCTTCCATTATTACTCATTTCATTTATCATCTATCTCGTTTGACCTAATCTTATAATCGAGGGATATTGAACTTCTTACGAAGGAAAATCTTCATTTCTGTTTTTTCATTTTGTTATAATTTATCATGTTGTTCTTACGCTTTGAAAGAAGCCATAAAAGAGTAAGGAAGAGGGACAACTTCCTAACATTGATATAGCATAAGTTTTTACACAAGGACCATATTAAGGTAAAATTGAGAACTTTTAAGTATGACTTGCACGAACATTTTAACACGGAGTATAATTAAAGAGCAATTGATTTGGTGGCTCTGTAGCTAGTTTGACAGTGAAAACTCAATTTTCTGACCGAATACACGTATTACGCATCGTATTTGGACACTTTAACCTTAACCAAATAGCTTCAGCCATTCACGAGTACAATTAATCATATAGAAATAGGTATTCCTCAAGGAAAGATGGCATATTAATAGGCTTAGAATAAGAACCGGAAGTATATGGACGTGCTTCATGTTTTACATTTTAGGTCCACAAAGGAGAAAGGGATTAGTTTTAATATATATATATATATATATATATATATATATATATATATATATATATATATATATATATATATATATAGAAAAAGCTTTGATCGTGCAAGATCTGGTATCGAAAGCGACTGCAATATAAAGCCGTGATCGAAACATTAAAGCATGAAGGGTACACATTCTAATTATTTCTACATGTAAGAGCTCGTTTATCAAGCCGAAAGGTGTATTAAGGGCAATTTCACACGCACTAAAATAGCTACAGAACACGAGATTAGATCCTAATTGGTCATTCTGAGTAAGTGGTAATAGTGTGTTGGCCTATGCCGCCAAAAATCATCATCTCACTCGCCTTTGTATGTATAGATAATAGTAGATTAAATGATAGTGTCAGATTGCCCAATCGTATAGTCTGTATTCCTTTTTTTCTTTAATGAGGGCATCATTGAACTGTCTCACGTCAGTGATATTTAAGGAATTCTACGTGGACGCAATCTAATTACGTTTAGTGACCAAACTGCGAAATGATAAATTGAAAATTGCTCAAAGCCTCTCTTTACCACCTCAATATTTTACCCATATTTTTAGTATAATGCAAAGACGTAAATGCTTCACAGTTAAAGTGCTGTATATAATTCAGTTCAGTCGTGTTCAAACGTTATAATATGAAGTTCAAACGCTATAATATGAAACCTTTTAACATTAAGAGAAAACGTACTCTCCAATGGTAAAAAATTGTCAAAATTGATTGGATAGTTTCGGACATTACCTTGAATAAACATTGTGTTTATCCTGTATCTTGTTGTTCTGCCTAAAGATAAGATCAAAGATGTGCTACAAAGTGCTTGAAGGTTATTAGGTAGAATAGGAATTAGGCACAACCAGAAAGAACCCACGATCATGACCTTAAGGCTAAAGAGGATTGACGATAAATAAAAGGTATTGGTGGAATAAGAACTTGGAAGAAAACAAGAGAACCTCAGGAAAATCCACGAACACGATGCTGTCCACAACAAACTCTTATTGCTCGGAATCGAACAAGGTATTCCTCATATCAGAGGTAAGCAATCTACCACTGAGCCACCATGCCTCTCAATGTCTTTTCTTGCTAAACCCCTACTCGCATGGACATATACAGAATTCATTTAGCCTTCAAGATTTTCTTTACCAAAGATACCGGAACTTTCAACCGCACCCCTACTAATTTCCCGCGGTGAACACCCTTGTAAACAATGTGTTCTTGGGATGTATGCAATACATAAGCCAAGAAGCAGGTTGACAAAATCAGAAAGGTCTAAAAGTAAGAAAATATGCATGTACGGTATATCAAACATTTTTTATGCTTGTATATTTATTTGTTGTTATATCCTATTAATACCCAAAAACCTTCCAATATATATCGAAAGATTTTTAAAATGTAATAATAAAAGACCTATAGGGTCTTTAGAATCATAAGGACTCTGGTAGCGAGCGGTATTCTTTAAAAGTACAACGTTCTTCTATTTCTCTTTTAAAGTACCAACCAAACGAGATGCCGAATGGAAAGAGTACTGACTTGTAAAAGACAAGCCGAAAGAGAGGAGGAAGAGTAAGTGGGTGAAAAATCATAAAAATGAGCTTATGTAACGTATTTGTTTTCTTGCTGTGGGGGGATGAAGTTTAGTGACTGAAAGAGAGATAGCGAGAGACGAAAAGAATGAACTTATATTACAAGTACCCCGTGGAACCTGTTGTGAATAGATGCTGCCGCCTGTTTCAACTCTTAACTTCTCATGCTGTAAAGTAACATAAAATAACGATAACAAATACATACGAGAACAGCCTTGTTATATTTCTTTTCGCTTCTCAATGGGAGTTTTCTATCTAACAACGTGATCGAGTCATCTGGAGTTCGACAATACCGAGGAGTACGATCGAATTCATTATCATTCTGCTTTACCAAAATATTTTGTTTCGTATCAAAAAAACTAAAATCTGATAAATAATCAGTAGGAGAAAACAGTAACTCTAAATAAGTGGTTCCTAATCTAAGGGGGGGCACCGTGAAGAACCAATAAGAGCGTTCTAGGCTACTGACAGAAATAAACTACCTTCGTAATTATGAACTTTAAGAGAAAGAGGCGTTAAATTAAATATTGTATAAACCCAAAATAACTATAACAATTGTGGTTCCATTAAGAACAATTGGTAAAAGAAATTATAATACAGCACTGTAACGATATGCAGGAGCTTTGCTGGAAATAAATATGAATTAGTGAGTATTATTATTATTATTATTATTATTATTATTATTATTATTATTATTATTATTATTATTATTATTATTACAGTGAAACCTCTCAATAACGGACACCAATGCGAGATGACTTTTTGTTCGTTACTGAGAAGTGTCCGTTACAGAGAGGTTACAGAAATTTAATTTCTCACAATGGTAATTGTAGGCAGTAATATACAGTAAATACATTATGTATGGGCGTAAATATGTAAAATTCAATATGAAAAAAGTCTATTTAGTATGTACGGGGGGGAGGAATAAAGGAGAAATTCATTTCTGTTAAAAATATTATTGCTGGGGGTTGTGTTAATATATTCGTATACTGGAAAGGATAATGCGTGTATGGTAATTTTCTTAAGTAATATCCATTAATTCACATACCGCCTATACTAAAAGTAAAAATAGCTCAATAATGACAACCCGCTCAATTTGTGCCTGAATTTGGGGATGCAAAATTGAATTGAGCAGATCACCTTCCACTTACCATCTAGAATGAGTGGGCAAGTATCTGTTTCATAAACGAGAGGTTTCAAATTAAGCATATAACTACTGGGGATTAAATCGTAATAATAACACATCAATTCAATTATTAAACAACAACTGTATTTCTTATTAAAAGAATGTAGCTAGTGTAAATGTTGTGAATTATGACGGATATTTAGAAACTTTGCCAGACGGGTAGCACGTATCGAGCATTGAGCATTTGTACCCTGAATTAGAGTAACACATACCTTTACTGTTGACTTCAGTTGACGTTCTCTGTTGACCTCCGGGTTTGCTACGGTGATTTCGGTATCGCCAGGTTGATACCGTTACGGACAGGCGTCGCTGGTCAGTAAACAAAATTGCATTGGATATTGGCCTCTCCAACCAATGCTCCAGACGAACTAACGTTGGCTGTTAGTCGTTATAAGTTCGGGCTTCCGATGTTGCGATTGGATTCTTACATTGAATCACATTCGATCTTTATCGCGATGAACTCAAAGTACTTCCACGAAAACGTAGAACTTCTCTCTCTAAAAGCTTGGACTTCTCTCAACGCTGTAGACCTTCTATCCCAAAGACCTGTCCCTTGCTTTTGTTCGGATCTTGATTTCCGGAATTCTGCGGCGTCGTCTGCTGTCAGGCACGTGTGACCTCCTTTCATTCGGAAAACAAATTCTTTCGTGTCAAGAACAAAAACTGCAACACTCGACACGCTCTGATTTCCCGATTCTAGGCAATTTCCACATATCCGTGAATGTGTTTGATGTTCACAAACATGTTACAACTGCGATTCATGATTTTTACAGAATGTTATAAATGTTACAGCTAACGCATTTCATAAATTTCCTTCCTGCATTCGCAGACTATCAATTATGCTTTTGTTTACTTTATCTGCTGACAACAAAATAATGCAATTCTACCAACTTGCATTAACCTCAATTTTAACAAATGTTTTCCTTCACCACATAATTTTTAATATTTCACAAAACCCAATATCAAAATAAATAAAGTTGATCGTTAAAATAAAATTCTGATACATAAAATACGGGCTCTGCCACATGGCCCTCCTTAAAAATTGGGAGCTACGCTATCCAAATTAGATCTCGTTGGAGATCGTGAACTAACAAAACACCCTGTAGATATACAACAACATATGTGAAATAAATGAAACTGAAAAATAAAACTTGAAAATAAATAAATAAAGCATATATATCCATATAAATAAATATCTTTAAATCAATAAATCGTTTCCGACACCCCAACATTTACTTAATATATATATTTAATAATCCTTTAATCATCTCATTAAATTGCAATTTAACATGGAAAATATACATTCAAAAAGTGTACACTCACTCCATCTCGTGAGTTGTACTAAAACTATAAGAAGAGCAGAATCACTCTGTAATTTGTTAATTGCAAACTCTTTTAGTCTCGCAATTCAGCTTGGTATCATATTACTGGAATTTTCCATTGCTTCATTGTCCATACTTGCCAACTTGGACACTTGTTGACAGTATTAGCAAAGGTAACTTTTTGTCCTTTCCAGACGTTTTTATTCTTCATTTCTAAAAATCTATGAAACTTTTCGCTAGTAATTATAGCATAATCACATATTGTGATACTTTAGTAATTGAAATATATCACACCATATCATCACTTTTTATTTTTAAAAACTAAACACTGAATTTTCACTATAGAAGAATAAAATTCTTCTGTAGTCGATTTGCAACACTGGAAATGATTTTGAGCGGGATCTGCAAATTCAGCAGTTTTCAATCAAGGTTATTCTGCTTACGCGTTGGCACTCCCATTCTGCGCGTCACCTTGGTTCAATGTTAACTCGTTGTCGAAAACGCACTACAAAATTTTCACTAAATTCACTAAAATTCCGTGTTTTTACAGTATTACGACATCACAGGGGTAGAAATATTCCCTGTTGATGTCTGTCGGGCATTCGGTTTTTCCGTGTTTTCCGGAATTTATCACGAAAACATTAGATTCCGTGGTTTTAATATGTCCCTTCTGCGTTTTGTGACATGCATCTTCTTCTTTAGTGGTATATTACTTACTAGTGTTACCCAAATTTCAGTGTTAATGCTATTGCCTGAGTACGTACTGCTCAATCTGGCTTTTATTATTTATTTAGTGAAGTGTAACTGTGATGTTTTAATGACAATAAACAAACTAATGGACGTAAACAATGGGATAAAATATCTACTCTGGTGAGTACATTTATTTTAATTCTTAATACGTATATATATATATGTATTAAAATGACTATAACTACCTAACTTATTCAAACTTATCCTACAATAAACTTTATTATCTACTGCTAGATAACTGATCACAAAACTCGGTTAAGATTCAGGGAAAAATCGATGGAATCTCACATTTCCTTAAGATTCGGAAGAGCCTTGGTTGTTAAACGGCTGCTCGACTAGCCGTCCATCCTAATCGAGAATTGGTTCCAGCTATCACATTTACAAAAATGAAGATATATGTACAAAATTATAAAAATCTGACTAACTAATATTAATTTCGAAAATTCAATTCTTCTCTATACTCTTTTTTTCAATAAATCACTCGTGACGAAATTTTCTAAATTTATAAACGTAATCAATATTTTATTATTCCAATAAACATAGACATATAATAACCTGTGTATTACTTATTTACCTAACTTCATTGTTCCGGTTGGCCATTCCCAAAAACAATTTCATTAGTTAACAATATTTATGTTAATTATACTTTTATCATGCGCATTAATCATCTATTATTATTATATTATTACTTATTTACTATTATCATATTACTATTTATTCGCTATTATTCACTATTATTCGATTTTATTATTATTATTATTAATATATGCCGACAGGGCCTAGCTTGTGAGAAGGATCCTCATAATTAGTCGTCTGACTTTGTTATACTTGTCCAACTCTAAAAAGTTCTAGCTTGTTTAGGGCTACTTCTTGCAGAATATCCACGTCTACTTGTCCCCAAATCTATTTTCTTATTTCTTCTTTTGCGCTCATTTATTAACATATTCTGTTTTTCTTCATATACTTATACTATCACTTAGTATCGTAGCGCTCATAATACTCATATATATATATCTATATCTCTCGACGTTGCATGCACTTATTGTTCTATAATTCTTATTACTATTAATATTCTTCTTCTACTATTATTCTTTAATAACTATTTATCTATTTATCCACTTATTTATCTTTTATTATTAAATTACTCTACTCTTCTCCACATTCACATTTTCTTACTTTTATGTCTATGTCATACTACTATTTATTTATTAATTTTCATTACATCTATCATCCTGTTCTTATCTAATAACGGACTATGTCTTCTATAATCTATTTATACTAATATTTCCTTCTTCTTACTACTCACATTCCTTCCAACACTCTCTATTTCTCTCTTCCTTCAATCCAACACAAATGTTTTAAAATTTAACTAGACTATTTCTTCAAGTTAAGTAACAGCACTAAAATAATAAACTATTCTAGTCTCTACTATTTCTCGTTGCACTAAATGCTTCTTAAAATTCTGTAATCACATTCGCTATCCTACTCTTACTTACCAGGATACGGAATTACTTAATTACTATTCTAATTCTAACTTAATTTAGTTATCACTAAGATGTAATCTAAAAACGAAGGATATCTCCACCAAAAAAAATTTCACTGCTTTACGCGTGATGTACGAGTCAACCCTTGTGTCTCTTTTCAACTATCACGGAAGACTTATGTGATTCAATAAATAAACTATTCTCATCGAAGTTTGGTAAACGCCCAATTCAACTCGAAGAGAATGGGATTTCCTTCCTGATTAGAGTTTCCCCTAATGAAATGTTCGCCTAATTGCCTGTTTCCTAATTTTGAACTTACTTGTCTAGCTTAATTCTATGTCATTTGCATCATTCATTGTCTTCTGTTTTTTTTCATTCTTGCCTTTTTTAAATCTACGTTTCCCTAATTCAATTCTAATTACAAAAATCATTCAAATTTTGTTCATTCTTCTCCCTAGTCATTTTCCTCAAATTAATCTTATCTTAAAATTAGTTACGTCACTAAATTCTAATTACTAAAATATATGCCATAAAGACATAGTTAAATTACTAAAACATACGTCAGATTTCTATTTACTTATCCTTAACACCAAAATTATATCTCTATATACGCGTATAATGCTTACTTCTAAGATTAAATTACTAATTCGACTAATTACTAAACTGAAATAAATGAGACTGAATATTCATAAATACTAAAATTCTTATCCTATATCTCTATATCCTATATATCTATAAATACTAATAATAATACTATATACAAGACTTTTCTACTTTCTTGGTCATCTCTAACCTGACAACCAGGGTGTCCGTTCCTTAAATAATGACGCGAATGCCACTAAGTCTAATAACGACTTATCGCCAGCTACTATTATTCGCGCTTGTTTCTCAAACTGAGCTAAAGTTGTAATAAAGTCAGAAATTCTGACTGCCTGAGTACAGATGAATCTATTTCGGAACCTTTCTAGCCATTGATTAACCAATTCCTGGCTAGCACCACTAGAAAATAATGCGCAAACCTTATATCTTTATTGATCATCCTTAACTGCGAAAAATACAGCGTTACGTATTAGAGTATTTGTTTCAGCTATCCCTGTTAGTATAGACAAATAGTGTCTTCTAAAGCCTAACTCTACAAGATCTTCTACACTGAAATTCTTTTCAGAGAATTCGATCAAGTAATAGTTCTTATATTTACGTCCCAGAACGTTACATCTGAACGTCTGTTCTTTCGTGTCATTATATGTCGGGTTATATTCAGTGAAATATTTTAATACACCAAGGTCCAAGCAATAATATCTCGACTTGCTAAACATAGTCGCAGGCTTACCGTTATTTTTTAAAACTGGGTAATGCACCCTATGATTAATTTTAAGGGATAACATGCTGTGAGTCTTAAAATTACTGTACTTAATTACTATGAGCTAAAACTTTACTACTTTTTAATTATAACTCTACGTTCTCATTCCACTAGAACTACTCATATGATTCTCTGCTGTGTGCTGTTATACGCACGACCTTGAGTACAGAGATAAATTCCTCTCATACAGAGAGCTTCGTCTACCATCGTGAATGATCGGTAAAGTTCGTTCCAGTCGCTTGGCGAGTAGACTGTCGCGCAAGCTACAATCATGCATTCGCTCCAAAGCTCACTTGTTTTACTCATGAATTTAATTTCTTTAAAACTATTTTTCTTTAATTAATATTACGTTTATTGCTATAATAAATGAATCCCAATATTAATTAAATGTCCTACTACTGTAAATATTATAATCCACACCACAAATTAGTTACTTAAAACACTGGAAGATTAAAAATATCGCTAAAATAAAAATATTATCGCTACCACTCAACACTATGTTTCCGCCGAGAATCAAACTCGGGACTGTACTCGCACTTCTTTAAACTGTTTTCCCATAACACTCGTTAGGGTGGGTGGGTGGGATTTTACTTATTATCACAGTTACTATTATGCAGGCCATAATGAATTATTCTATAAACATAACATTAGCGTGGGTGGGAGGGTAATAATTTAACTTTACTGAATTTAGTACTCCACATTAATATGTTTCTCTGAGAAAGACCCAGATTATCTCCGCCATGCCACTAATCAACCTAATAATTCTAGCGAGGGCGGGTGGGTGGGTTTATTTCTTTTCATCTACTGAGATCGATACCAAGACGCTAAGTCTTTCAGCATCTCCATCATGACAACCCGCTCAATTTGTGCCTGAATTTGGGGATGCAAAATTGAATTGAGCAGATCACCTTCCACTCACCATCTAGAATGAGTGGGCAAGTATCTGTTTCATAAACGAGAGGTTTCAAATTAAGCATATAACTACTGGGGATTAAATCGTAATAATAACACATCAATTCAATTATTAAACAACAACTGTATTTCTTATTAAAAGAATGTAGCTAGTGTAAATGTTGTGAATTATGACGGATATTTAGAAACTTTGCCAGACGAGTAGCACGTATCGAGCATTGAGCATTTGTACCCTGAATTGGAGTAACACATACCTTTACTGTTGACTTCAGTTGACGTTCTCTGTTGACCTCCGGGTTTGCTACGGTGATTTCGGTATCGCCAGGTTGATACCGTTACGGACAGGCGTCGCTGGTCAGTAAACAAAATTGCATTGGATATTGGCCTCTCCAACCAATGCTCCAGACGAACTAACGTTGGCTGTTAGTCGTTATAAGATCGGGCTTCCGATGTTGCGATTGGATTCTTACATTGAATCACATTCGATTTTTATCGCGATGAACTCAAAGTACTTCCACGAAAACGTAGAACTTCTCTCTCTAAAAGCTTGGACTTCTCTCAACGCTGTAGACCTTCTATCCCAAAGACCTCCTGTCCCTTGGTTTTGTTCGGATCTTGATTTCCGGAATTCTGCGGCGTCGTCTGCTGTCAGGCACGTGTGACCTCCTTTCATTCGGAAAACAAATTCTTTCGTGTCAAGAACAAAAACTGCAACACTCGACACGCTCTGATTTCCCGATTCTAGGCAATTTCCACATATCCGTGAATGTGTTTGATGTTCACAAACATGTTACAACTGCGATTCATGATTTTTACAGAATGTTATAAATGTTATAGCTAACGCATTTCATAAATTTCCTTCCTGCATTCGCAGACTATCAATTATGCTTTTGTTTACTTTATCTGCTGACAACAAAATAATGCAATTCTACCAACTTGCATTAACCTCAATTTTAACAAATATTTTCCTTCACCACATAATTTTTAATATTTCACAAAACCCAATATCAAAATAAATAAAGTTGATCGTTAAAATAAAATTCTGATACATAAAATACGGGCTCTGCCACATGGCCCTCCTTAAAAATTGGGAGCTACGCTATCCAAATTAGATCTCGTTGGAGATCGTGAACTAACAAAACACCCTGTAGATATACAACAACATATGTGAAATAAATGAAACTGAAAAATAAAACTTGAAAATAAATAAATAAAGCATATATATCCATATAAATAAATATCTTTAAATCAATAAATCGTTTCCGACACCCCAACATTTACTTAATATATATATTTAATAATCCTTTAATCATCTCATTAAATTGCAATTTAACATGGAAAATATACATTCAAAAAGTGTACACTCACTCCATCTCGTGAGTTGTACTAAAACTATAAGAAGAGCAGAATCACTCTGTAATTTGTTAATTGCAAACTCTTTTAGTCTCGCAATTCAGCTTGGTATCATATTACTGGAATTTTCCATTGCTTCATTGTCCATACTTGCCAACTTGGACACTTGTTGACAGTATTAGCAAAGGTAACTTTTTGTCCTTTCCAGACGTTTTTATTCTTCATTTCTAAAAATCTATGAAACTTTTCACTAGTAATTATAGCATAATCACTTATTGTGATACTTTAGTAATTGAAATATATCACACCATATCATCACTTTTTATTTTTAAAAACTAAACACTGAATTTTCACTATAGAAGAATAAAATTCTTCTGTAGTCGATTTGCAACACTGGAAATGATTTTGAGCGGGATCTGCAAATTCAGCAGTTTTCAATCAAGGTTATTCTGCTTACGCGTTGGCACTCCCATTCTGCGCGTCACCTTGGTTCAATGTTAACTCGTTGTCGAAAACGCACTACAAAATTTTCACTAAATTCACTAAAATTCCGTGTTTTTACAGTATTACGACATCACAGGGGTAGAAATATTCCCTGTTGATGTCTGTCGGGCATTCGGTTTTTCCGTGTTTTCCGGAATTTATCACGAAAACATTAGATTCCGTGGTTTTAATATGTCCCTTCTGCGTTTTGTGACATGCATCTTCTTCTTTAGTGGTATATTACTTACTAGTGTTACCCAAATTTCAGTGTTAATGCTATTGCCTGAGTACGTACTGCTCAATCTGGCTTTTATTACACAGGCCTACAGAAAAAAATTTTTTCTTGGTGCCTAAAATTTTAGAGCTGATTTTAACTATGTGTGGGGCGCTGAATCCAATAATGTAAGCAGTTTTTTTCTATCAGCTCTACTTTGGTAGATACAGGCTACTGTACCAGTAGTGTTATTTACGTTACAATGTATGTGGAAGAAATATTACAATCCAAAATAAATATGTAAATTATAAATGATGTAACCACTATTTCTGCATGCTTCTTGCAATAGTATACAAAATAAGCAAAAGAAATACAAATATTCTCGTAATAACAAGTTTGAATATGATCTTATAAACTCTGCAACTCAAATAAATCCTACTGTGCTCTATAGAGATTTCTATTTGGAAGAACGGCGCTCTTTTCTCATTAGTGCTGCTATCTGTCGGTACTAAACGGAAACTAGTCATATAGTAGTTCCAGGAACGTCCACTAGATTGCATTGGTATTCTACTTGGCTAGTGGATCGTAGTTGTTGTCTTGCAGGTGGAGTGACATGTTGGAACATGTGAGTTTTGTTCTGAAATCATAACTTGTATCGCGTATACTAAGGCTTTATATTTAACATCCATGTTAGTGGCCTGAACATAAAATGAGTGCAAGTCGAAGAAGTTGTGTTAACCATCCTGATGTGTTTTGCTACATATGTGGTGAGTACACATTTAAAGACAATAGAAAACATATCAGTGACTTTGTAAAAAAAAGCATATCATGCATATTTTGGTGTACGCCTAGGGGACCAAGATAAAACGTGGGCTCCACATATTGTGTGTAAAATGTGTACTGAACACTTGCGACAGTGGACAACTGGAAAAAGAAAAAGTCTTAAGTTTGGTGTTCCAATGGTTTGGAGGGAACCCACAAACCATGTTGATGACTGTTATTTCTGCCTGGTAAATGTTACGGGTATGAATAGAAATAACCGGAACAAGTGGACATATCCTGATCTGCCTTCAGCAAGACGTCCAGTTTTTCATTCCAATGAAATACCAATCCCAACGTTTCACCACTTGCCAGAGCTTTGTGAGACTGAAAACGAACGTAGTGAACATTCTTGTGACATGGATGATGGAAGTGACAGTGATTATGAGGGAATGTCAACAATTCCTCAACAGTTTAATCAAGATGAGCTAAATGATCTAGTTAGGGACCTTAATCTTTCAAAAGAATCGTCTGAATTACTTGCTTCCAGATTGAAGGAGAAAAACGTACTAGAACAAGGAACTAAAATCACATTCTACCGAACAAGGGAAAAGGAGTTTTTACCATTTTTCACTGAAGACACAAATCTCGTATTCTGTCACGATGTTAGAGGTCTCCTAGAACACATGGGTCTTCCAGAATACAATCCAGATGATTGGCGTCTGTTTATTGATAGCTCCAAGCGAAGTTTAAAATGCGTCCTTCTACACAATGGCAATAAATATGGCTCAATTCCAATCGCTCATTCAACACGACTGAAAGAAGAATATGAAGCAATTGCTTTGGTTATGGAAAAAATTAAATATCAGGACCATCAGTGGGTGATTTGTGTGGATTTAAAGATGGTGAACTTTCTTCTTGGACAGCAAAGTGGCTACACAAAATATCCTTGTTTTCTATGTCTGTGGGATAGCAGAGACAAAGCAAACCATTGGTCAAAAAAAGAGTGGCCGCAGAGAGACGACATGGTTGTTGGTAAGAAAAATATTATTAACATGCCTATTGTTGAGTGTGACAAAATCATTTTGCCACCTCTACATCTCAAGCTCGGTTTGATGAAGCAGTTTGTAAAGGCGCTAAATAAGGACGGGCCGTGCTTTGCTTACATGGGAAACAAGCTACCTCAGATCAGCACAGAAAAATTAAAAGCTGGAATATTTGATGGTCCCCAAATAAGACAACTCATGAAAGATCCGGCTTTCGTGGAGTCCATGAATGAGGCTGAACGTAGAGCTTGGACCTCATTTGTAGAAGTTATCAAGAATTTCCTTGGCAATAATAAAGCTGATAACTATGTTGAGCTAGTGAACCAGATGCTTAATGCATTCCAAAAACTTGGATGTAATATGAGTATCAAAATTCATTACCTGCACAGCCATTTGGACCGTTTCCCAGACAACGTAGGCAGTCTGAGTGAAGAACAAGGTGAAAGATTTCACCAAGATATTAAAACAATGGAGGACCGCTACCAAGGAAGATGGGATGCCCATATGATGGCAGATTACTGCTGGAACCTAAAAAGAGACTGTGCAAAGAAACATTCAAGGATGTCACGAAAACGAAGCTTCCGAAGTGTTGAATAGATCGTTTTGAACAAATTATTTGATTTTTTATTCATAAAAACTATTATAAAATGTAGTTACAGAGTTATTATGTACTTGATGTTTGTGTTTATATGGTTTTCATTATTTTCAAAGTGTTCCAAATAACAGATTTAAATGTCATAGTTTTCTGTTCACTTACAGTAAAACAGCACCTATGCAATTTTCAACGTTGTAGCAGGTCAGTCTTGCAATTCCTATATCTCAAAAACTAAAGCTGTTAGGGGAAAACTAACGCCATATTTGGATTCAGCGTCCCAATTCTACTTCAAATCAGCTAAGAAACACCCGGCACCAAAACCACTGTAAGCCAGTGTTATTTATTTAGTGAAGTGTAACTGTGATGTTTTAATGACAATAAACAAACTAATGGACGTAAACAATGGGATAAAATATCTACTCTGGTGAGTACATTTATTTTAATTCTTAATACGTATTTATATATATATATGTATTAAAATGACTATAACTACCTAACTTATTCAAACTTATCCTACAATAAACTTTATTATCTACTGCTAGATAACTGATCACAAAACTCGGTTAAGATTCAGGGAAAAATCGATGGAATCTCACATTTCCTTAAGATTCGGAAGAGCCTTGGTTGTTAAACGGCTGCTCGACTAGCCGTCCATCCTAATCGAGAATTGGTTCCAGCTATCACATTTACAAAAATGAAGATATATGTACAAAATTATAAAAATCTGACTAACTAATATTAATTTCGAAAATTCAATTCTTCTCTATACTCTTTTTTTTTCAATAAATCACTCGTGACGAAATTTTCTAAATTTATAAACGTAATCAATAATTTATTATTCCAATAAACATAGACATATAATAACCTGTGTATTACTTATTTACCTAACTTCATTGTTCCGGTTGGCCATTCCCAAAAACAATTTCATTAGTTAACAATATTTATGTTAATTATACTTTTATCATGCGCATTAATCATCTATTATTATATTATTATTACTTATTTACTATTATCATATTACTATTTATTCGCTATTATTCACTATTATTCGATTTTATTATTATTATTATTAATATATGCCGACAGGGCCTAGCTTGTGAGAAGGATCCTCATAATTAGTCGTCTGACTTTGTTATACTTGTCCAACTCTAAAAAGTTCTAGCTTGTTTAGGGCTACTTCTTGCAGAATATCCACGTCTGCTTGTCCCCAAATCTATTTTCTTATTTCTTCTTTTGCGCTCATTTATTAACATATTCTGTTTTTCTTCATATACTTATACTATCACTTAGTATCGTAGCGCTCATAATACTCATATATATATATCTATATCTCTCGACGTTGCATGCACTTATTGTTCTATAATTCTTATTACTATTAATATTCTTCTTCTACTATTATTCTTTAATAACTATTTATCTATTTATCCACTTATTTATCTTTTATTATTAAATTACTCTACTCTTCTCCACATTCACATTTTCTTACTTTTATGTCTATGTCATACTACTATTTATTTATTAATTTTCATTACATCTATCATCCTGTTCTTATCTAATAACGGACTATGTCTTCTATAATCTATTTATACTAATATTTCCTTCTTCTTACTACTCACATTCCTTCCAACACTCTCTATTTCTCTCTTCCTTCAATCCAACACAAATGTTTTAAAATTTAACTAGACTATTTCTTCAAGTTAAGTAACAGCACTAAAATAATAAACTATTCTAGTCTCTACTATTTCTCGTTGCACTAAATGCTTCTTAAAATTCTGTAATCACATTCGCTATCCTACTCTTACTTACTAGGATACGGAATTACTTAATTACTATTCTAATTCTAACTTAATTTAGTTATCACTAAGATGTAATCTAAAAACGAAGGATATCTCCACCAAAAAAAAATTCACTGCTTTACGCGTGATGTACGAGTCAACCCTTGTGTCTCTTTTCAACTATCACGGAAGACTTATGTGATTCAATAAATAAACTATTCTCATCGAAGTTTGGTAAACGCCCAATTCAACTCGAAGAGAATGGGATTTCCTTCCTGATTAGAGTTTCCCCTAATGAAATGTTCGCCTAATTGCCTGTTTCCTAATTTTGAACTTACTTGTCTAGCTTAATTCTATGTCATTTGCATCATTCATTGTCTTCTGTTTTTTTTTCATTCTTGCCTTTTTTAAATCTACGTTTCCCTAATTCAATTCTAATTACAAAAATCATTCAAATTTTGTTCATTCTTCTCCCTAGTCATTTTCCTCAAATTAATCTTATCTTAAAATTAGTTACGTCACTAAATTCTAATTACTAAAATATATGCCATAAAGACATAGTTAAATTACTAAAACATACGTCAGATTTCTATTTACTTATCCTTAACACCAAAATTATATCTCTATATACGCGTATAATGCTTACTTCTAAGATTAAATTACTAATTCGACTAATTACTAAACTGAAATAAATGAGACTGAATATTCATAAATACTAAAATTCTTATCCTATATCTCTATATCCTATATATCTATAAATACTAATAATAATACTATATACAAGACTTTTCTACTTTCTTGGTCATCTCTAACCTGACAACCAGGGTGTCCGTTCCTTAAATAATGACGCGAATGCCACTAAGTCTAATAACGACTTATCGCCAGCTACTATTATTCGCGCTTGTTTCTCAAACTGAGATAAAGTTGTAATAAAGTCAGAAATTCTGACTGCCTGAGTACAGATGAATCTATTTCGGAACCTTTCTAGCCATTGATTAACCAATTCCTGGCTAGCACCACTAGAAAATAATGCGCAAACCTTATATCTTTATTGATCATCCTTAACTGCGAAAAATACAGCGTTACGTATTAGAGTATTTGTTTCAGCTATCCCTGTTAGTATAGACAAATAGTGTCTTCTAAAGCCTAACTCTACAAGATCTTCTACACTGAAATTCTTTTCAGAGAATTCGATCAAGTAATAGTTCTTATATTTACGTCCCAGAACGTTACATCTGAACGTCTGTTCTTTCGTGTCATTATATGTCGGGTTATATTCAGTGAAATATTTTAATACACCAAGGTCCAAGCAATAATATCTCGACTTGCTAAACATAGTCGCAGGCTTACCGTTATTTTTTAAAACTGGGTAATGCACCCTATGATTAATTTTAAGGGATAACATGCTGTGAGTCTTAAAATTACTGTACTTAATTACTATGAGCTAAAACTTTACTACTTTTTAATTATAACTCTACGTTCTCATTCCACTAGAACTACTCATATGATTCTCTGCTGTGTGCTGTTATACGCACGACCTTGAGTACAGAGATAAATTCCTCTCATACAGAGAGCTTCGTCTACCGTCGTGAATGATCGGTAAAGTTCGTTCCAGTCGCTTGGCGAGTAGACTGTCGCGCAAGCTACAATCATGCATTCGCTCCAAAGCTCACTTGTTTTACTCATGAATTTAATTTCTTTAAAACTATTTTTCTTTAATTAATATTACGTTTATTGCTATAATAAATGAATCCCAATATTAATTAAATGTTCTACTACTGTAAATATTATAATCCACACCACAAATTAGTTACTTAAAACACTGGAAGATTAAAAATATCGCTAAAATAAAAATATTATCGCTACCACTCAACACTATGTTTCCGCCGAGAATCAAACTCGGGACTGTACTCGCACTTCTTTAAACTGTTTTCCCATAACACTCGTTAGGGTGGGTGGGTGGGATTTTACTTATTATCACAGTTACTATTATGCAGGCCATAATGAATTATTCTATAAACATAACATTAGCGTGGGTGGGAGGGTAATAATTTAACTTTACTGAATTTAGTACTCCACATTAATATGTTTCTCTGAGAAAGACCCAGATTATCTCCGCCATGCCACTAATCAACCTAATAATTCTAGCGAGGGCGGGTGGGTGGGTTTATTTCTTTTCATCTACTGAGATCGATACCAAGACGCTAAGTCTTTCAGCATCTCCATCATGACAACCCGCTCAATTTGTGCCTGAATTTGGGGATGCAAAATTGAATTGAGCAGATCACCTTCCACTCACCATCTAGAATGAGTGGGCAAGTATCTGTTTCATAAACGAGAGGTTTCAAATTAAGCATATAACTACTGGGGATTAAATCGTAATAATAACACATCAATTCAATTATTAAACAACAACTGTATTTCTTATTAAAAGAATGTAGCTAGTGTAAATGTTGTGAATTATGACGGATATTTAGAAACTTTGCCAGACGAGTAGCACGTATCGAGCATTGAGTATTTGTACCCTGAATTGGAGTAACACATACCTTTACTGTTGACTTCAGTTGACGTTCTCTGTTGACCTCCGGGTTTGCTACGGTGATTTCGGTATCGCCAGGTTGATACCGTTACGGACAGGCGTCGCTGGTCAGTAAACAAAATTGCATTGGATATTGGCCTCTCCAACCAATGCTCCAGACGAACTAACGTTGGCTGTTAGTCGTTATAAGATCGGGCTTCCGATGTTACGATTGGATTCTTACATTGAATCACATTCGATCTTTATCGCGATGAACTCAAAGTACTTCCACGAAAACGTAGAACTTCTCTCTCTAAAAGCTTGGACTTCTCTCAACGCTGTAGACCTTCTATCCCAAAGACCTCCTGTCCCTTGGTTTTGTTCGGATCTTGATTTCCGGAATTCTGCGGCGTCGTCTGCTGTCAGGCACGTGTGACCTCCTTTCATTCGGAAAACAAATTCTTTCGTGTCAAGAACAAAAACTGCAACACTCGACACGCTCTGATTTCCCGATTCTAGGCAATTTCCACATATCCGTGAATGTGTTTGATGTTCACAAACATGTTACAACTGCGATTCATGATTTTTACAGAATGTTATAAATGTTATAGCTAACGCATTTCATAAATTTCCTTCCTGCATTCGCAGACTATCAATTATGCTTTTGTTTACTTTATCTGCTGACAACAAAATAATGCAATTCTACCAACTTGCATTAACCTCAATTTTAACAAATGTTTTCCTTCACCACATAATTTTTAATATTTCACAAAACCCAATATCAAAATAAATAAAGTTGATCGTTAAAATAAAATTCTGATACATAAAATAGGGCTCTGCCACAATAAGGATATGCAATATTATTATTAACTGCTGAAAATGTGGAGAACAAACTCACCAACTATGAATTTCCTGGAAAAAGGTTTGTAATAGTTGTCTGCCGTGTACATCCTACGGACACTAATTTCTGTTCGAAATTTGCTTGTAACTGTTGGATCAATTGGAGAACTTTTGTGTCACCGCGATTAATGGCAAATTTCTTTAATTGTTCAACTGTTTCACACGCCAATTTGTAGTTCGGTATCTCGAGTTGATCCGATGTATTATTATTATTGAAGATTTGAGAATTGAATGCTGCATGTAAAATCTCAGAATAGGCCAGATCAACGAACGATAAGGAGGGGCTTGAAGTATGCAGAGTTCACGACGGGGTCGCCTGGTAATTAACGTTGGAAACCACTACTGTAAATGGAGAAGAAACTTCGAAACGTAAAGTTCTGTTACTGTAGAGAGTATCTTGAATAAGAAAGTTTGAGTAGAAAGTGATGTCCAGATGAAAATTAAAAATTACACTACTTGTGTATTGAAAATGTAATTGTATTAATTGTTATTTGAAATGGTGAAGTTAAGGCACTTTGTCCATTTTGCACTCAATCATTTACTAGGTTAATGTAAAAATATCAAATATAAGGAACAGAAAGAACACTATAACTAAAAAGGAGAAAACACAGGCTAGCACGCTAAACTTTCTCACGCCAATTTTTAAGCAAAATCATGTTACGAGTATGCTGCAATACTGAAATATACGAACAAAATTATATTTGCCTAAAATTGCACCCTAAGAAAAACTCAGCCCAAAGGTAAATTAACCACCCATTGTAGACTTTTCATGAGGAATGACTTACGCCATTACTAGGGTTATTAATGAATCTGTTTGTTCATGAGATGTCAACAAACTAGCAGAAGTAGTGTTTTGTGGAAGATTTGAAGAACCTATTTGTGTCACGTTGCTGTGTGAGAAAAAGCTTTTGATTTTATACTCCTGTAACATGGTTCACCTGGATGAAACCATAGAAATCCTTATATGGACATAACTCGTAAAATGTGTATGTAAAACATATAAACGCATAACTCAGTGAAACATTTTATGGTATTTAGTCAAAATATGAAGCAAAGTGTGTTGTTCGACATAATTTTTTTGTTGCTGCTAGAATAGTAATGCATTGTCCTGTGTTTTATGATATGTTTTCGGTACACGATTTCTTGGTTTTACAACGATTAGTTTGCCATTGAACTAATGCAAAGTATGATCTTTGTGTACTCAAATTTGAGACAAACAAGCAAAAAATAGCCAATTAAATAGTATCGTAGTGTGTACATCGATGTATCTTGCTTTAGCACAGATTAATATACCTTTGAACTAGTGCAAAATATGTTCTTTGTGTATTAAACTTGAAAAAAAAACTCAGTTAAGTAATAACATAGTGTAATGTAGATGTAATTTTCATTATCTTCTGTCCATACAAATTTTAGATGGCAGAAGAGAAGTGTTGGGGACAAAGATATAGGTACAAAACTTTAAGCAAGAATACTAAGAAAATTAGTGGAATTAAGCAAGTTTGTTCATGGCCAGTAATACAGAAACATTAAAAGATCAAGTGATGGTGGATATATATATATATATCAGATGTATTGTGCTATTTATTGGTACGTCACTTGCCGCAACTGAGAAGCTTCCGTGCTCCACAGCCTTCAGTTAATCTCTTCCTTTTCACGTACGATTTCCCTGTTTTGATATTGTCCATCAAGTGTAGTCTCCTTCAACCCCTCTCTCTCTCTCTCTTTCCTGCTACCATACCCTCTAATACGTCTTTCATGATGTAGTTTCTTCTCAGCCAATGTCCCATTTATATGTTACTGAGATTTTCTTCTCCATTTGCAAATTCATCAAATTTTCTTAATATCATCTTTATAGGATTAAGAAGAAACAGTACGTATTTAGTAAGAAGCAAGAATGCAATAGGGCATATACGAGAGTGTACAGTATATACCACTTAATATATATATATATATATATTTGTAGTTTAGCGTATATTCACCTTAAACTTATGAAAGGACGAACATTTACAGGGGTGACTATACTGTGTTTTCAAAGAAAAATGGCATATCTATCAAAAAATTCTAGTATCACATCATTGATAAGAAGAATTTAAAAGAATATTGAAAGAAGTATTAAGCTTGAGGCATAAAATTTAATAACAGAATATTCGAATAAATGCAAATGACAGAGAGATTTATTTTGTTTTATGAAATGGAACAACAGAATATTCCAACAAATAAGAATGAGAAGTGTGCTCTTTTATGAAATGAAACAACAGAATATGATATTCGAACATGAAAATAGAAGTAATATTGATTTTATGGAATGGAAGTACAATCGTTTTAAGAATTGAAACAACATAATATTCGACTGTTTTAAAATGGGAAGGATATTCGTTTTGAAACAACTCTTTCCCTTCTTTCTGCATCTCTACATTTGGTTTACAAATGTGTCACTCTGTGCTGTTGCCTTCATATTAAGTGATATACGTGACAAGTAATAGAAACAACGATGGAAACTTTTCTTTTTTGCCAACACTGTTGCCTTGCCCAAACACAAGTGAGTCCGTCAGTTAATATTGCAAAATTAAGAACATGGTCATGGTATTCATACTACACCAAATATCAAGGGTTACTCTTACAGCCGCTCGATTAGTTTCCTTTTTTCATATATGCTTTTATTAATAAAAAAAAACTCAGTAATATGATTCATTACATTTGGTACTGAGTCTGTAGGTGCTCAATAGAAGTAGTAATAAACTCAAATTCGACATTGACTATTCTAGTGATTTTCCTAATTTTCTTACTATGCAATTTGTATAAAGAAAAGGAGAAACAGGTCAAAGGACGGAAAGAAATGGAAGAGTGTTTATCTATATAAAGTGTCCAGTTTTTAGTTTCTTTGAATTGCTGGTAATCAGAGCCTCTGATAGTGCACGTATGCATGGAGTGACAGGAGAGGAGGGCAGATGTTCCCCTCCAATATTTAGCTATCCTGCACAAGTTCTATTGTATTTAAGAACAAAGAATTGTAAAACAAATTTCAATAAAATATTTGAAATGACTCAAATATGGTGTTGCCCACGATACCAGAAATCCTTTGTCTTTAAAACGAGAAGAGAAGTATATTTCCATATTCGAGATGAGGCGAGAAACGGGACGAATTTCGACTGAAAAACGAGACAAAAATCGAGACGTGACAAGAAATTTCTCGAATCTCGTGGGCAACACTAATTCACCCAAGTTTTAGATCTCAAAGTTTTAGTGATACAAGATTCATAATCAAAAACTATATAGATTGAGAAAGTGGTTGCACGAACACAATTAAGAGCATTTGTAAGCGTTTAACGATACACAAATCATTACACAACACACTTCGATAATAAATATGGTTTAAATCATGTTATATCCCGCTCTTCGTAGACTTCTTGTGAAACGAAAGAATTCTGATAACTTCTAGATGAAATTCTGAAGAAAAATCAAGGCATAAGTTTTGTACATAAATTTACAAATTAAGGCGCGAGAATTTGACAAGAAAACTTACAAGACGAGACGAGGAGACTTTATTTCTCGTCTCGTCTCGTGGACAAAATTAGCCAAATGATTTACTTAGATGAGATCTGTTCTTCTAATCCGGAGTCCTGAGAACGCATTGTGTAGACGGAATTTACGTATGGGTAGAAAATGAAAACGTAAGTCATATAATTACATTATAAATTGTGTAGATCTTAGTTATTTATTTATTTAGTTTTGAAATGTGAAGTTATAAGTGGTTTTACGTTGAAGCAAGAAACCTGTGACTTCACAGAGCACTTGTTAGAAATGACTGCCTTGAACAATGCCGACAATCAACCGAATGATATAAGTTGCACCGTCATTAAATAGTGTTGCATTCTACTATCAATGCAACCGATATTATAATTGGATCTACTATAGTAACAGTAACACCCGAGCTGGATTCCTGGATTGAGTACCGGTGGTTCAGACATTGTCTTTCTTATATAGATACTAGCTTCAGTGATAAACGGGAACAAGAAAACCCATATTTTCTCAAGAATTAAACTTTCTTCACTTGATACTGTATTGTTTTCTCCTGATACAAAAGAAAGTAAAAGAAAGTGTTTACATTGATTTACGTCATATTCTGAATGCCACACACACAAGTAAACAAGGGAGAATACATAAGAAGAATAGAGTATTTAACATAGCTTACCCGTTAATGGTGACAAGAATTAAGAACTTTGGTTACGAGTATTTTCCTTTATTCTTTGAGCACTCCTGTGTCTACTTCCTTGATTCATCCCTTCCCTTCCCCCGCCCTCAACGGTTCTCAAAAGGACATAAATCTTTACTAACGTTATCCACTTATCTTTTCCACACAGACTTTAACAATAATATATGTATCTTTCGTTATTCAGCTTCAGCCCCTTCCTTTCCATTCTGGTTTTCGCTCTTAAGGGATGCACTAATGATTTTTGTTGTGTAAGTCACGTTATTCACACAAACACGTGTGTGTATGTGTATATATATGTATTTATGTGTATGTATTGTATATGCTGCATATATAATATAAAGGGAAATGAAGAAAAAAAAACAGAGTCAAGGAAAGTTAAGTTGAGTGGGTCATGGTAGTATGTCTTCTTCAAAGTGATCTGCTTCCTCTTTCAACCTGAGTAATATATGTTCTCTCTGCTTCGTCTGTTTTTTCCCTATATTTCGGAATTCATCCTCGCCTTCTTCCGTTTTTTCCTTTCTGGTGGAAATTTTCTCTTTCTTTATCTTTTTTCTTCCTGTGAGAGAGGAGGAGTACAAGACAAAACGGATGAGAAAGAGAGATAAGAAATGATCTGTCTTTGCCAATGTCTGGAAGTTCGTTCTTTTCCTTCACTGGCGGTGAATACGTTATTTAGCTTGTAGTCAAACCATACATACGCTTTTTAAACCAATAAGATTAATGCTGCCAGGGTTTGTTGCATTGTTTTGTAATCCAGTTCTTTTGGAAGGTGAGAGTGGTGGGGAACGGTCTATACACTTGGGTCGATCTGGTATGATGGTCTGAGCATCCGCCAACTGCACCAGGTCCAAGGCTCTACCTTAAATTAAATGAAACATTTCAATTTAATGTTCATAAGGCAAGTGAATAATGATGGAAGAATTGGTGGAATGAAAAAGTGAGAGGTAACAGGAGTACCCCGAGAAAACCCACGGGCACAATGTTGCCTACCACAAACAATTGGTCGGGGATCGAACCAGGGACTCCACGCACCAAAGCTAAGCGCTCTACGACTGAGCCACTGTGACCTCCTTAATTCACCTTAACAATAGGTCCTGTCCTTCATATCCTTGGTAATGCATAAGCATGCAAAATCCAAAACCTCAATTCAACTCAAAGATTACCCAATTTTATGCTCTAGAGAGAGAGAATGCTTTATACCCAAGCCATGTGATGTAGTTAATTTGTATACTCAATAAAGAAAACGTTTAATATCATCGATAAAAAGTTATTATTATTTAAGTTTCAATTTCACAAACTTTTTTCTTAAAAAAATATTTACTATCCTTTATTTTCAAACTTTTGTCATCTTATGATCTTTCTTTATATATTCTTATACACAAAGTCTCTCAAATTGTGATCACTTTAGAATTTGTCAACTTCAGTTGCGAATTTTTTTCTTTTAAATTTCTCTCAAACTTGTAAGGTATATTTGTCCTGGTTATAACCTACTTTGGATAATACATTTTTTCTTGGACTGTTAATTAAAATTTTCGGTCATTAACAATGAATCATCGAGCTTTTTTTCTCGGTCATTATTATTATTTTTTATAACAAGGTTGAGATGGCGATGAGGACAAAACAAATAATTAGTAGAGCAGTTGTTAAAATCGTATTAATTTCCTATTTCATTGTGAATGATCTTTTTGATTGGAAGCCAAATATACTTTATATATTAAATAGGCTAATCTCCTCATCAATAAATAGAAATATAAAGGAATAGTCATACTACATCTACAAAGTGTCAGTATCAAGCGGCAGCCTCAAAGCCAAAATGGTGCGTAGGAGAGAAATGCGATAGAAAATGGCGTAGTAGGCAGGTAGCTAGAAATGTGGAGCCAATGATGACATGAATTCCACGACAACCTGTTGCTATAAAAAATGTTGAACCGTAAACAGCGTCTGGTATAGTAAAGATAGCTTAATAATATTCATATGCTTGTAATGCTGTGAAGTATAATCCTAGAAGAATTGTAAAGAGAAGGCCTTGTGTTGCTTGAGTGTGATATGCTTCTATTAGTCTATGGTGAGCTCATGTTACAGTGACTTCTGAGGCTAGAAGAATAGCAGTATTAAAGAAGAGGCACATGCATAGGATTGTGGTTTAATTCCTGTAGGAGGTCAAATTGAACCAATTTCTACTGTTGGGATTAGGCTTTTGTGGAAGAAAGCTCAAAAAAAAAAAAAAAAAAAAAAAAGAAATGAAGAAGAATACTTTAGAAATAATAAACAAAATTATCCCTCATCGAGTAAATAAAATTTTCTTGGACTCCTCGGTTATTTAAAATACTATACAGCGTACCTGAAACTACAGCATATATAAGTAATAAGATAAACATTTATAAATATCTTTTCTTTAAAAAAAAATAATGTTGTAATTGTATGTTATTGTTTACTTCTTTTTATATATTATTATGAACCTCCGAAGCAGTGTTTCGTTCAGAAACAATGTTCGGGGGGGCACACTTAGTATTTCGGGGGGGGCACTGTTGGTACTATTCTATTTATTATTATATTAAATAAGTATTTTTGGTCACCTCCGGGGGGCACTCTCAGAGCTCCGGGGGGGAGAAGTGCCCACCAAAAAACGTGTCTGGAAGAAACACTGCTCCGAAGTATCTTGCTCAATTTAGGTATCAAAGAAGTAGGAAATTTAAAAATAAATAATATCCCCCCATCTGAAGTAATATTATTTATTTCAAAGCGGAAGAAAACAGATACCGAGCCTTGATATTGTGTGATATTAGGTCATTGTATAAGTTAGAGATAATTCGGTAAAAATTGTAAAAAGTGATTTCGAATACTACTACTCTGCTATTACTGGTTAATTCAGAAACGATAAAACTTACTGATTCCCTGAATATATACTTTTTACGTCTCAAATATGCAAAGATAACGCTTATGTGCATTTAGTTATAGGGCAACAAGACAATAATCTGGTACCTTATGATAAGAAATCTTGTGGCCAGGCTGGTTTTAAACTTGTTTTATTAGAGGAAGCCATAAGTGATTGAAGTGTATTTTTAATTTCTGCAAAATGAATGATAAGTATTAAGGAAATACAAAGTTTAAAAGTAACAAAAATAGTTTAATTTGTTGAAATAATTATCATGATAAGTTTTGGTGATTATTAAAGTAATTTTAATGGAAGTGGGACCGCAATATTTAATTATATATGTGTGTTCCATATAAGAAGTTATGAATAAAACACAAAGTCTGATTAGTTTTGTAGTTATTTGGACATTACTTTAAGTACCGAGGTTACATGTTCCGTGTTCTTACAATCTAACCTGAATCTACACATGCACTCTCTTCGGGAATTGAACCCAAATCTTCCCAAAGTCGAGAATGTTAACCATGTAGTCGCAAGAGAAGGTTTTCAGAATCTATCTGCTGTTCGATTTATTGTTTTTTTTTTAATTGTCAACCATTGATTTATGGGATCGCTGTGGTTGAGTGTAGAGCGTTCACCTTTGGTGCATGGGGTTTTTGGTTCGATCCCAGCTCGAGCCAAATGAACTTTGTGGTGGACAAACAGCATGTGTGTGGGTTTTCGCGTGGTCCTCCTGTTTCCTCCCACTTTCTTCATTCCAGCATTTCATTCATTTCTCGTAATCACCGTCTCCTTTAGCCTAGCCGGCATAACCGTGAGACGTAAAACTCAAAGATTTCATTCATTTCATTGAACAAAAGGGTTCAGAAACAAATTTTACTTTTAATAAATTCCAGTCTATATTAACAATATTGTTAATATAACCGATAGTTCAGAATATTTGGAAAATGTTTAAGTATTCTTTTGTGTTGAACCTTGAACGGTACTAGAATTTATTCGTGCTTTTCAACTTCTGCAGACCAGTTCCATACAATAGTTCGTTCAGTGGAATTTTTGTTTATTGTGTGTTGGTTGAGTCGCAGACACGCTATGAATGTTGTAAAAATTTATAAACCGTAATTATGGAGAACATTTCTTTAATCAAGGATTCATTCTCGAGGGATTTTTCTTATATTTTCGTTAAGATAAGCCATCAAGGAGGGTTGGACAATAAATACAAAAGAGGACAGCCTCTTTCTTGGTGGAGGGTTCTTACGTCCCTATGATGGCCTAGGAAGGGTTATAATTTATTTTCTCCGAGATAAAGTAGCCACTTGTTTTCACCACAGTAAAGCACCTGCGGGCTAAAAAGTTGCATAGATTAATTTTTATCTATTGTGCCATGTAAGATTCATTGTTGAATATTTTAATGTTGATTATTCTCTGTTTAGAGGAAAGGAAAACATGTGGTAAATAGTGTCATCTTTCATGAGAAAAAGGAAAAGTATATTGTTACAAAAAAGAAGGAGGGTGAAAGCGAAGAAACGGAAAGTATTTCCATCTTCAAAATTGGAGGATGTAGTGGTCTCATAATTCCTGAACTATCGCGCATACAACGGGATTTCCGCCTAATAGAAAAAAAAAATAATAATGTCAAGATGAATGAAGGAATGTCAAGACGTATAATTTAATAGTATACTCGTACATAATTCTGAAGAACTTTCCCCGAAAATTGGATCTTTCACAAATGAACAGAATTTATGATATTCTATAGAACCGATTTAGATTATTGATAGGTCACTTTCCTCAACTGAGAAGCTTCCATTCCTTCCGCTAACTTCTTCGTCTTCACGTACAATTTGTCTGTTTTGATATCTTCCATCAATCGTAGCCTTCTTCTCCCTTTCCTCTTTTTCTTGCCTCCATTCCCTCTAGTACATTCCTCACGATTTAATTCCTTCTTAGCCAATGTTCCAGTTTCTCTTTCTCTTCTCAATAATATCTAAAAATGATTTTTATCTCCTCCTCCATTTTTTAACACCCTATCATTTGTTTTCTGCTCGATCCAACTTATTTTCTCCATTCTCTTCCACAACCACATTTTGAAAGGCAGTCGTTTTTCATCATTTTTGCATAATGTCTATATTTCAGCTCCATACAGAACAATATTCCACACGAAGCATTTTATGATTCCTTTTTTCTCAATTCTTTATTCAAGGTCCTGCAAAACAGATTCTTCTTCTTCCTAAAGGTTTCTTTCACCATTCCCATCGTTGCTTTTATATCACGTTCACACTTCATATCATCACTAATAATACTACCTAAACATCGATCACTAGTAATTTGTTCTATTTTCCCCTTCTATTTCTATATTTGACACATACTGCTTCGAAAGGCTTTTGTCTTTCTAAAATTTATTTTAATCCCATATTCTTCACAGCGCTTCCCCAAATTTTCTAATATCTAATTGGTTTTCTTCTCAGATTCCACCACAGAGCCATATCATCTGCACATCTAATCATTCTAAAGCTTACCAAAATGCTGTCTTGATTATGTAGACTATTTTCACTATCTCTTCTAGATACATTTTAAATAATGTAGGCGAGAGACAACGCCTGTGTCGAACTCCCCTTCCAATTGCACTCTCCTTTGTCATTTCCCCTCCTCGCGTACCCCTAACGAAACTTTTTCAATCAAGCCTGTGCCCTAATGATAATTTTACATTGAAGTATGTACCCTCAGATTTAATTTATCCTTAATTCAAATTATACATAACCACTATAAAAATTACAGATTTTATTAGTTACTAATTAAATAACCCAGTTTTACTATAAACAAGAGAATCATGCTATAAATTTAATAGAATAATGTTAGAATTTGCAAAGGGATAAATGCTATAGGGTACTATAGCATAATGTATTATTTACTAGCATATTATATCACCCGCTTCCCTGGGTTGAAATGAAAATATATATGCACGACTCCGTATCTCATGTGTTTAGTACCCGTAAAATATGCTGTTTTCGTTTTCAATGGCATCATCGATTTAAACGGCATCGTAAAATTGATCACCTCGGCCACCCCGAAAACCGTGAATTCGACACTAATGTTGGTCATTTTCGATCATTTTATTATCTCCCCCTCTCCCAAGTTGCGGGGCTGAATTTGGTTTTAAACGGAATCGGAAGTGTCACTCTTCATCTCAGCGACCCTAAAAACTACTGATCAGACACTAATATCGGCCATTTTTGATAATTTTATATATATCCCCTTCTTCCTCTTCCATGTTGCGCAGCACGGCATCGGAAGTGTCACCAATCATCTCAGCAACTCCGGAAGCTATGAATTTGACACTAATATTTGTTATTTTTGATCAGTTTTATGTATTTTCCTTTCCCTATCCCCCAAGATGCTGAATTTGGATTTAATCAGCATCAGAAGGGTCACTGTTCATCTCGGAGACCCCAAGAACTATAGATTCAACACTAACATCGGTCATTTTCGACCATTGGAATACCGATATTATATCTATCTATCTATTTATCTATCTATCTATCTATCTATCTATCTATCTATATATATATATATATATATATATATATATATATATATATATATATATATATATATGCCCCTCTCACATGTTGTGGCCCATGGCATCGGAAGTGTCACCGTTCATCTCAGCGACCCCAAAAATGTGGATTCAGCTCTAATATCGGTCATTTTCGATCATTTTTAAATTTCTCTCCCTCTCCCCTCCCCTACGTTGCATCGTCAAAGTGAATAGCCTAAAGTAATCCCTGCACCTAAGCTCATGTATCTCTTCCTTCCCTCCTCCAAGTTGTGGGTTTGAATTTGAATTTAAACGGGATCGAAAGTATCACTGTTCATCTAAGCGACCCAGAAAACTATAAATTCGACACTAATAGTGTACATTTTCGATCATTTATATATACATCTTCTCCCCTCCCCCAAGTGGCAGGGCTAATTTTAGATTTAAACCGGGTCGGAAATGTCACTGTTCATCTGAATAATCCCAAAAATTATGGATTAGACACTAATATTGACCATTTTCGAACAATATTATGTATAGCTCCCCCTCCTTCGTGCAGCGGCACGCGGCATCAGAATTGTCACTGTTAATCTCAGCTACTCCTAAAACTATGATTCTACACAAATATTAGTCATTTTCGATCGCTTTAAAATGTTTATCCCCCTCCCCTACGTTGTAACCTTTCTCTCCCCAACTATCAGGGCTGAACTTGGATCGAATCAGCATCAGAAGTTTCACTGTTTCCCTCATCGACCCCGAAAACTATGGATCCAACACTAAATATCGGTCATTTTTGATCTTTTTAAATTTCTCTCCCTCCCTCTCCCCTAAGTTGCATCGTCAAAGTAAATAGCCTAAAGTAATCCCTGCACCTAAGCTCATGTATGTTGAAAAATTTTATTCAGATCGGTCGGGTGGACCAAGAGTGATGAAATGACAAAGGCAATCATTTTTACTTTAACTTTTTACACATATCTCCTCCTCCCCCTCCCCTACGTTGGTTCGTCAAAGTGAAATGATAAAAGACACCAAAGACCTTCATATATGTTGAAAATTTGATTGAGATTGGTTGGGTGGTTCAAAGTTATTAGGTTTTATTAATTTTTATTTATACGTCCCCTCCCCTCCCCATCCCCTAGAATCTACCGTGAAAGTGAAATTACAGAAATGTTTCCAGATCCGAACCTCATGTATCTTGAAAATTTGATTTGAGATCGGTCGAATAGTTCAAGAGTTATTAAGTTACAAAAATAGTCACTTTTAGTCTTATATAAATTGATTTTTACATATCTCCCCCTCCTTCTCCTCCTCACGTTGCTCCGTCAAATTTAAATGATAGAAACTATTCCAGGTCTGAACCTCATCTATGTTGAGTGGTTCAGGAGTTAAGTTTTATTTATTTTTCCCCCTCCCCCACCCCTCAGTTCTATCATCAAAGTGAATACCCTAAAACCAACCCACCCAGCTCGAAATATGTAAAAGCAAAAAGTTTTATTACAAATGTTTATACTCCACTTAACTGGCATACATTTTCTCTGTACCAACAGACCACAGAACTTGGACTCCTCCTATAATTATTGCATATCTTTCTTTACCCCTAGTCATTCTTAAACAACACAAATCATATTCGTAATTCCACAACTAAATCTAAAGTTTACTATATACCCTACTGCAATTCCTAGTATCATTTGTATCCAAAACTTAACTCGAATCATCTCTCTATAACTTATAGTTCCCGAGATATGGCTCCTTAAATCTCCGGAAATTGGCCATTTTGGGACAGTATCTCGGGAACGGTAAGGGTGACGCGAAAAATTCCACCACTTTCTCAAATAACTTTTGATGCTGTATCAAATGGAGAACGCAAAGTTGAAAAAAATCGCAAATTACAGACAGACGGACAGCCAGACAGACACACAGACATAGAGAACTCAGTAACAAACTTTTCAAGTTCGTTGATAAAACTATTAGATGTAAGTTCAGTTTTAGAAAAAACATGAAATATATTGGCGTTTCAATATAAAAGTACCTACTAAAAATGTGGTCTACAATGTATTAATTTAATTTTTATAATGAGCAAATGCATATGATACTTTTGTCGAGAAATAACCACTAGTGTACCTACATTTGTCCTTTATATATACAATACATACATACACACATACACTCAAATACACAAACACATATCTATCTATCTACCTATATATATACCTATCTCTCTCTCTATATCTATCTATCTATCTATCTATCTATCTATCTATCTATCTATCTATATATATATATATATATATATATATATATATATATATATATATATATATATATATATATATATATATATATATATATATATATATAATACGTATATTAGTTAAAATATGTTTTCACTCTGGTTAAAATACGGTGCCTTCATAAAATTTTATGCATAAATTATTTATAGTTTTGTTATAAGAGTAAATTAATGAAGACATCTGTGAGTTCTTTGTAAAACTTAGGTGTAGCCTCAATCGTATTTTGTAAAACCAACATTTACAGCATTTTCCGCTTTACTTTTACAATAGAGACATCAGTTTAATAATACGGTGTATTTTTACCTAAGGGGAACAAGTTTGAAAAGGCACGCCAGTGATCCTATTATTGTTATTATAACAATTTTCCCAATTTGTTAATCTATTATAAAAATAATAATACCAATTTTGTTTTATTTAGAGCTACCAATCTTTGAAAATGCTGCTTTGTAATAGTAGAAGCATCATCATTTATTATATGTAAGACCCTTCCTAGCCTCAGGGTCTTCTCACCCTCCTTTCACCCAATCTTCAACATCTCGGATATGATAAATGTACAAAACATTTAGTGATGCATTATGGGAAAATGATAAATGAGTCGAAATAGAAACAACAACGGAATCAGAAAGAGTGGGAAAACAAAAATGTGAAATTTAATAAATGGTAGGAAGATATAGAGCAAATGGTTCAGGGGGTTATTATCCAGTCAATTATGGTGACAGCAACAACTGCTACTGACATTTCCAATCACACAACGGCCTATACAAGTGGGATTAGCATTATAACAATATGTTTCGTACATTTTGTATGAATGGCCGTGTTTTTAGTTCACATTTTATGGTAGGGAGGGAAACTTAGCAGAAGAAAGGGAAAAAAGAATGTAATATCACAATAGCTATAACCTAAACATATTCACACAACATAGACGAACTGGTACGGTAGAAATTAACTGAACACTCAATTATACGATCCATGTGGCCTAATGGTAGCGTGGCTGTTTCATTTTTAGGGATATTCAAATCTTTCAAATAACATAGCTTAAAGGTACAAAGCTCTCCCCTGTCCTGGTGGGCGTAGTACGTACTAGAGAAAAGACAAATAGATAAATTACATTCTAGATAAATTAGATTCTTTTTTAATAACATCAGGTAAATTGTAATACGTCATAGTCTGATCTTGTACCTATATATTACACAGAAAGCGCTTGAATGTTTGTGATCAATCCGTCATATTTATGCGCAAGTTCTTAATAGCTAAGTAATTAAGCACTTAAATTACCTGATAGTCTGTCAGCTCAGATGAAGAAGTCCAGCCAGGGATAAAAGCTTTCCAGAGGTGTTTTTTCCTCTGCATCTCTGGCCGTAATTCGCACCCTGGATGTAAGGCATATGGCAGTAACGAGACAGCGGAAAATAATGGAAGGATATTTTTAATTTCTCATTAAATTCCCACTTCTTGATCTTTTTGCGGTATTATGGAAATCCTTACTATAAATAGATTTTGTCAACTAAAGAATATATGAAAGCTACCAAATTTGATTTCCGGGTTGCAAATTTCGAATTCTATTGAAAAACTGGAATAACATGACCCCATTTGTGTCTTTTTTTAAAGGATCAAAGAGATATTCTCGGTAAAAAAAAATGCCACCCTAGCTGATAGTGTAACAATCCCATAGCACTTGTATCCAAGAAATACAGGGTGTTTCAAGACAACACCGACAACGTTTCGGGAGGTGATTCCTGACACCAAGATGAAACAAAAAGTACTTATAGACCAACCTGGGTGAAGAAATGCTTCCTTTCGGAGTTATAGGCTGCCAAAAACATGAAAAAATGAACTTAAAAATCCATAGTTCCGAAACTATGGGACCTACTGTAGTCAGATCAAGATTTCACTTAGGAACTATACAGTCCTATCCAAACAGCCATGTTGAAGAATCCTCTGGCCCTTCAGCAACATTTCTTGTAGAGATAGTTAGTGAGTATTTCAAATTATATGCCCGTAGCCAAACTTCCTCTATAAATTGATGCGTGAGTACCTTAGGATTCTGAAACATGTATTTTTGGATAGCGTACATATTAGTTCCTAAGCGAAGTCTTGACCCGACTATGGTAGATCCCATAGTTTTGAAGCTATGGACCTCTAAAGTTCATTTTTTATCTTTTAGGCAGCGTATAACTCCGAAAGGAAGCATTTGTGCACCCAGGTTAGTCTACTCTTTTTGTCTTATCTTGGTGTCGGAAATCACCTCCTAAACGTTGTCGGTGTTTTATTGAAATACCCTGTATATACGTCAAGTATACACCAGAATATATTTCCACATGGGCGGCAAGTTTTGGGGACGGTAAATTTTACCGTAGCAGTTTCTTTTATAGTTCTGGTTTGGAAATCTCAGAAATTTATCATGCACCCGCATATGGATCAGACTTTTACATTTTATTTTATATTATTGTATTTATATATTGTTGTATATTATTTTGTTTGTTGTATATATTTTATTTGTTTTCACTTCCACTTAAATATTGATTAGTCACTGGATTGTCTCAAATACCCTACATTGGTTTTTATTGTCATTGAGAGGCTGATTTTTTTTTAAATGCCCCAGCGTGACTAAAATGTTAAATATGGCCCCGTATGCCAGGAGCACGCTTTTACGATCTGAAAAACAACAGAGAGAGAGAGAAAAGAAGGGGGAGGTAAAATAGGAGAATAGAATAAACAAGGTTTGGTAGTGTACGAGTAATTATGGATCTGAAAAACCATCACTACACCATTGATAAAATTGTTTGACTGTCACTACTCACTGGCTATTATCCTTGTTCTGACCCTTACTGAGAATAGAAGCAGCAAACTTTGACGTCACAGTGCATTCAGTTTGAAGTGATTAATATATAGCCTTGTTGTATATATATATATATATGCAGGGTGTTCCTGTATATATATAGACAGTTGACCTAGATCACAATCATGTCACACAAGACGTTGGTCTTCAATCAAACAGACCTGTGAACAAATACAAATACCTGGTCAAATTGGGTTCAAATATGTTAAAGAATTGAAAATATTGTATTACTAACTAGCAGCGTTCACCCCGCTTCGCTGCGGTCACCCCGGAACGCAATAAACTTTGTTACTTAGATAATTTTTACTTTTTCGCTTTCAAATTGCAGTAAATGTTAACATTATAGCGCCTGTCATTTATGTTAACCCGCCGAGTGACACGGTCATGCGGGTTGCATATAAATACGTTTATTTTTATACCTATGATGAACTAACAAAGGATTTGTACGTTATGGACACTTGAATGGTCAATTATCTCAAGACACTGGTAATTAAAAATTAAAGTGATATGATAAAAACCATCTAGGGTCCAAATCCTAATAACCCCCCAAAAATGAAAGAAATTGGTTCAGCCGTATTAGCGTGATGAGCTAACAAAGGATTTGTGCGTTCTCTTTTATATAATAGATATAATTTCTGCACACTCCGCTTATTGTTTACTACGAGCTTCACTCTCAACTCCAAGAT